>NC_040234.1:5015261-5320083 GCF_001444195.1 Xiphophorus couchianus | reverse complement strand
GTTACTGTTGGCCCTTTTCCACTTGCACCTGCTCACAGCAGCTTGACTTGGCTCCATGTGGTTCTAAGGGATATCCGCCTATGTGGAACCAGACACTTTTCTAGGACATACTTTGCTGGGGGTCGTAGTGTGCCTAGTTGGGCTGAAAAAATGATGTCAGAAAAGTGTCGGTAAGAGCGACTCATATACGGAGGCTACAGACCTGGACGCGGTGGACTAGAGTTTGACTTCTGGTATCTTTGCCGCATGTCTTTTCTCACTTCTCTTTGACTGTTTCTATTCTGGCAACTGGAAAAAAAACAAAAAAAAACAAAAGGAAAGGGAAAAAAAAGATATTTGGTTAGATAGGCGGAGCGGTGGTCAGAGGTTGCGACAAAAGAAGGACTACCCCCCTTTTTTTTAATAAGGAAGACTTTTTGGGGGGCACTAGTGAGCTTTATTGAACAGTAAGGAGACAAAAAAAAAACCACAGGTAGAAGAGAGAAGTGAAAGTCGTACAGCAAAGGACCTGACACCAGGAGTCAAATTCAGGGCAACGGTGTTGACGTCTCCGGCCTCTCCTGCTCTGAATATGGTGCGCACGTTCTAGCAACTGAGCCAGCTAGCTCGCCTTACGATAATCCGACCCGCCATTTTTAAAGACTCACAACAGCGACCGAGTGTATCTGTGACCATGGCAGACTCGGCACAATGTTCAACGTAGCTTCCATGTCCTCCATTGTTTTTTTGTTTGTGTTTTTTGTGTGTGTGTGTGCCGTGTCACACTACTTTTCAGACTGAGACTACGCAGTTATGACAACTCCACCCACTAGAGTCCTTACTCAATTAATGGAAAACCAGTCGAACTGTGTTGAGCTGCGTTGCTATTGGGAAAGAGCCATATGTGTAATAGAAGTTTTTGTTTTTGTTTTTCCCCCCAAACAAGTCAGAAAGTTGATGGTCTCTCCAATCAAACCATTAAGGATTTTCATGAATGTTTTGGTTCCTACAGGGGTCTGTTGTCTTGGCAACTTTGGACTAGCCTTTTCCTTCAGCAGAAAGTGCTGTAAGATGCTGACATTAACATGGCTCCTGATCTATTGGTTACTTTGGGGGAACAAACTAAACAGCCCTCTTTTGTCTTTAGTTATCTAATTTATAGAAATTAAAAATAACTATTAATAAAATCAAAAGGACTTGACAAATTACCCTTACAATGTCTTTATTGTTTTTGATGAAAATTCCATCCCCGTTCTCCAACGTAGCTTGCTAACTCATATTAACCTGCATCTCCATAAAGTACTTAAAGAATGAACTTTGTTTTCTGAAGCTTGCGCTACACCAGAAGAGCTGGCCTTAATAATGAGGACTTTTCTGATAAACTGCAACAGAGTAACTGAAGGATGCATTTGTTTTTGTGTTCTGATCGACGTTCTGGCAGCAACATGTCCAGCGTTGGTCTCGTCACTGTTGGCACTGTTCAGATGATCTGACCTCGGCCCGTTTTTCGTCATGTATTTGAATTCGTGCTTCTGTATTTATTGATGTTGGACTAAGTTGGAAAAGAAAAATCCTTTTGTTGTTAGAAAATGTCATGGAAACGTGGCGTTTGTGTTTTTATTTTAGCACTGAGGTGAAAAGCAGTGGAACAGTGAAAACACTACTTTTATTTTCTTTTTTAAAAAAGGGCTGCCTTTATTACAAATAAAGGCTTTTCACCTTCAAATAAATGCTTTCCCCCCCCAGAACAACGAGTTTTGTCTTATTTAAATAATATCTCATGAAATTGGTAAGTAAACTTGCTCATAACTTCATAACCAATTAGTCTTCAAGTCAGGTTTATTTGCGCAGAATATTTCAAAGTGTTCAAAGTTCAAAGTGCTTTACGTCACATAAACATAATACAGAAACCATCCAAGGAAGGAAAAATAAACGACACATTTTGTCAAATTACATTCTCAAAATCATCACGCAAATATATTGATCAATGTTCCAGTTCCAGTGAATCAAAGGGAGCCGATGTTTCTGCATCTTTGCAGTTTTCTGGAAGTTTATTCCAGATTTTGTGGTGCATAAAAACTGAAGGTTTTATATGCTGTAATAAAATGACCACTGAGCAGAAAGGATGGAAAAGAATACTTTCTCTCTGTTCTAGTATCTGCTGCAGTTTTGAGTATTTTTTTCCTGACTTGGGCAATTTAAATCTATAAGCTCTGTGTTGTTTTGCTTTCATAAGTAACTATGGAAATCTACAGACATGTTTTACTGATCTGTCTACAGCTGGCGTTTGAACTGTGACCCCAGCTCAGCCACAAGCTGTAGATTAAAAGAACCAATCAGAACTCTGGTAGTTTATTCCAGCTGTTTCGTCCTTTGAAGGTGTTCTTTAGTACGTAGTCTACTAGATTAGTAGTTCTTCACAGTTTCCCAAAGAATCACATCAGATTTTCTTTGCCGGCAACTGGAACCCGACCCGTCGGATTTGACTAAAAGAAGTTCTCAGCTGTCGAGTTTTGGTTCATCTCCACGTCTTAAGGTCCGCCCTGTTGGCCCGTCTGGCTCTCCGGAGCGCTGGCCTGTTCTCCGCTCTCCTTGATCCACAGGAAACCCACTTGGGTGCCGAAGTTGACTCCGTCTCTGACGTGGGAGAAGAAGTCGTCGGGATTGCAGGAGGTGCAGGGCGTCACGGGGGGCCGGGTGGTCTCCGTGTTGTCGTGGATGTGTTCTGGAAGGACGCCGCGCTGCTGGAGGAGAACTCTGGGAGCGGAGGAGCAGTGACGGTCAGCGACTAACGTACCGAACGTACTCCATTTGTCTTTTAAGAGTTTTATCTGTATTTGATTTTTTTAAAAATCTGCTTACACCGTGTCATATTCTTTTAATTTTTTTGGATTCGTACCTGTTGGCGAGGAGGATGTCCACGTGTGGCTTGGCCGACTCTGGATCAGGCACGCAGTCTGGATGGATGGAAATGAAGTCTGCTGCCTGCTCTCTGTCCAGCGTGAAGCAGCACACCCCCACGGACGGCCCCACCGCCACCACGATGTCGCCGTACCGACAACCAAAATTCGTCACCATGGCGTCCACGGTTGCCGTGGCCACGCCCATCAAGGTCCCTCTCCAACCTGGGAATTGACGGTAAAGTTTAGGTGATATTCGGAGAACAAGTTAACAATTGGAGGGTAGAACAGACTGGAGTATGAAGCAAGCTGGGAAAAAGAGAAGAATTAGTCAGAAGGTGATGTCTGGATGTGAAGTATTAAAAAGTAGCTGCGTTTCCATTGGGCATGTAGTTGTGCAGTTTGACATTTCAAAAATACATTTGCGTAATGGAAGCATAACCATTTTGAAAAAACGTGTTTTTTGATATAAAGTTTTTGTGCTTGGGTGAGCTGTTGTTTTTGCTGTACGAAAATTGGTTCACTTCGCAAAACCGTAATGAAAATCCTTTTTCTTTTTTTGTATTAGTCGAGTCACATGATCAACAACAGGATGTTGCCACTGGCTCAAACTAAGAAGAAGACGACGACGACAGGAAGAAGGTGATATTGGAACAGCAAGTTTCTTAATGGTGGGGAAAAAAAAAGATTTTGTACAGTGATATCAATGTCTGATACTAAAGAGGTAGTGTTACGTAAAACTGAATTTTTCGAGCTTTACTTCATGTTATAATGTTTTTCACCTCATCAAAAACTTACCTTGAGTGTTGCCTTGATTCTTTCAAGCGTGTTTCAGAAATCCCTTAATCGCCCATGGCAACCATTCAGTTGTGCAAAATGCCTCGGTGGACCTGGCCCCGCCTTCTAGCCCCAGCTCCTCCTCCTCTGAGCTTCTGCTTCACAGAGCAGTCCCCCTCCTCCCTTTCATTCAGCTCCTTCAGACTAGCCAGCAGCAATTAGCAAACACCTGGTGATGTCAGATGTGCATCATCTGACATCATTATAGGAGCTACTTCTCTTGTTAAAGGGTTAATAGAGGAGCCATGTTGTGATGACTTCCTTAAGGCGGAGTTTCAGAAAAACTAGGAGCTTCTTAAAGGGACAGAGGCCCAATTTCAAGGTGTTAAATTCCAAAGTTTTTCAAGTCACATTTGATATGTATATAGCCTTTTTATAATAACTGATGGTAACATTATGTGATCGTGCTATAAAATGACACTGTATGGATGGAAAATACATAATCCTTCCACTTTCATATTGCACTTATGACTCAAAACCAATATTTACCAACATTATAGATGTTTCCATTTTCTACCTCATGAAAAAAGGACCTACATTGCTGCTTTACCTCGGTTATCCTACACTGCATCAACATCAGACGGCCAAACTACATAACCAATTACGCAGATATATTGTGCATTTCTAACTTTGCTATGACGAGTCAGAGGATTATTCACCTGCATGCGCTGCCCCGATGACCTTCTTCACGGGATCGGCGAACAGGATGGGCAAGCAGTCGGCCCCCTGACCCGCCAGAACCACCCCCGTCTCATCGGTCACCATGGAGTCGTAGCTCTCCGGCTCGGGTTTCCCCAAAACCCACACGTCGCTGGCATGGTTCACCTGCAGGACGCAGGTTTGAACGGGCGCAGGCGGGGTTTATGATTAACAGCTGGATCGCGTTCACCGTAGAGGCTTTTTTCTTTTGGGTTTGCAACAACGTACCTTGACCAGACGCAGGGGAATGGGATGGAAGCCGGCGTGAACGGCCAGGCGCCGCCTGTTTTCTTCCACCACGGCCCGCGGGTCCCTCCTCCTGCTGCTGCTGAACAGATTCAAGGAGGACAGAGTGGGGATGTAGGAGACGCCGCCTGAACGGGTGCTGAAGCCGTGGCCGAAGCAGTCTGAGAGACACAGAGGAGACGGACAATGTCCAGCTTTACTGACAAATAGGCTCTGTAACTTTGCCTCTTACAGTGCAGACGTTGGACAGCGTGTAGACTTAGTCAGTACATTTCACTTGAAAAATAATCCTCTAACAATCGCATCCTTGGATTTTTTGGGGGGACAGGGTTGTTCTGACCCGATGGTACCGTTTTTTTTTTTGTTTGTTTTTTTTCACCAGTATCAAGACATATATATCAATAAATTTTGCTACAAGTGCCTGAAACTCCTCGAGTCTTACATTGTAACATCAGAGTAATAAACTAACAAACCTTTTAGGTAAAATGTACAAAAAGCAAATTCAGTCTTTTTGCTTTCATTGAAGAAAACAAACAAAAGCTTCACAACCTATTTTAGATTTTTTTATTTATTTCTTATAATCTAACACACATTTCTAAGTGAATCAACTAAAACTAAAAGTTCACAGGGCCATTTCTCATTTCCACTGAATCGTTTTAACAGGTTGAAATCAAATCTGAACTTTAAGATGAGTGACACGTTTTGAAGTTTTCATACATCTGTACAAAATGACAGTTTTTAAAAAAAAACTTTAGTCATCATCGGCTGTTATATATTGCAGAAGTGAAATTAGCATTTTTAGGACACATGCAGCTCAGAAGAACATATGCATCACCATATGAAACCGGGAAGGTTAAAAACCGTTCCCAAAGTTGACCCTGGATGGTGTGAGAGGTCGCGGGTTCTGTCGACAAACTTCTTCAGTTTTTACTGTTTCTAAGGGTTTCAGATCTACGTAGTTTTAACATAAGACAGAGACAACCTCGGGAAATACAAAAGACAGTTTTCAAATGCTGACGTTTTATTTTTTAAAGTCTAAAAAGTTACCCAAAATCAGCGTGGCAAATACTGTAAGTTTCATATGCGAGGCTGGACACCGGAGTTTTGAGTTGGGCTTGGAGAGAAACCTGCAACTCCACCAATCACCCTTCTGATAACTTTTCCTATTTGAAACTTTGGGGTTAACCTCTGACCCTTCAAGCAATCATGCTTCATCAGTAGATTATAACATTTCCCCCCATATTAGTTTGTGCTCATATCACTTTTTATTTATTGACAAACACAGTAAACTTTAAAAAAAAGTCAAAGTTTTGTTGTGCAGCTCTTTTAAAAGCTCTGTCATGGTGGCAGCATCGGACACCCCACTATCTTTACACTCTGTGCTTATATATATATATATATATATATATATATATATATATATATATATATATATATATGATTTTTGGGGGGGCGTCCCAACATTTTTTTTTTCTTAACGAGTCCATGTTTTGTAAACATTAAACTATATAGATGTTATAGGCCTAGAGTCAGTGAGTTGTGTTCATATTTTGAGGTTTTTATTAATATAAACATTCAAATATTGGAAAATTATGGCATTATCGTCAATTTCTTTGGGATTAACATTGAGTTATTGGATAGGGGACGTATTAAGTCTACCATGCATTGATTGGCCCCTGCCAATTATTTTACTAATTTTCATTAGTAAAATAATTTTTCCTTGGCGTTTAGGGCACCAAAAGTGGCTCCAGCCCAGGGGCCCACATCCTTGTAAATCCGGCCCTGATCGGATTTCAGAATGAAAAAAGTTACAATATCTTTATGATCTTTGACGCTATTTTGGTTGAGAAAAGGTTAATCAAATTAGGTGATTTTGTTTTTGTACATCTTAGAACAACCTTAATCCACTTTTTTTTTTTTTTTTTAATAAATTAATAAATACCTCTGCTGAAACCCACCTGGGATCAAAGTGGACCGCAGGGTTCTGATGTCTCCCTTCAAAGCGGGCAGCTGCTGCAGAAAGGCCGACACTTCTTCCTCCGCGTCACCCTCAGGTGAGTCCGTGTGGGCGGAGCCACAGCAGTCCGAACAGGTCACCTTGTCCTTCTGCGTCACGTCGTAATTAAAGGTATAAACAGCGGTAAAGAGCGTCTCCTGGTACCGAGCCAGCACCTCTCTGCCCCGCGCCGTGGTCAGCACCCGGACAGCACTCAGGTCCAGCTCGTCCAGGGTCCGCTTGAGTCGGTACAGACGCTCCGCGGTGGACCCGGAGTCCAGGACGTGAACGCTCCTGTGGGAGCCCGGGGACGGGTCCGAGAGGCCGTTCTCACGCCGGTGACGTTCCGCGCCGCACAGCAGAAAGACGTGCGAGTCCGCTTCCTGCAGCAGCGAGGCTCCGGGGCTGCAGCGGCAGCAGCGGGTCAGATCCAGCAGGACGGCCATCCTCTCCCCGGCTGTGTGCTGAGCTCCGGGCAGCGCTCTGTCTTTATAGCCGCGGCAGGGAGCGCGTTTGTCCGGCGGAATAACAGAGAAACTCCATCTGGCTGCAGAGGAACTTCCTGCGCCGCGTCGCTCCGCCCAGACTGGAAACCCCGCTCAGCCGCTGGAAATTCTCATCTGGGTTGGTTTCCTCCTCCTGCTGCTGCCGCTGCTGCTGAGTGTTGCACCAGCATTTACTGCAGGGCACTCAAAGTTTGCAAAACACCAAAAACATGCTGCAAAGCGAGGCACCAACATGTAGAAACGTTTTAGGTTGTGCAAAAGTTTTCTTTAAAAAAACAAATCCATAGAGACAAATGGAGTTTATTTGGGAAGTGGAGGCGCCTTGTTTTTCTTGATCTGTGGGATTAAAGTGTTTTTTTTTTTTAAGCAACTAAGGAATGTTGACGTGTTGATACCTGCGCTGTACGGGAAATAAAATGTATGACGCAACTGTAAATGCCACATGTATGAACTCTAAAGTATTTATTCAACTTAGCTGATAGAAATCGCATCTTAGACTGCAGGCTGGGGTACTGCAGCATTTAAAGGGGCAGCATGTACAATGGCATTTTATAACAATCAAGTAACTGTTATCTTCAGTTGTTTTTAAAAGTGCTACATATGATGTAAAAAAAATTCAACTTTGTAATTTAACGCCTTGAAATTGGGCCTCTGTCTCTTTAAGAAGCTCCTGCTCTTTCTGAAATGCCACCTTCAGGAAGTTATCACAACATGGCTCCTCTATTAACCCTTTAACAACGTCTTTACCAGCATTTCACTGAGAAGTAGCTCCTACAATGAGCTCAGCTGATGCTCGGCTCCACCAAGTGTTTGCTAATTGCTGCTGGCTAGTCTGAAGGAGCGCCTCAAAGGTGGCTCTAGGAGTAGGAATTTATTGGCCCGTTTCCACTAGCACCTCTGAAGGATGCTTAGACTTGACTCAACTCTACACAGTTTGGGTTCCTTTCCTTTTGGATTTACTTTAGTCAAAACGTCTCGTCCACTATTTTCAGTCTGCCATGAAACCGCTGAAAATCACTAACTCCACGGTCAAAGCTTTTGATCAATTTTGGTGCAACAGCATGCACAGTGTAGACTCGATGGGGCGAACAAATATACCAAGAGATTTCGGAGAAACTGGCTGCCCATGGGCACACGAGCAAAACGACGTCTGTGCAGCGTCGACCGTAGCTCCTGTGTGCTCTCGGCCCGCCCACGTTCCCACATTTCAGTGAGGAACACCCTGCCAACGGAGACGCGTCCAACTTGGCTAGAACCAAACCAGACAGTAACCGACCAGAGCGAGACTCGACAATGGAGTAGGGGCTAAAGAAGGTTCTATAGATGTGGCTGGTGCCACAAAACAGTTACTGGGGGAAAACCTTCTTAAGAGTCAAGCAACGCTGAGCAGGTGCTGGTGGAAAAGGGCCTTTAGCCGCTTTAACCATGTCATGGTTATTGGTGCCAGACTGGTGCTGGTCTGAGTATTTAAGAACATAATCCACTGACTGCGGCCAAAAAAACAAACATCCAGTGAGCATCAGTTGTGTGGACAAAAATGCGAGTGAGAGAATACGCAGCTTGATTTGAGATGGTGTGGCAAAGCAACAAGAAAAGTTCTGCTGCAACCAAAGTCTAAAAAGTGCAACTTCTGATTTCAGCTGAACAGAGCACCGTTGGGATCCAGGGCATGGAGAATTTTGCAGCCTACAAAACAGCGGTGATGTCATGATGTCGTCTTGTAAATATGGACCAAAGTGTCTCAGGAATGTTTCCAAGACCTTTTGGACTCTATATTGGGAAGAATCAAAGCAGTTCTGAAGGTAAAAGAAGCTCCAACCTGGTACTTTGAGCTGTAACCAATGAGCACTAACACGGTTTTTATCAAACATGGTGGTCATTAATCCACAGCTAACAGGTTTAACTTCAGACAAAGACATTAGGACTGCTCGGTATTAGATCATCATTCTTACCCTAACCCAGTACCCTAACTTCATTAATAACTCAATGAAGACTTCAGTTCAGACAAATCTTCCTCACTCCCGGCTTTCTCGTGCCTCCAGCTCTCTCTCTGACCTTTAACATCTTGTTGCTTAAAAAAAAAAAAATCTTTAATTTGTCAACTCAATCCAACATTTTGTGAAGATAATATATTCATGATAAATTGTGCAGCACTAAGTAAATATTATCTGAAGACTTTAAAATATCCAATTTCTCTTATTTTATATCCGTCACCAGCGTTCTGTTTGTGGTGGGCTGTGGTAAAGTTCGATGTTAATAAAACTCACGGTGCTGCTTTTGCTTTAGGGAAGAACAAAACTTCCCACAATACTGGATGTAGTGACCATCAAATGCGTCATGCAAGAAGGGAGGGGGGGAAACAACAAGCATGTAAACTCCTCAGCGCCGTCTGCTTCTCTCAGCTGACGACTCCTCCAGCGGCCTGAGCTGCCGAGTCGCTCAGAATGAGGAAATCTGCTGTGAGGTATGCAGAGCTCACGTGTGAACTCCGACCGTCTTACCTGAAGGCCAGGAGGATGTGGGAACTTCCCGGGGTTGTTTGGTCTCTGCGACATCAACAGTGTAATTAAGGTTGCAGAGAAAATAAAAGTTGCACAAAAAAAAAAGTACAATTGCTGAGGCTGGAAATCGGCATTATCGAAAGAAACGTGAGGGAGACTTTTAGCTGGTTTATTTGCTGGAAAGCCCAGCGCTGTAAATGTGGTGACAAGCAGGAAGTTTCTTTAGTTTGCACATGGAATGGGACTTTGCACAAACAGCTTGCAGTGGAGCAGACGGCTGACACTTCCCATCAGTTTGGAAGGCCCCAAAACAATTTCTCAAGTTCCATGTTTTACTAAAATGGACGTGTGTTTTGATTTCAGCTGGTTCTCTAAAGTTGCCTCTTCCTCTTTAAAGGGCCAGTATTAAACATTTTCCAGGAAGAAAGTGGCATTTTATAGCATAATCAAGTATGTTACCTTCAGTTGTTATATAAAAGCTCTCTATATATATCAAATATATAAGTTTGACTTGGTAATTTCGCACCTTGAAATTGGGCCTCTGTCTCTTTAAGAAGCTCCTGCTCTTTCTGAAACTCCGTCTTCAGGAAGTCATCACAACATGGCTCCTCTATTAACCCTTTAACAACATTTTTACCAGCGTTCCACTCAGAAGTAGCTCCTGCTGGCTGGTCTGAAGGAGCTGATTGGGGGCGGGGCTGCTCTGTGAGGAGGGAACTCTGAATCCATGAATCCTGAACCGCAAATTAGCTTGGGTCCATCCTCCACTGAGATCTGTGTTCAACAGGAAGGCAAACAATTACTGGCATTTTACAAAACGCCAAATAACCTCGTTGTTGGACTTGTATCAGCAGCGACCCTAACCAAAGGGCCTTGTAATTGAAATATTTAAAAAAAAAACAAAAAAAAAACCCATAATTACAGCTGGAAACTTCATGGTGTCATTTTGCCTTTTTCATCTAACCACTGGATTTTTTTTTTGTCATCATTAAAGCAAAACTGCTTTGACAGCTACATGCTAATTCCGCATATTGGGATTCTTGCTAAATTGTGATCTTTGACTAGGACGTGACCTTTTGGAGATTTTTCACTACTCACTCATGTTTTAATGTTGTGCACAAAAACAATATGCATTACTGAGTAGAAACCAAGAAGGAATTTCAACTTCTCAGTTTTAAATCTGACCAGAGGTTTTCCTTCAAGATTTTGTAGCATTCAGCACAATCCACAGGATTGCACTATGGGTACAATAACCCATGTGATGACGCTGCTACTGCCGTGCCTCTCTGTGGAAATTGTTTCCTCATTATAGTGTGACATTTGCCTTGATCGAAGGGTTCCCAAGTCCAGTCTTTGCGATCTACTGAACTGCGACTTTCAGATGCATCCCTGCTTCTACAGACCAATCAGTGAATCAAATGAGCTGAAAGTGCCAGATGAGCCATTTGTTTCAGGGACTGGAGGGAGGCGGTATGTACAATTCTCAGGATGGTAGATCTGGGCTTGGTCACTTCTGCCAATGGCCAGAATACATCATACCTGCTTCTTCCGCATATTCTTTGGTAAACTCTAAGCATGGTTTTGTTTTGAGAAACATTTTTAATTTACATGTTGTAAATTCGTGTCAATCCTGGTTTGTGAGATCATCCCAAAAAGATGAGACACACCATCTTCAGGGTTTGGTCTGTTTAAATAAATTAGTGCAAATTTACTCTCCAACATATAATGTGACCATCAGTAAGTCATGCGTGGTGTGGGTGCTCATGAAGGAGTCTATGTCCAGGTGGTGTATGACGTAAAACATAAGCCCCCAAAGTGTAATAAACCCAACTTTGATCAAAGTGAAACCAGAACCGAAGGCCCGTCTGCTATGTGGGGGAAATGTGACCAGTCCAAGATGTTACATGATGTTCTGATTAGACTGGGAACATTGGACCCTGGTTTTTCCCAGTCAGCACCTGATGTCTGGCCACTTCCACCTCACCTGAAAGAGTTATAATGCCAGGGGTCACCACAGGTCAGACACCCACTCATCAGCCATAGGATTCAAGGGCGTGCCATTGGGACCTATTCAAGTTTCTCTGGTCTGCATTTCATTGAGACGTTATCTTTTCTGTTATCCACTATTTTCACATAGAAGAATGGATTACAGATTATCTTAAATATACTTAAATACTTTATTTCTTTTATTGATCTCTAATTTGTTCTTGCCTACAAACGTCTCTGGAAAACTCGGGTAATACCGAAACTAGAAGCTTGTAGTGCAGATGTACATCTATACCAGGATTATTCTAGGAAGGACATAGACACATGGCTTCTAGAGATGATCAGTTTGTACTTTTAGCTCTTCAGTGTTACGTTCAAGCAGCCTTCCGCAGGAAACCAGGTTCAGAAAGTCAACAGGAAGTTGTACTTTCTCCAAACAACCAGCAGAGGTCACCAAATACCCGTTTCAGATTTGAAAATCTCCAGGTTGGTGGTGTGCTTTTAAACTTTCACGCTTTTCATGCTATCAACTATTGCTCTAACACGATACGCAATCTGGGTCAAAGCTAACCGTTAGCTGGATGCTATGCTCCATGCATTACTAGTCAGGGTTTAGTCCCAGAGGAAGTTTGTGGTGCCGCAACAGGAAGTCCTTCTGGTGTGCTGCCCTGAACCGCAGCTCCCTCTGGGACGGAAACTTCCTCCCATCTTTCCTGTGAAGGTCACAGCGCTCTGCTGATCAGGAATTAAGCGCCATCTCCATCGCTCTCTGCTGTAGAGTTGATCAACTCCATCAGCACCTGCCACTTACAACAGAAGGAGAATGTGTTCATCTGACTTATTCTGTCTAAACCTCCTGCAGGACCGAAACAGGGCTTCCTAATTTCTGTTTCCTGTAGAGCTGTATGTGTTCAGAGTTTTAGTTTCCTAGTTGCTCTTAGCAACAGGAGCAAACCAGGGTTAATCTGAGTTTTATTTTTTTTTTAAATTACCATGAAAGAAACTTCAGTTGCATGAACAACTTGTTGAAGGTCATGTCATGACAACTCAAAGTAAAGTTTAGACTTTCTGGTGTGCTTTGGCTCTTACTATTACATTAAGACATTTTCTTTTAACGATTAGCTATTTAATCATTGTCTGTTAAGCTGATGACGTTTTGACCACTTCGGTGACGTTGAATCGCCACGCCAACCACGACAGTCCGAAGTTTAAGAGGATCCGGGCTCTTCGGCTGAAGCCGGTTTTGTCCAACACAAGTTCATGTCACACTTTCACATGACCGTAGACTGAACGTTAGCCGCACAACAACGAGATGGCCTCGTCCACTTGAACCGACTTCTCCAGAAGCAATCTTTGCACTTTGTGAATGGTGAAAGACAGGATTTAGGAATAAAATCAGAAGAGACCTGAGGAGATCAGGACATTTAAACAGCACCACAGAAGAAACCAACAGAGGAGAAATGAAAGCAGGGAACATAAAGACAAAAAGTGTTATTAGTGACATTTGAGTTAAAAAAAAGTATTTGGACCATTCCCTGTGTTCCTGCATAGATGTAAGCAGTTCTGGGTCCACGTGGATGAGTGTTGTTAATTTATTTTTAACTGGCCACTGGCCATTTTAGAAGAAAAAAAAACAACAACATTCCTGAGTGGCCGAAGCCTAAACCAGAATCCTGTAAATCCAACCCAAACCCATTGGAATGAGCTTGCACTCTTTCTGACATCCATTTTGAACCCGAAGGTTCAATTTTGGTTTCCTTTGACCAGGATACCTACAGTATGTCCTCTATGTGGCTTGTAGCAAACTGCACCACACTTTTAAGAAACCCCTAGTTTACACAATTTAACAATTAGGTGACCACTTAAGATAGCTGACTGATTTTATTAGAGCTCCAGCTAACGATTATTTTAGTTATCGATTTATTCTGACGATTAATCGAGTAATTGGATTTGAAAAAAAGACACACTCTGCAGATTTTTTCTTTTAACCACTTAATCTTATTTCATACAGTATTAAAATTATGTAAAAAGAAAAAAATGCAAACAAACAATTCAATATTTTGGTAGTAAGCAAATAAACATTGTATTCCGTAAAATGCAATAGCCTAGCAAACGATGCATTCTCAGCTAAATAAATATATTAATACGTTTTTTCTGCTACAATTAGCATCAGTACAGAGTAGGACTAATCTGTTGACGATACTTCAATTACCCAATTAAAACCTTGACAGCAAAAGGTGCCTAATATGAGTATTTTACAGAATTTGGACCCGGTGAAGCTGAAATGACACTTGAGGAGTTCTGGGTCGAACATATTGATAGACAAAGAGGGTTTTGATTTTTAATACAAAACATGTACATTTTGTGTACAGTTTTGTCTCAACTGCTAAATTAGCTGACAATTATTTCAATAATCAGTTAATTAATCCGATTCATTGTTTCAGCTGATAGATTTTAATTAGTGGTACCGGAGTGATTAAATTTGCACACAAATCACGAGGGGAAAAAACGCGAATTTCCTTCTACGTCATCATTATGTAGTTATTTGCCTTGGTTTTTCTACATATCGTCCCAATAACACGACATAGTTTTAAAATGTGAAATGATTTAAGGTGTATGTACTTTGTCTCTAGTCTAATTAGTCATTAGCTGCGTTATGTCGCCATGTAACCCAGCTGACAGTCGGTCCCGGCTTCTACGGGTCGGTACCGGCTCACTGACAACCGGACCCCCCGGACCGTCGTGCACGCCTGTCGGTGACGCGCCTTCGGGTTCCCGGTCCTGCACCGGAGGCGGCGGCAGCATCACCATCACCATCAGCAGCAGCAGCAGCAGCAGCGGCGGCGGCTCGGTGTGTCCCTCACTGGGAAGGACGGAAGCACACGGAGGATCGGCGTCCGGCTCCACCAGCACCGTTCACGGATTAAACCGCGTTGACGTGCCGCTTGTTCCGGAGCTCCTGTCGGAATCAGACCCGGTAAGAAGCTGGGTTTCTCTCTCCCTCTCTCTCTCTATGCTGTGATTTCACCTGTTTATGTGTGTTTTATTATTATTATTATTATTATTATTATTATTATTATTATTATTATTATTATTATTCTCCTGCTCGGTGACACGCTGCTGTTACTGGAGAGTCATCAGCAGAGCCTAATTCTGCACCAAGAAAACCTAAAGTGAGGATGAATCGAAGATTTTTTTATTTTTATTTATTCATTTGCTTCCAGTTACAAATTAGAAACCTTATTTCTTATTTAATGTCATGCAAACGCGGAAGCAGCGACCGCACGCCGCCGTCTTTATCCTGCACGCAGCAGGGGAGCCAAACAATGACGCGCTCACAGTTGAGGAATTGCAAACTGATTTCTGCTCCAAAGTGCAAACTTCTCATTTTTTAGACATAAAACGGCGCAAAAACGTCACGAGCACAGGCGAAAATAAAAGTGACCAAACAGTAGAGAACAACCATTTCTAAAATATGTTTGTACATATATATATATAAAAAAAAATAATTTTGATTACAATTAAAAGATGTGGATGGTTTGGATCATCAGCTGCTCCACTTTGGACCTGCAGGGCTGCAAGTCTCAAAGCTTCTTTTGTCAAATTCTTGCTGCTGTAGGAGCTGAAAAGCAAGCAGGGATGGAGGTGTTTGGTGTGTGTGTGTGTGTGTGAGAGAGAGAGAGAGAGAGATCAGCTGTGGATGCCCTTGCTGTGCAGTCACCTTGACGACCCCTCAGCAGCACAGAGAGCTGCCTTTGTCACGCTTCTGCTCGTATTATTCACCTGCCGTCATTCATGCCTGTAGATGTAGAAGTATTTTAAAAAATAGGGAAAGTTTTGCATCGAGCAGTAAAGAAAAATTCGTCTCTTTAACAGTCTGCCGTCACGTTTTTTGAGTAAAATGCTTAAATATGGTAGTTAGTAAAGCAACACGGTGCAATAAAAGTGCAGCGTTCTCGTAGAGGCGATGCATAAAGAGGCAAATTGGCCGAGTAAAGCATAAGTACGGCTTTAAACTTCAGTGCAGAATGTTTAAGGTCTAAGCAGCTCAGCATCTCGGCTCACAAACACCAGGCTTCCTGGTAACGCGTCGCCAGGGCGACGTCCTCAGCACCACAGAGAGGAGCGGGGCGCGGCAGCTTTAGGGAGTGTAACAAACTGTGACTTTAATCTGACAGGAACCGGGACGGGGACGGCTTTCAGAGCTCGGTTTGTGACGTAGTTTGACGTGAGAAGCCATTTTCTTTACGGTAGAGGCGAAGCGGACGGATTGTTTTCTGAAAATGAAAGCGTGTTTTACGTAAAAACTTGCCTCACCACCACCGGTCCATAAAGTCTAACATCTGCCCGGGTCTCTTTCTGTTATAAAATCCACTAAAGGTCAAAAGAATCCGGTTCAGACACCGGCAGAAGAAATGGCCTTTAACACAGTAAGGGACTGTTAGGTCTGCAGTTTCTTCAGGCTGGTTTAAGACACGGTTGGTAACTGAAGTGTGCAACATCCAGGGCAATGACCCAACTGTAAGCTGTGTTATGTAATGGTTTTGATAACATATCCTTATTTTCTGTCTTTAATAGCGGTGCACCAACTGCAGTCTCCAGGTCGATCGCTGATTGCTGATCTTTTAAAGCCCGATTCCGATTTCGTTCGATGCAGATTTGTTTTTGTCTGAAATGTCCCTAAATTTAGCAAGAAAGTCACCGAGTTGGCTGCAGTGGGGCGACTATTGTTAACTGCAAACATGCAGACATGACCTGGTGGGCTGGTCTTGGAGAGCAGATGAGGAAAGGTTGATTTTTAGATCTATGCAAAAAAATCGGCTTTACATTTAAGTATCAGCCGATCAACGATCACCCAAAGTCAAGGAAAAAAATGCAATCAGGGCAGATCGATCAATGCACCCTTAATTTTTAACGTAGCATTTTGGTATGGATATGTTAAAGATGGTTGTTAACACTAAATTATTCACACCATCAAGGCCCAACCAGAACCAGAGTTTGGATGTTCCACTCATGAATGCGTGTTTATGTTTTTGAACAGGGGGGTCCAACCAAGATCCAGTTAGTGTGACTGTGTGTGTCCTCTGTGGTGACCCTGTAACAGACTGGAGATCCATCCAAGTCCACCTTTACCTCCAGAGTCCTGTCCTGTGAAGATTCTGCCAGATTCGGCTTGTGTATCTTTGTGCTTGTGGCAACTTGTCATCTTTTAAAACGGTTACGGTCTTGTTCTGCGCTCACCCAAACCTGTTTCGACGTTCACACAGGATGCTTGAGCCCAAGGAAGACCGGGAGAAATTTGGAAAGTCGTGTCATGGAAACTGAAGGAGGTCAACCAATCACTGTTAGTGAAGTTATTCATTTCAGCTGTGTTAAGCAACAGAGTCCAGCGAATTAACCAGCTAACATCAAGCTAGTTAGACTCCAAGTGTTGCTTTAGTTTGGAAAGACAGGGAGAATATTTGATGCAATGAGCATATTGACTTAAAATCTTCCATTAAATTCAATAGGATTTATTCCATGATAGCTTTAGTCTTGCAACACTGAGTCCATGTGTTGAAACATTGTTTACAGAGATTTTAGCTGACTATAAATTTATCTCACCACTTGGTACTAAAATGGAGTTTAAGTCTTGATTTTATTGTATTTTTGACAATTTTCAGGTTGTTAGAAAGTGAGAATCTCATGCTTACGACATAAATATGTGAAATGAACCTAAATATTAGACATGTTAAGTTTATTGGCGTAAATCGTGGCTATATAATCGTTTTTTCTTTGCCATACAACGACCCTCATACTCCATAGTGAACATTGGCCAGTAACGCTGCAGCAGAAAAAAATGACGTGTGGAAGTTTTCTTAATGTGCTTCTTGAAACAGTTGGAAAACATGCATTTTCTGTTTACTGCCAAAAAAACCAAACCTGAACTTAAAAGAGTTTGAAGACAAAGCAGTTGGAACGTTGTAGAAACAAGCGGCGGAAAGGTGCAATAAGCTTCAAGAAGAATTGAACTGAAGCTAATTTAGCTTCAAAAGATTCTGCCACTCACTGTTGCAGCGCTGCTCTCTGAAATGACTCTGGGGTGTATATTTGGGTTCCACCACGTCTTTCTTGTCTTCAATATTCTGGGGACCGGTTCTTCTGAGCCCGTGAATGAACTCTTTCTGCTGCCAAACAGCAGCGTCGGTATCCGGGCCGAGACTCTGACGGTCCCCCGTCTCTGTGAATGAGCGACGTTAAGGCGATGGTTCCCTAGAGCTGACGGGTACACAGACACCACTCATCATCGTCGTCAACAAACAGCGTCTCTGTTGTCTGCGGGCAAACAGCCGGTGTTGCATCGTGAGCTTGACATGACGGCCCAATATCACCTCTGGAGTCGGTGCAGCAGAATTTGACACCGCTCTGATGGCGGCGGAGGTTAGCTTCGTTTAGTTTGAGTGTTGTGTTGGCTGTGGAGTGTGAGGACGTGGAGGCCTTTGGGTTGTTGTCGAGAACACGGCCGGGTTCTCGACACAAAGCAAAGCGGCCTCCGCTACTGAGCAACACAGACACAAGAATTCCCTCTCAGGCCTCAGACTGGAGCGATTATATGTTCCGCGTGTCAATACGCCGCGCGGCGAATGGCGGACCTGTTGGCTTTCGTAATGCGATTATCCGTCCTCTTCATGTCTTCAGCGGATTCCGCCGTGCCAACTCACAAAACGTTAATTGACCCCACGCCGCACAGCTCAATGGGGATGTCTGTCGCTAATTGCGGTGGCATTTTCAGATGCGGTGGGAGCATTAGGCCGTGTTCCACCTCTGGAAGGATTGCCCACAAGAGATGCCTCCAACAGCATTTGTGTGTGTGTGTGTGTGTTGGGGAGCATTTGTGTCTCTCTCTTCCTGTTTGTGCGTCCCTGCTTCACAGAACAGTGTGGCGACGTGGTGTGCAAACGTAAGGGCAATCTGTCAAGTAGAGACGGGTTATAGAACAAGTGGAGGTGCACAAACTTGTGTGCAGCTATGCAGCTATAAATGGGGTCTGTTTGGGTTTTTCTTTTTATGGCTTGTTGCTATGGTGAGCGGCTAGGGCGGGGCGATATGGACATGGAACTTTATTGCGATATTTTGTGGTGTTATTGGGATAATGATTAAAAATCATGATTAAAAAAACATATTTTTTTTCAGTAACTGTGTGTCTGTGAAAGCATAGTACGGCATACATATCTCCATAAGCACAAATATTGTTCTTGAAAAATATTCCCATTTGAAAGAAGCACTACGTACTTTAAAAAAGTGAGATTTCTGTCACCAATCTGCACACAGTAACTGCATTTGGTGAGTATTTACCATCCATAGCCGCATGCTAGCTCTATAACAGGTCAGAGTTCAGCAGGCTCTCACGTTGTCACAAGACAAAAATTTAGATCTGGATACTAAGAAAAAGAATTCAATAAACTCTTGATACCACAAGAGTAATAGAGAGGGGCACCCTGTTTTTTTGCCGTTTTTATTTTTTGCCTCACTATTTAGTAGCTGACCTGATTAACGTTAATACTTAAACAGAGAGTGTTAGTTTATGTCATACAGAAGGTCTGCTACTGCACTGTTGTAGATTTTTGAGCATCACTGACCTTTTAGGCGCTCTCAGACATCGGTCTTGTAGCGTTAGCTTGTAGCGTTAGCACAGCTAGCATGCCGCTTCCTTCAGGACTTTGTTTTATTTCCTGTCTGCTTGCTTCATAGGAAGAGAACGTTTGAATAATGTTTTAGTTAGCCTTCTTGGCTAAACAAATTGCACATATATTTTTCTGTACGTATCAGCTGAGTGTTTAGTGCCCCAAGTTTTGTGTCAGCATAATGCAAAGAAGTATCTGGATATTTTTTCGCTTGTATCAATTATATAGAAATATTATTTTGACACCCCTTTTAAAAATGTTAATTTCTTTATTTTAATGTATTTTTCTATCACCCAAGGGTCATATTTACTCAGTATGCAATGTTGTTCAGAAATTAGAGTTCAAATCAGCAAGGGATGCAAAGATGTTTGCATCCATTTCCTGAACAATTTTTACGCTCTTATGGCGGATAAAAACCGATCTGTTTTGATCATATAAAATATGTGCAGATATACAGACGTCAAACGCTGCCTTTTATGTTTTTAGCATCCATAAAGTGTATTACTTCGTTAGAGACGGTCAAGCGTAGCACTGTTTAAGGAAATAGCAGCAGCCCCAGCTTCCTGTTAGCTCCAAGCTAATATTCAAAATTAGGATTTCATCAAAAGAGGAAAAAACTAGATATTCTTCTTCTTTTTTTTTTTTTTACATTCTTCTCATACTCTGTAGAGAATATAGTATACGTATATATTTTGTGGTAGGTGGGATTGCCTTAGCAAGATGATGGTAATACATTTTGGATGCCACATTTGTCAAAGGTCGGCCTTGTGCTGATTAAGGTCAACACAAGGATCTTTGTTAGAGACGCGGAGAGAGAGAGAGAAAGAGAGAGAGAGAGGAGACACCAGCTGGGTATTGATCTAAAGACGCAGCATTCAGAATGACTTCTGGCTCTGAACCAATTTTTTCCCCTCCATCTCTCCTCACAGCTGGTTCTTATTGGCTGTCACTGAAATCCGACTCAGAGAATCACAGCCCAGTGTGAGCAGCAGGACAGTGTCTAGGCTGAACACACACACACACACACACACACACACACACACATGCACACACCCCTGCATACAGAAGAGTCGCCAGTGCGTTTGCTTTTTTGATTGCAGATAGATATTTTCAAGCTGCACCGCTGAGATCTTCTAAACCAGATGCTCTTAAAGCTGCAGTTTTACTAGGGAAACATTCCTGTCCTTCAGAATAAAACGTTTTTGACATGCGAGTTTGAAAAAACATATCTGATTTCACTCAACGAGACATTAGTAATTGAATATGTGTAACACGGAGCGACTAATGGCTGGGAGGTTTCTAGTTTTGTGTCTTCTTCCACTTCTTTTGTTTCGCCTTTACGGTGCCATTCCTTTCTCTGCCATGTCCGTCTTTGTGCCGACATCTCTGTTCACACAGACAGTGTTCAGGTGATTACACTTCTCAATATGCATTATTAAAGCATTAATTGAAAAAATAATGACTATGAAACTGAATAATTACATCATCTGTTTATAGATTGATACTTTTATTGTTGGAGTTTACAAAAAATGCTCTCTGTTGATTCATTGACATTTAAGAAGTACAGATAGATTTTTAATAGTGAGGCCTTTTTCTTCACCCAGGGCCTACATTTTAATTTACACATGAAATACATCTGGCATGGGTTTCCCTCAGCTGTGAGGAGGTCAAATGTTATTTCAAATGGTCTTTTTCTAAAGATATTTTTGGCACTAGTGGCCTTCTGTTGAACAGTAAGCAGACAGAAATTAGGCAGAAGAGAGAAATTGTCTGAGTCTTGGAATCGAACCCAGAAAAACGGCGTTAAAGACCGTAGCCTCAGTGTGTGCTCCACCAACTGAGGCACCCAAATGGTCCTTTTCAGAGCAGCGGCTAACCCGACTTCCCTATGAGATTTTCCTCCAATGTGACATTGCTCTGCTTGCTAGTTTCTCCAAACAAGACTTTTGAGCACCAATCACAGTCCTACCTCAGCAACACGAAGTATCCCTTTAATGGTCTCTAAAAAAATGGATCTGCAGCGGCGCATTGTGTGTCACTCCTCAGGAGAGATGATGAAACTGTTAAAGTAAGGAGAGCAGCTTCTCCTTGGAGTGTGTGGGTATCAGCGGCGTGTGGCTGTAGGAGAGGTGGGTGTGTTTCCAGCATTAGCCTCAGTGAACCCCCATCCTCCGTCTCCTTCCTCCTCCTCATGTTAATGGAGACAAAGTCATTACCGTCACTCAAACCACAAAGCTATCTCAGCTTTTAGACTCGCACTGCGGCTCTTCACGCATCGGTGTGGGTACGGGCTTTCACAACCCATTTGTACGTCAGTGTTCCGTCTTTTTTCTTTCTCTCCACAACTCAAAGATCGTCTGTGTTAATGTTCCTGTTAGTTCTTACTCAAACAGATTTTTAAATACACTTTTGTTCAAAGAAGACAAGACAAACGTTGAACTTCTTCTAATGTTTCACCGTCTTAAACCTGGCAGAACATCAGAGCGCTGTATTGCATATCTACTGTAGTGTTTCTATGGTGTTGTGTCCACGGTGTAGCCCACATTTCACCCAATGGCCACTGGAACGAGGCACCAACCATTCTGCAGCCCTGCAAAAACAAGCGAGTATAGACGATACACGATTGGATGTTTTTATGGTGTAAGAACACAAAGTCACCTTTATTAAAATGTGTTACAGTATCGTCTTTCCATGCCTCTGATGCTATACACTAATGATGCACAATATTGAAGTTTTGGTCGATATCCGATATGCTGATATACTAAAACTCATTTGGCTGAGAACCGATACCGAAAGCAATATTTTTTCCTATAAGAATATGGTTTACTCTACTGTGGAATTAAAATACTGCATCATCTTTGTCAGTGTGCCCTGCTGTTGTAGTTTACAAGAAATGCTCTCTGTTGGTTCATTAACATTTAATGAATCAACCTTTGGACACATGAGCAACAAATACAGATGCTAAAAAGGAGGCTAAAAATGATGGCACACTTTCAACTTGCATTATGTTTAATATCAAATATATTCATGACGTCTGCTCTCTCTAAGACAATAACACTCAAGCAGCAGAAATTTGACGTTGTGCTGAGCTGCAGGCATCATTGCCACTGGTTTATCAGATCGAAACAACACCATTCATATCGGTGAGTTATTTTGACGGAATGGCCGATGTTCGATATTAAATTTTACAGCTAATATCGGCCGATACCGATACCATGCCGATAATATTGTGCATCCCTACTAGACACACTTTGTTCTCCCACTGACCCCGGATGCCACTGAATGTTTTGGACCCACTGGGTCCCACAGCCGCTGTGGACGTGAAAGTCCATATCTACAGTCAGACTGTACAAGGTTAACTTTAATAGGAGGAGACATTTGCCTTCTGAGAAAGAAAATTGTAGACGAGACTAAATTTTGCTGGAGAGAGTGTAGAAAAAGGACTTCTAGAATAACATCCTTTGGACAGATGAGTCAAAAATGTAACAGGGTAACAGTAAGTGTTAGAGGGCAGGGTGTTCTAACTTGGCCCTTGACGTAAACATTTTTATTGATACATTTTTTTAAACGTTTAAAGTTCATTTTTATTTTTTACAAGCAATTAAACGATGTCTTTTTACAGAGAAAATATGAGATGAGACAAATTACTCACAGCATTCTAATGGCGTCACATGCTAATGCTGATGCAGCATGGATGTAGCATGCTATCTAAGCTAGTATAATAATCCCCTCCAACAGGCATAGCTATAACTTTATTTGTAAAGATATACCTGACTTGATACATACAGATTCAGTCTGTAATAAATTTACGTCTTACGCCTGCAAATGGAGCATGCATGCAGATAAATCGCTAGGCTAACATTAGCATGTTTTCTCTTGTTTTTATACAACTAACCAGAAAATGCACCTGTCTGTCTTTTTTGTTTAATTTTTAGCATCATTGCAAAGGGTGAAAAGCTCTTAAATATGTCAATGAATGCCCATTTCTAACTATCAGCTACATTACGTGTTTATCCTGTAATAAACGCAGTTTTGCAAGTCGTGTAAATGTAAATATTTGTTGATTTCTAAAGTCGTCCCTGAAGTGGAGCTGAGCTGTTGCCAGGGATCAAATCTGGACGTCCCAGCTTGTGATTTTTTTATATATATATTTTTTATGCAACCCTGGTTTAGCTTCTGCAGCAACCAGTTGACTATAGCAGATGATTCATCAAGTCAGCTGGTGTTTGTTTTGACGGGGGAAACGTGCACATTTATTGGCAGCTCTGTCTCATTTGGAGTTTTGCTGGTTAATCTGTTAACAGCCTGCGTGATTTCAGCCTCACACACACACACACGCGCGCCCACACACACACAGGCACACGCCTGTGAGCGGATGCACATCAAAGGCTGCTCGACCATCAGCGAGATGGAGGAAGCAGCCGCAGGGGAGTGGAGGGGCTGCAGTGACAGAAGTGCTGTCTGATTCACACAATGGCGCATGTGTGTGTGCGTGTGTGTTGTTTTGTGTTTTTTTTTTTCTAAGTGTAGGTGTGTGTGTGTGTGTGTGTGTGTGTGGTCTCTTTTCTGGCTACACTTCAAGTAAATCTGATTTGTGCTGAAAGCTGCAGAGGAGTTCAGCAGGAAATGGGATTTAACTTCCTGTCTGTCTGAGGCAGCGGCTGATAACGGGGCGGCGACAAACACACGCAAACACACACACCCCCCCCCTCCCCCTCCCACGCACACACACACACACTCTTCATATTAATGACTCTGTGTGGGACGAAGGAGTCCAACTTTTAGTTCTCACTCATATTAAAAGTTTCAAATGAAAACAATTCCTCGCCGTTAATTATTCACATTTAACAAGATGTCAGATTGACATGTGAGAATATTATTGCTGGCGTCATACCGCGCACCGCAACAAGCACACATCCTCCACCACGCGTAACAACGAGCACAAAGTGTTATAGATTTCTATTTTCTATCTTCATGCTTGTTTGAGAAATCCTTTAATCTGCATGGCAACCATTCAGGGATGCCTTTTCTACTGAGCTCCTCCTCTGAGCTGCAGTTTCCAAGCCAAGCTTCTTCCTCACAGAGGAAACCTCCTCCACTCGGCTCCTTCAGACTAGCCAGCAGCAATTAGCAAACACCTGGTGGTGCTGAGCTCATTAAAGGAGAAACGTCTCAGAGCAACAATGTTAAAAACGATGTTAAAGGGTTAATAGAGGAGCCATGTTGTGACGACTTCCTGAAGGCGGAGTTTCTGAAAGAGCAGGAGCTTCTTAAAGAGACAGAGGCCCAATTTCAAAGCATTAAATTACAAAGTCATATTTCTTTTAAGTCATGTTTGATTCATGCTGCATTTTTTTTAACAACTGAAGGTAACATACTTGATTTTTAAAAAAATATGAAATGGCAGCAGGTGACTGGAAAACACAGTACTGCCCCTTTAATGGGGCAAATATCCTGTTTATGTTTTATATCTAAAGAATTTTAGAGATTTCCTTTCTATAAATATTGCATGTTATATTGTTGAACTGTTAGAAACATTTGAATATTTTTTTATATTTTAAATTGGATTCAAAAAATAGAATTTCATGGTCATTGTGCCATCGGACGCCGCTGCACTAGATGATCAAATGAAATGAGGTTCACTATTTACTCATTTATCTATCTATTTATGTATTTTTTGCTTTTGCCTCTTTGTATGTTTTAATCCAATAGGTTTTGGTTTATAGGAGCTGGATGGAGGAGGCCACTGTAGGCGGAGCTCAGGTATAAAAAAAATAAATACATGACATGTGATGGAAACAGATGCAGCTCATCCTGTGGGACTCGTCTGCTCTGGCCGGACTGCGGCCCAAAACACAAACCGCTGCTGGACGGCACCTCATTCATCTCCGGCTGCAGCCGCTCCTGGCTGCTTGAGACGGCGGCGGGGTCCCAGTCTGCTCGGGACGCCCGGAGGGGGCCGAGTGTTTGTTCTTCCTGGGCCTTTTCTGTTTGCTGCAGATGAAATGCATCATCCGCTCTCCTTCCTCTCCTCTCCCTGCAGCTTAAATGCTTTTAAATCTGTTGTGCGCGCGGCCCGGAGCTGGAGGCGCTAACGCTTTCGTCTTTATGGCGGTGGTTTGACTTCATGGACCGGCGGCGTTTGGGTCTGGTACTCTTGACTTGTGTTGCAGGAGAGAACTCATCCCGGTTGCATCTGGCATGGATTAAATCTTTAATAATTTCGTTTTGTCAGACTTTGCTCTGTTCTGCTGCTTGGCTGGAGGTATTAGAGTGTTTACCCATGCAGAGAGAGAGAGAGACAGAGAGAGAGAGAGACAGAGAGCTGCAGTGTTTAATGCAGGAGTGGACACTGCAGACTGTGTCTGGTAGGGATATTTATCGATTTATCATCGTAATGTTTACCTAACTCTACATAAAGGTGGTCAGACATGGCAGCGCAGCATTCTGCAAACCACCAGCGCTCATTAAAAGTCAAAAAAGGACAAACCAAATATAATTCCCTTTCATCTCCACAGACGAGACAATAAATCAAAACTGAGATCATTTGTGACAGATGCCCACATTTCTTTCAGCAAACGCTCTGAGAAAAAGTCTGTTCTGTTTTACAGTGGAAACAATAAAAACCTTCGTGCTCAGGTCTGTTTACAGCGAGCCAAATTAAATGCTTTAAAGGGACAGGATTATGTAAAATTGACTTTATTCAGCCTTACCTCATGTTATAAAATTATTCTCTCATCAAACACATACTTGGAGTCTTGCCTTGATTCTCAGACATCATGAATGGATGTCTGAGAAATCCTCTAGTCTCCATTGCGACCACTCAGCTGTGGCTGGTTGGGCCTGGCTCCACCTTCGAGACGAAGCTCCTTCCACCTCACAGAGCAGCCCTCCCCTCCTTCAGTCGGCTCCTTCAGACTAGCCAGCAGTAATTAGCAAACACTTGGTGGAGCTGAGCGTCTGCTGAGCTCGTTAAACGAGAAACATCTCAGTGAAACGCTGGTAAAAATGTTAAGGGGTTAATAGAGGAGTGTTGTGAGGACTTCCAGTAGGCGGAGTTTCAGAAAGAGCAGGAGCTTCTTAAAGAGACAGAGGCCCAATTTCAAGTTGTTAAATTACAAAGTCAAATTTATTTTAAGTCATGTTCGATACATTTTTGATAGATTTTTAACAACTAATGGTAATATAGATACTTGATTCTAAATGGCTTTATGTGCCTGAAAAACAAATAACACTGCACCTTTAATAACTAAACATCCAATCACAGCGATTAGCGGATATAATGATGATATTTAGTTTTTAATGAATGAAAAATGTGAAGGAGCCATGTTTTCTGATATGAGACAACTTAAGATAAATATTCTGTGGTGTTCACAGTATCATGGTATCTATAACAAATTTATAGTATTATCTACAAAAAATAAAGAATCATTCCTATTGATGCTAACGTATTACTATCAGAGTTATAACGTTTTAGGAAAAATATTCTGTGGCCTCATGACACAAATTGTGGATGTGTTTCAGGGTCAAATAAATCGTTCTTTGTTTATGTGTGTGTGTGTGTGTGGGTTTTAGGATTTGGGAGGCGTGTTGTGGCCAAGCAGTTGCTCTCGCTCTTCACATTAAGCCGACTTTACACCAATAACATGACTGCGCCGGTCGCTCTGCAGCCTCGCATTTAGCTGCATGCTTGGACTATTCCACTTCGTATTTCTATTTGCAGCAAAGTGCATTTCTGTCTTGGTGAGAAGCTCTTCCAGTCGGCGACAGCGTGGCGACCAGATTTGCTGAGCCTCGCGGTAAAAAGATTTTCACAGGTTTCCTCTCTGTGTGCTGATGGCTGAAAGCCACCTGTTCTCACACACACACACACACACACACACACACACACACACACACACACACACACACACACACACACACCCGCATGCAAGTTAGAAGCACTAGTTTTTTGTTTTATTTTTGTTCTTTATTGTTACAGGTGTAAGCACGTTGCAATAAGCGATTAACCAATTCATCTCATGATAAATTTAAATAAGCTGATCATTTCCATTCTGATGATTACAATTTTTTAAAGAGCAGTTTTGTGTACAGAGACCTCATAATAATGGATTTTATCTATAATTTCGGTTGTGTGTGTTTTTAAATTTCAGTTTATAGTTCTTAAGTTGTTGTTTTATTTTGGGTATTTAAAATGCCCTCCTGTTCCAGTGCTCAGAGTTCTTTACAAAATTAAAGTTTATTGGTCTTTGATGGGGCAAATTTGTATCATGAGGCCATTTTCAATATAGTATTTGAAAATGGCCTCAAAACGACAATATTATCGTTTATTGTAACAATTTTTGGGGACAATTTATCATAAAAAATGTGAAATCCTTTTGTTGACAAGCTGCATCAACAAAACACGCCCAAAGGTTTGCAGTTTAAAATGGCTGCTGGTTGAAAAAAAGAAAGAAGAAGCGATTAGTTTGCAAACACACGTCTTCGTTTTGCCTCCCACAAAATTTCTGCCAGTACGCTGCTGACCAGGCGGAGGAAATATGAAGCTGTTGTTTGAAGAGTCAAATAGCTAAATAATAAATTTAGAAAGAACAATAAAATAAAATAAAATCAACTCTGTTGGTTCTTTCTTACTTCAGTCTTGTTCTCCAATCCTGATCGCGCCTCCTGTTGCTGCGGGCGGGACGCGCCGAGACAGAGAACAAGCAAACCGGGCCAGAAAGCACGTTTTCAATTAGCTGCTTTTAATCAGAAATCACATCAGACAAAGTCACGATTCCAGTAATTGGAGGAAATGGCGAGAGTTAGTTCTGAAACGCGGCCATGCGGATAATTGGTTGACCCCCCGCGGTTCCCGTGGCACTTCTACTCCGTCAAAACACATTTGGCATCGCGGAATCCGAACGCAGATCACAGTGATGCAATAAAACCCAGTGTAGCTCAGCTCTGCTGCTCGTGTGTGTGCGTGTGTGTGTGTGTGTGTGGGTGTGTGCGCGTATGACGCGGCATGCCCTGCGAAAGCCTCGGTTTCAGATCCGCCGACAGTGAGGAATGAGGCTTCATTACCGAGCCGACCGCTGTGGACAAAGAAGACGGATAATTACACCGTCCGGCGGCGGGAACAAAAGCGGGAACAAGCCGCCTGTGGCCCGCCGCCGCCGCAGCATCATCCACCTCCCTGCCGTATCTCTGCTGCTCAGGCCTAATGAGCGACCCGCTTTCCACCGGTTGTTCTGCTCATGTCGCCTGAGTCTGTGCCAGCGCCGAGACGAGCCGAGACCAAGGTGTTCGCTCCAGATGCGACTGCTTCTTTAAAGGAGCAGTGTTGGGCAAAATCGACTTTTTTTTAGAGCTTTACATCATGTCATAATGTTATAATGTTATTCCCCTCATCAAAAAACATACCTCTAGTGTTGCTTTGATTCTTTCACGCAAGTTTGAGAAATCCTTTAATCTCCATGGCAACCGTTCAGCTGTGCAAAACGACTGGATGGGCCTAGCCCCGCCTTCGAGGCGAAGAGCTGCAATTTCTAACCTTCTGAGCTTCTGCCGCACTTAAATCTTCTATTTATCATTTTGAGTCAGTTCAAAAACAACAATCACCACATCAACCTGACGCTGTGTTGATAAGTTGAGCAGAAAGAGCCGAGCTTTTCACGCCATGTTAAATTTATCCTTTGCTACAAGAATTTACTAAAGAATGCTGCATTGTCGCATATTACGCAATAAAATGTTTATTTTCTTATTCAGAACAAGAAAATCTGCAGAAAGTGGCAAACTTCAAAAAAAAAAAAAAAAAAAAATCAAATTAATAGATTAATCTCCAGAATATTTGATAAATCGAATTTGAATGAGTGAGAAAGGAGCTCATGGGAAGATTTGATGATTTTTGTCATTTTTACAAGAGGATGGAAGATCATTTTGAAACATTTGAATGTGTCCCAGCATGTGGCCAAGACAAGGTGGACCAAGTCGTTCGTTCAGAGTCGGGTTCCTCTGGTCATCGGACTCTGTGGCCGTTAGCTGATGGTGACTCAATCAGGTTGAATTTGCAGGTCTGCTTTTTTTCCAACTGAGCTCATGACAAAGGAATCTCTGGTGTTTCAGAAGCTTCGTTAAAAGTTTCAATGAAGAATGTCTGATCTTTGTTTGGTCCAGCTCTGTCCCAATGTTTTAATCAGGCCTTAGTGTATGTTTTCTTTTCCTCTCTGTATTTATTTATTGATTTAATCTTTGTGTGTATGCAGGAATCCTCAGGTGAAGAAGCACTTGAACGCACCAGCGTTCTCTCCACATTTTTCAAAGGACAAAAAACAATGAATACTATTTTATGATATGGAATAGTTGCTGAGGAATTCTCTTGTCTGCTGCCTTTTTAAAGTGACCTTCTCGTATCTGGTTCTACGCTCATGTTTCACTCAGTGTGGATGTTCACCTGAACTCAATGTGATCACAAACACTGAGGATCTTTCTGCTAACTATGGTGTCGCCGTAAAATCTGAAAATGTTCTGTAGGCGGCTGAACATGCTTGGACACTTTCTACCAGGACGTTGCCTGTTTTATATACAGAGTATATTTCATTTTCTTCCAATTGATTTGTTTGTTTCGGCAGGAAAGTGTCTGTCCTGTCAGAAGGAATGGGACCAAATCTCAGTAAACTACTGTGTGAAGCTTGTTGATGCGTACGATCTGTTGGATTCTGTCGACGTCAGGATGACGTGTTTGTGCCTTCGTTTCTCGTGGCAACTCCTCTTTCTGCTGCTGACGGAAAGTCAGGTTGGGATGGACTTCTCAATCTTTCCCACCCATCTATTCCTTCGCCAAGCCGAGAGCCAGTAGGTGTATCGTTTTCGGTAAAATGTCCGTTCAGTTTGTGCGTTTTGACGCAGAATTCACCGTCAAAGCTAACGGCTCGCCCTCCCGATCAGGTTGTGTTAGACCTTCTGCTCTGCACGTTAAGATGGCATGTTTACATCTGAACTGTCCCGACGTGGAGCGCAGGAAGTCCGCTGAGACGTCAGAGTTCATCTCTCAACCTTTCTGACTGAGGAGGGAAGTAGCCGCAGGGCAGAGAGAGGAGCAGGAGGTTAAGCGGGCCTCGTCTCTGCTCCTCCTGTGTTCTGTGGCGTCCGTCCTGTCCGCGGCGTGTAGAGCATGGCCGCGTCGCACGCCGACACGCTCCATCTACAGCAGTGGCACGATTGTCCTTCTCGTTCACAGAGGGGGAAAAAAAACTCAGGCTTTAGCCGCTGACTGTGTGGCGCTGCAGCTTTGTGTCGTCTTCTGTGACTCCAGCCTGGCAGACTGAGAGGAAGACAAAGAAAAAGAGGAAGGCTGCAGGTTTTCCTAAGTCAAATTTACTCCATCCTTTTAAATATATGTGAGTTAACAGGTTGCTAAGCAACAGAGGAGCGGCACTGTTGCTCTTGTTGTGAACCCGTTCGCTTTCTCAACTTTTATTTGTTTGGTCAATTACTCAGCAGCACAATCGCTTATAAAGAAAGACTTATGTTTTTTCTTTTGATTGGATGAAAGAGGCTCTTCTCTTCAGGGAGCAGCCATAAATGTATTTGTTTGTTACATAGATATTTTATGGATAGATATACTTTATTACAAACCAGTAACATAAAAGAACAAACAATAATACATAAAAGAAAATGTATACATAAAAAGAAATCTAACCTTTTCAGAAGGCAGATTTATAACAACCAACACAATATTCAGCGTTAGCCAGTAACAGGACGACTCTATTATTAGTCTCATTTAGTCACATAAAGTTTCTTAAAACATCCAGCAAAGAGCTGAGGGTTCACATGATCCCCCTAAAAAGGTTTTTGAACCTTTTTCAAGGTTTGGTATCAAACAGCTTTGGTTTCGGCCCTGCGAGGATTAGCTGTTAGCTTTACCATCTTAGCTTCAGCAGCTGAGTTAGCGACTGGTAAGAGAACCCTGGTCAAAACAATCTGAACTATCCCTGTTAGACGGTGTCTTTATATTTAATAACAATGTCTTATTACCTGTAATAATTTATCCGAGTCCTGGACAAATTCGAATCGGCGAGGTCAGCTGAGTGTCGGGTGACAACAGGAAGGCCAGCGGAGCGACAGTTCACCGAAACCGCTAAACCTGGGCTTCTAACAAGTCTTAAAGGGCCAGTGTTATTTAAAATCGACCTTTTTGAGCATAGCTGCTCACAAGTAGGGCTTGTCGCTCCATCTCCTAAATAAGACGCCATCGTCTCTGATGGCTGATAGGTAATTGCTAGCGCCATGGCTAAATTATAAATATATCTGTCGCTGCCTTGATTTTTACTGACTTGTCGCTTGAACAAACTTATTTCTGTGATTTTAATTTGACTTCTTATTTAATGGAAACACCGCAATTGCAAAACAGTTTTTTTTTCTTCGTTAGATCAATATAGACAAAGATTTAGGCACAGTTTGTAATGGAAACGCAGTGATAGTAAAATAGATTCTTCTTCCCTCAGTAACGCCTTCAACATGAAAGAGTGTCCTTGTCAGCGCGACCTGTTAGTTTAAATGTTTGAGTTTCTGACAGGTTTGTCTCCAGTCGTGCTAAAACACAATTGTGTTGCTGAACTTTGTCACTACTGTCACTACAGTTTGAATATGACATATTCAAACTGTAGTCACAGTTTAGCATTGTTATTTTCACCCATAAAATGAAACCGTTATTGCTAATTAAATCAAAGCAGTTTTTTTTTATTGAATTAGATTAAACTATGGTTTTGACGTCTGTTTGATCTGTTCGCTGTCTGATGACCTGACAAAATAAAAGCAGAGTCATTTATTGTGCGCATTAGCATGCAGCACGGACCCCCCTTGAGTTAAGGTCCCGCTTCTGCATAAATATGTATTTCCATCATCAGCCGCCGGCTTGCAGGGGGGTGAAGAGGGAAAAAAAGTCGCATTCCTCCCTCCTCCTTCAGGATTGTCTCCATGTTTCTTTGTGAGAAATCTTTAACCAACCACTGAGCCTGCGGGGCCTCCGAGGATGAAAACACATTTTTTCTCACACACTTTCTCTTATCTTCCTCTCTAATTTTCTCAAACGCACACACATCGGTATGCACACACGCTTCCAACGCGGCGGGGTTATTTTTCCAAGCGAAGGCTGTAATGTGTGCAGTGATATTCAGCCGAAAAAGGGGAAGAGGGGGCATGGGGGATGGTTTAAGTTTTAATGAGTTATGCAGGAGGAAGGCCTCGTCTCGTTATTTTATTGGAAACACTCGGGTGCACAGGGCAAAATCTATAATCCTCTTTATTGAAGGGAGTCTCTGTGGACGTCCTATGGGACTGCCATGCAGTGTGTGTGCGTGTGATGGAGCTGCTGTGAAATCTCTTTGTTCTCATTCAGGAATATTTCCATTTGAGCTCTCTGGGATAATCAGCTGTGGCTCGTGGAAAGCAGCAGTGTAAGTGCACCATGACTTATTCCACAATTCAATTTGAGCATCAAAGGCAGATATTTATTTATATTTCTTCTTTACTCGTCCGTACCGTTCACGTGCGTAGGCTTGTGAGACTCGCCGTAATGGGACGTAATTAAAAGTGCGCGCCTTTGTGAGGAAACGGTAACAGCAACGGCAACTCGATGGGTTCTGATTTAACACAGTATAGAGAGCGAGGTCAAGACTGAGGCTTTGTAGTCGTCTGCGTTTCTCTCTGTCGTCCGTTTTTGTGACTGGACTAACACCAAGGGCCATAAATCAAGCCGGAGTCATGAAACCGGAATAATAGTTAAAAAAATAAATAAATTCCAGCAGCAGCAGATGGCATGACCCCCACAGAGCCCTGAACTCAACATCATGCTGAGCATCCCAATTCCCTTAACTGCATCCCAGTTTCCTTCACTTGCATCCACCCCTTTCATCCAAGTCCGTCCCAATGAAGACGTGAGGCTCATGTCAAAAAGGAAGAGGAGAAAACCTCATGTACACACCAAGATTTCAGCCTTCTGGAATGAATGCATTAGTCTTGTGAAAATAATTATATATGTATTAGGATTTAGGTCTAGGCTTTGACTGGGTCGTTTGACGTAAAGATGCTTTGATCTAAACCAGTCGGCCAAAGCTTTCTTCTTTGGATAAAAAGGTCAGGAAAAAGTTTTCATTAAAAGAATATAGCGATGGAGATGAAAGTCGGCCAGTTATGCTAGCTTGACTTTGACAACCTTAACATGTAGACGTGCTGCAGAATTCAGTGTTTCTGTTTAGTTTAAAAAAACCCACCTACTCTCTGACAGATCGTCATTAGAGCAGGGGTTTAAATGAGCTAATCAATCACCTTTGTCTTTGCTTATCACTTATTACAATCACTTATTAATAATCGCTAAATAAACATCAAGCCTGAAAACATAAAACTGTAACAAACTGAATGTGGGAAAAGTTGACCTGTTTTTTGGTCAGTCAGTCACTATGGCAACGGGCTTGTGTGTAGCATAGCAGACAAAGGGAGCAAAATAAAAGAGCAATATAAGTGGTTTTGAGTTGTCCTTCAATGGTTTTTCTGTTATTTTCCCTTTGCTGTGGTTCACCGCGCTAAGTTAATAACATCCAAATTTCCAGGTTTAATTTTGTTAACAGCAGTGTGGCTACGGACTACAAAGACAAAAATGGTCTTTTTGCCCTCAAAATTTCTGAACGTAAACAATAAACCGCTTGTTTACCTTTTTGGTCAGGTGACAACCTGACAAAACCAACAACCACATCGTCATCAGCAAAACGTCGCCTATGTTCTCAAACCAGACACTCTTTTCCGCAGACTGAGAGGAGTTCCACTCAGGACGGTTTCTTAAACTCCCAGACGCGGTCTTTAAATATTCATGATGCCTCTTTGCTATGCCAGGTCATCTGTGAGTCAGCGTGGCATCCATGCGTTGGCCTAACTGGTCGATCAGCTAGCAGGCCCGGTTTAAAGCAGCCCAGCAGCCGATGTGTCAGAGCTAAAGTGAGTGCAGCAGAGTGTTTGGATTGCCACTTACAGAGCAAACCAGCCCTTCTGTGCACATCACATCAAATAATAGACTCTGCCGGTCCTCATTGTTCTTGGAGAAAATCTTGATCTCAGCCATTTTTCCCGCAGGAAAAACGTAAAACCGGCATTCGGCCATTACCGACGGCAGGTTTCAGTTTCAGACCGGCGGGAAAGACGGGAGCCGTGATCTGGGTGCTGATGGTAGGCCTCTCTGTTGGGTCGTTATGAGAAACACAAAAGAATCTGCAGTTAAAAGAAGATATTGATATTTTTAGGTCTTGTCAGAACTATAGGCTCTTCATCTGTGTTTGCATCCAGTTTCTTTAACAGATGTTTGGAACAAATCGTGTGAGAAGGTCCAAAGAGCGTAAAGTTCTAATTGGTGGTTTAAGGATCTATAGGGATTCCTTTCAGTTTTTATTGCAGGTTAGCTGAGGACGGCCAAAGCTTCTGCTTTAACTGGGGAATTGTTGCGACATTAGATCTTCTATTTGGCCTTAGAGTTGATTTTCCAGGAGAAGCTTTATATGTTGCTGGAAATGGGGAAAGGTCTGGGTTATTTCTCTTCACCATCTGCTGCGGTGTGTGTGGAATACAGCAGGAGGCTTAATCAATGCGATGGCTCTCCTGTATGAAACGCTAAGAACTGCTGGCCCTCGTTTCCACTTGGTGAAGTTTAATGGTATAAAAACACAGAAGTTCCCATTAGTGGAAGAAATCCAGTCAAACTCACCTGAACCTGCCCACATTTACAGTCAGACTGCAAACAAAATGATTCACAGTCAATCAATCAATCAATTTATAGCATTGGTTACGATGAGGTTAGTCAGCTCTCTTCCCAAACAGGAGACTTTTTATAGACACAAAATGAATATAAGTGTAACATGATCAAAAATGGCTAACAAAACCCACACTGACTCAAATACTGTATCCTCATTAGAACAACATTAAGAAAAAAATATATTAAAATGAAAGAAAACAATATAAAAATTGTGCTCATTCGAATTCTGGAAACTTACATTTAAAAAAAGAAAAAAACTAGATTTAGCATATACTATTAGTGATTGGTATTGTAACAAAAACACAATTTTTCCTGTGTCATTTTAGAAAATTTGGCTCTGAAACGATGTTGAAAAGCTGCCTAGATGCCCATGAGCAGGTTGAACGTTCAGAAATTTAAATAAAATAAAAATATTACAACTACGCTAAATTGAATTTTGGAGACTTATGGTATCGTTTTTTCAAAACTAGCACTAACATCTTTTGTTAGTGATTAGTTCCGTCACAAAAATTCCAGTTTTCTCGTGTCATTTTAGAAAAGGTGGATCTGAAACGATGGCAAAAAGCCGCCAAGATGTGCATGAGCATCGTTCGTAAATTTAAATAAAACAAAACAATATTAAAACTATACTAGGGGCGTGCTGTGGTGGCGCAGGGGGTTAGCACGCCCCACGTTTGGAGGCCTTAGTCCTCGACGCGGACATCGCGGGTTCGACTCCCGATCCCGGCGACCTTTGCCGCATGTCCTCCCCCCTCTCCTCACCCTCCTTCCTGTCTGCCTACTGTCACAAAAAATATGAGCCACTAGAGCCGCAAAATCTCTTCGAAGAAAAAAAAAATGTACTAAAACAAATTTTGGAAACTTATGGGTTCTTTTGTAGCTAGCTTTAGCATCTTCTATTAGCAAATGGTAAGGTCTCAAAAACAACAGTTTTCCCGTGTCATTTTAGAAGAAGCGGATCTGAAACGATGGTGATTATCATGATCACCAGAGCCCTTCATGTTCACCTTCACGTTATCTACCCAACGTTTTGTTCTCTCACATTCTGACTGGACCGCAAACATTTCCACTTACGACATCGCCTCTTTGTCTGACAGAGACTCCAAGTGTGAACAATAAATATTCACGTGCGTTGCGATGAGCTTCTTCTGCTGTTTTTGTCTCACTCTTGTTTTCTCTTAAGCTAGTAGCATCTTGATGGGGTTCTGGCTGAATATTTAGCGGCGCTTCTCTTCCTCCTGCTCCTCTTTCCTCATCCCGGCGTCATTAGCAGTGATTGATCGGAGGGCCCGCCGGAACACTGATGGTGCCAATAGGTGTGACGCGGGGAACATCGCCCGCCGGCCGCCCTCCTCACTTACTCCGCTCCGCATTGTGATTGATCAACGCAACACACAGGGGTATAAAGAGGAAACACACACAAATTAAAGGTGGGGGTGTTTTGTTTCGGGGGACAAGCGCTATTGTACCAGCAGGTCCGTGTGATGAATAGGGAGGCTGCTCCACGGAGACCCGGACGTTTGTCTTGGATTTCTCGCTCTGCGCTCGGTATTCGTCTGTAAACATGTACTGAGCCATTTATTTTCAATCAGATAAACACGTCCGACTCAATTATGGTTTCCTCTCGTAGCTCGAGGAGGGAAAAAAAACCCCCAAAAGGCGTCGTGTAATATTTATTAAAAACTATTCCGTATTCGAAGCTCGCCGCTTCCCTCATTTGTCTGCTGCAGTTTAAATCCAGTAATTATGAAGGAGTCGGATCATCGCTTTGGTCGGATTTAAAATCCATCCTGTTCCGAGACACTTCATAAACGTTCCAAGATGGCTGAAAGTAGAATAACCGGATAGCACCAGCATGCAATATTGGCTGCCGTTTAATAATTATAATGTACTTTTAAATTAGTAGGTTACTCAACGGCTCTGTTTTATGTTGGCAATTAAATTCTATTTAAACTGAAACCATCTGTTTTCCCCTCATTAATTAAAGAACTCTGGTTGGTTTGAACTACAAGACAAACATCAAACATAATCAAACAAAGATACATAATCACATCAAAACACAAAGACGGGGTCAGCTTTAACGCCAAATAGTCCAATTTAATCCAAATTATGAGTGCAGTCACTATTTGAGAGAAAAAAAAAACACTTGGGTGGTATTTGTGTAAATAATACAGAAAAAACTCATAGAGTTTGAGAGAAATTAAGAAAACAATGAATTGCTTTAACTACTGGAAGGCAAAATTTAGGCAAATATATTCCACAAATTCCAGCCGCTTCCTGTAGTAGCCGCTCAAACTTCGCTGAGCTGAAATGTCGAGTGGCTGCACAGATGCGTTGCTGAGTGCTGGTTTTTTAATCTGCCTCTGTAGAATCACGAATAAACAGACTCCACCGTTTTTGTTTGCTAAACCTCGTCGATGTTGGTGAAAGTTCTGGTTGACTTGAAAATTCTGCGACCAACTTTGACCAAGTCATCATCGTTTTGTGGTTCCATTGGGTCGACAGGCTTCCTCCATCCTTCTAAAGACCATCCACATGGGTGTGCACCAGGGATATGTAATCTCCCCACTTATGTTTCTCAAGCAAGACTTTTACAAACTCTGCTTTTTTCAAATAAACAGATCCATTGAGTCTCTCTACATGACTCCAAAACCAACAAAGCTAAATAAGAACAAGTTAAGAATCTCGGCCCTCAAGAATCCAATATAATGACCCAAAGTACCGTTTGAAAGTTCTCCACATTTCTGCCTCACAGCTGCATCAAATTGTCTGCCTTTTAATCTAAATTTCCATTTAGAAACAAAGACATCTGCGAATCAAGGCAATGTCTTGATTGCCTGTTAGTGATTGCTGTAGGTTTAACGAGTGGGTGTGCATTAACGAGTCATTAATTATTTTCACGGAAGAGAAACCGCCAGGAGGAAGAGTGAAGGATTTAGAATAGAATAGAATAGAATTCAACTTTATTGTCATTGCACTGTCACAAGTACAAGCAACGAGATGTAACATGTCGCTCCTGTGAATGTTTTTGTTCTCATTTAAGTTTTTCTCAAAAGTTTGGATTAGTGTTCAACACATAACATTTCAAACTCCTTTTAAACATAATAATGAACTGAAAAGACAACATCCTTCTAGGATGTTGCGTTAGGATTCAAGGTTTGTAATACCTTGTGCATCCAAATTATGCAAGTCTTAAGCAAGTCTTTGTGTTTTGTCCCTTGTGGAGACCATTTTCCTGACATATACTACGTTGTGGGGACCCACTGCTCCTTGTGGGGACTGAAGCCTGGTCCCTACAAGAGGAAATGTGGTTTGTGGGTCAAGGAGTCAGATTTAGGACTACGGTGTGAATTGAGTTTTGGTTAGGGTTAGGTATGTAATGGATAGGGTTAGGATAAGGTAAGAGTAAGGTTTAGGTTGTAGAAATGAATGGAAGTCAATGGAAAGTCCCCACAAGTATAGCCAGCCACCCTCCCGCCGCCCCCACACACAAACAGATATTAATTCCCGTAATCTTCCCTAAGTCGACAATCAAGTGTAGATCTTTTCTCCAGAGTTCCTAGTTTGAAACCTATTGCTTAATTTAGTCTATTAAATCAGTCCAGTTGCATGGTACTTGGGTTGGACCTTTTGATTATTGAAGATAATTCCAGATAATCGACACCTAAATATAGTCTAAGCCAATGAGTGAAGGCGGTGCATCTTTGAATGATAATTTTCTTCATCACAGCTAATCCAGCTAACTAGGCTCTTCTAGTGTTCTCCGTCAGGTTCAACTGTGACTCATCGTTTAGCGGATGCACACGGTTCCAGGAAAAAACCAACTCCTGCCTATCAGAAGCACAACATCTTGCTTTGATCCATAAATCCTGGATCCCTGGACATTTCCAGAACGCATGAATAGAAGAACCCAAAGTCTGCTGGGAGGCAGAACGGTTCTGGTGTAACGCCCGTTTTGTGTCTAACGACTGGCATCAAATAGGCTCTGTGACCAACTTTCACATGAGCATAATGATCAGGATTCTCTGAATTGTTTCCCACATTCTCCCAAATTCTTACCAATCTGATGAAGGTCTGATGATTAACTGATTATAAACATAAGAGTCAATTCCTCTGGGTGCTTCAATTATCCCGTTAGAGCCACAGTAGCTAAACAAAACGCCACGCCAGACCTGCAGTGCAGTTTTATAAGTCGTTGAGGATTGGTTGCAGAAGTTGCTGCGGCTGACATAATTTCAGACTGTGAAATAATGGGAGGTTGGTCATTGCTCTCTGTGGAATGTGTTTTCACCTTTCAGTGGCAACAGTCTTCAAATGTTTTGAGCTGGAATCCGATAAGATATCTGAAACAGTTCTAATACAATCTTGGAGCCTGATTACAGACCTATGATGTGTATTTTTGTCATTTTTGCAGCCATATTGTTTTATTTTGACATTGCCTTGTAGAGACACCATTGTAAAATCGACTTTTTGAGCTTTACATCATGTTATAATGTTATTACCTCATCAAAACATTTCTAGAGTGTTGCCTTGATTCTTTTATAAAATCCTTTAGTCTCCCATGGCAACTATTGCTGTATAAGACGCCTCGGTGGGTGCAGCTCCTCCTTAGAGCTGCAGTTTCCAAGCTTCACATGGCAAACCTCCTCCACTCAGCTCCTTCAGACTAGCCAGTAGCAATTAGCAAACACCTGGTGGAGCTGCACATCTGATGAACTCATTATAGGAGATACTTCTTAGTGCTATGCTGTAAAAATGTTGCTAAAGGGTTAATAGAGGAGCCATGTTGTGATGACTTCCTGAAAGAGGAGTTTCAGAAAGAGCAGGAGCTTCTTAAAGAGACAGAGGCCCAATTTGGTTAAATTGGGCAGTAAAATTTCTTTTTCTATTTGATAAAGTCAGCATTTTTACAACTGAACATAACATAGTGACTTGATTGTGCTATCAAATGGCACTATGTGCCTGGAAAACACACATGCTACTGTCCCTTTAAGATTGAATATGCATGCCTTTGAAAACTCAACAAGCATAAAGTAGAAGTCGAGTATAAAAATGTTCTTATTTCACCTTTGAGTTCTGAATCTAGTTCTTCCTAAATCCATCTCCAGTTGGACTTTAGTGCAGATCAGAGAAGAATCAGTGGTCTGTCCAGTCCCAGGCTGTGACAGCGTACTGGTGCGGCCCTCATGTTGGGAGGAGCTGCTGGGGGAACTGCACCGGCCCATTCTGGTCTGGACCGCCTGGGCTGGCGGCCGCCTCGGCCATATGGCCCGCTCTGGCTGCAGCGCCCTGTACGCTTCACTTGGCCGAACATTAAATGGCACACAGTCGCTTTCTGCTCAGAGGTTGCAGTTCAGTTGTCATCTGCTAGTCTTATTGTTATTTATGATCTCACTTACGCCGAGTCATTTTTAATTTTACACAATCTGCTGTGAAAATGACTACCGACAAACTGACTGGGCTATTTGTGCGTGCATCACATTGAATTATATCACAGGAATCAACGTGAGTAATGCATGTTTTCTATTCTGTCCGTTTCCACTGGCTGCATGAATACACAGTTTGACATTGACAAAAAAATAGATTGCCTTAAGCGAAATGCCAATTTTGAAAAAGAAAATACTGTTATTCAATAAGATTTGGTGCTAGGATGAGGTGTTTTTTGGTCGTATCAAGACTGGTTTAATTCATAAAACTGCAATGGAAACATTTTATTAACATCATGAGTCATGTGATCAACAACAGCCTGTTTCCACTGGCAAAAACCATGAAGAAGACAGGAAGTGGTAGGAGGACGACGACGCGTCAGGAGATTTAAGGGTTTATCGCATGAACAAACTTATTCATGTGTGATTTTGATTGCGTTTGTTTGAGTGAGATGATTTCATACTCGTACGCCAGGCTGCGATGTAGGTGTGCCACGCTGTATCGCTGCAACCAATAGGAAAATTCAACCGCTTAAGCACCACTGGAGGGCAGCACTGAGACGGTTTCAGGCAAAAGTAGTGCAGAATTAAACATATCTAACCAATTTAGTCAGTCTATCAACAAAAAAAAGTTGTTTTGAGGGTTAGTTAATAAAGATGCACTGATCCAATAGTAATATCCGTATTGATACAGATATTGGTCACAATCTACCCGATCTATAAGAGAAGATCTTTTAATATCTGAATTTCTTTTGTATTTTTATTTCATTTTCTCTTACACTGTTATGTATTTTAATAGATTTTGTTTTCTTTTTTGTGTCATTCATGATGTTTCAGTAGATTTTTTTATTAATGTGAAGCACTTTGTAGCATTTGATTTAAAAAAGAAAGTGTTATTATTATTGTATGCTTTGTTCTCTGAGCAACATCATTCTTTATTATTGATTTTCCATTGAATTTTGAATTCCTAATTTCACTTTCTGAACCATCTGAAAGATTTGTTGCAGTTCATTTTTTTACGTGTTTTACCAAAATAGCCAATGTTTTGTTTTTGTCAGTTTCAGTTTCTTTATTATTTATTTTACGTTGGTTCTTCTCCTAATTGGACTGAACTGAACAAATTAAAGTTGTGTTGCTTTGGGGCGTGCTGTGGTGGCGCAGGGGGTTAGCACACCCCACGTTTGGAGGCCTTAGTCCTCGATGCGGACGTCGCGGGTTCGACTCCTGGTCCCGACGACCTTCCTGTCTGCCTACTGTAGAAAAAAATACGAGCCACTAGCGCCGCAAAAACTCTTCGGAGGAAAAAAAAAAAAAAAAGTTTGTGTTGCTTTTACATGTTGGACGAAGCTCGTGGAGCTATTGCTGTGTTTTAATGTGCTGTACTGGAGCAGAGTTATCAAATAAATGTGGAATTCAATATATATATATATATATATATATATATATATATATATATATATATATATATATACAGTACAGACCAAAAGTTTGGACACACTTTCTCATTGAATTCAATGAGAAGGTGTGTCCAAACTTTTGGTCTGTACTGTATATACAGTATATATTTTTTTTTAAAGAAGTAAATTCGTCTGTTTCTCTGTTTTGGTTCGGAATCGGCTGATGCTGAACCTCAGATATCGGAGGTTAAAAAAGTGGATCAATGCATCCCTACTTTAAATTAAAACCTGTCCTTCTGCAGTAACTAGACCAACATCACCCTTTTGTTACATATTATGACAAGAAGTTATGAATTTCCTTCCTTGAAGGATTATGATTTTTCAGGTTGTTTTTCCCCATAGTTTATTACACTAAATGATAAATCTGCTCCACAGCAGCATTTACTGTCTAATTACAGTTTCACTTGTTGCGCTTTACAAGCTGAAGAACCTAAATGTCTGCATGTCGCTGCTGATTTAGGTTCTCACAGCGATCTTTAAGATGAAGCGTGTTATTTTTCTCTTCCCTCCAGCTGTTCCTCCCTGCTTCCACGTCCATGTGGGTTTCTGTTGCTCCCCTCTTTATTTGGAAAGGTCGCCGCTGCCCAGCTGGTGCTCGGCCCGGCGCATCTGTGCCCGGCGCTCACCCTCCCTCACCTCGCAAATCAAATGCTGCTGCCGTTTGACTTGCGACTAGCCTCCTCCTGTCAGCCTGGAGTCCGGCGACGTGCAACGTTAGCATCCGCAGAGCAAAGCAGCGTGCTGCTGCAGGGACTGGGAGGGATGGGGATGATGTCATGGCTGAACTGGTCTCACGCAGCACATCAACTTCATCGGGAGGCGGTGAGAGCTTCCAGCAGAGAACGGTCGAATTTCTCTCGGTTGTTTCCCCGGATGTCAGAGGCGAGTTTTATCGTCGTCGTTTTCTTGAAACGTTTATCCTCGTTGTGCACGTGATGATTGGGATGGATCACCAACCCGCATGCTGTTTTGAAGGCGGAGTCCAGCGAGTTCATCCCGTCGACTCACAGCCTCGCTGAGGCCTGTTGGCGCTTACTGTCACTCATCGTACAGGAGGGATGCTCAGGGTTTGGTCTGCACTCCAACATTTCATCAGTTTCAACTTGTTTCAGTCGAGGCTCAAAACGTAACCATAGTTTCCCACAATTCTGTTTCATCAAAGGGGTTTTTGTGAAAGCTCCTTTTACAACAGAATGATTTATTCAGATTCAGCCATGTGCTGAGAAAGAAGAGCTGTTTCATGTAAAGCGTTGCCTTGGTTCTTTTATGCATCTTTGAGAACTACTTTAGTCTCCCATTCAGCTGTGTAAAACACCTGGTTGGACCTACCTCCGCCTCCAAGAACAAAGCTCCTCCTCTGAGCTGCAGTTTCCTCACAGAGCAGCCATCACCCCACTGCTCAGCTCCTTCAGACTAGCCAGCAGCAATTAGCAAACACCTGGTGGAACTGAGCATCTGCTGAGCTCATTATAGGAGCTACTTCTCAGTGCAATGCTGGTCAAAAGGTTGTTAAAAGGATTAACAGAGGAGCCATGTTGTGATGACTTCCTGAAGGCGGAGTTTCAGAAAGAGCTGGACCTTCTTAAAGAGTCAAATGTCTTTTAAATAATATTTGATATATATATAGCATTTTCAACCATGTAACTGAAGTTAACATGGTTACCTTATTATGCTATAAAATGGCACCATATGCCTGGAAATACATAATACTGACACTTTAAAACCTTTTCCAGACACATATATAGACCAGTAACCCTGAAAATATTACAGCAAAGCTTGTCTGTGCCGTGGAACATAGTGGATTTGGAAATGTTGAGTGTTTTTGAAGGAAACCCAAAACGTTTGACCCAAGTTTAGAGGACACTTATTTGCCCCAGTGTATGTACACTTTGGAATTTGAAGAAAGTTATAAAAAAAATCTCCTAAAAAATAAAAAAAAGTCCTCGCTAAGTTTTCTGGCATTTAGCAAATAGAAATAATTTTGTTATTTCTAACTAATCTTAAACAAGAAAAGTTTGGTCTGATTCAACATCAGACAGCGAGAAAAAAAAAGAAAGTATTTTTATTCTTTTTATGTAAACGTCTGGTGTTCTCTCAGGGAACTCTGTTGAACATGGCTCTTGGGCTTTTTCTAAACTTTTTATCCCTATCAAAGTCTGTGCTGATCACTCACATCAGACGCTAAATGTCACCTGAACAGAAACTGTTTCCCGATGCGTACGGACACTAAAACCCTTTTCTACAGATAGTGCTCTCGTCTCACACTGTGATGTCTCTGGTCCTCATTTAATCGCTAACAGCTGGAAGCTTTCAATGAAATATGCTGATTACTAGTAATGGAATTTTTTCAAAGAGAAACTGACTAAAAGCAGCGCTGGTGTGAAAGCTTTACAAAAAAAAAGAAGCTAGTGTCAGAAATCATTCACACAGGTAATTGTTTCAAGACTCCATATTGGCCTTTGGAGTCTTGAGTGTGTTGATCTAGACTAGAGGGTTTTAGAAAATGTACTTCCTGTATGTTAGAAAAAGCCCAACTCAAAAACAAATGACGAACCGAACCACGTTGTTTTGCGTTTGCTCTTCCGACTGTACAGAACGTTGTGTGTGAGCCGGAGTGTTTTTAGCTTCACTGGAGCAGATGGGGGAGAGAGAACCGAGTCGTCTCTGGTAATTGTGCAGACACTCGATTGTAGCAATCCGACCATCAACGCTGTTCTATCTGACTTTAATCTGAGGCATGTATGAGGATTCTTAAGTGATTGGAATCAGCTGTTTTATCAGGAATGTCCGAGAGTTTCAATTTTCAAGCCTGTTTTTTTTTCTTCTTCTTCTTCTTAATCTGCTGACTCATCAGCTCTAGAGCAAGGCCATCATTAAAAAAGAAAACTTTCAAGCCTTTTTAAAAACACACCTTGAGGAATGGCTAAAATTCTTAAACTCAAGCATATTGCATTATGCTTTCAGTGAGTTTTGTTGCAGGAGGAAATGCTCTCTGGCTTTATGAACTTAGCACCAGGGTTGTCTAAAAATTGCTTCTGTGCAAGTTGATTTTAGCTATCTTGATTTGAGCAACAACAACAATAAGTACAGACAATTCAGGTTCCATTTCGTAAAAATTAATTATTCACAATTTTGCTTTCTTGTGCAGTAAAATAGACAAATTAACAGCACTTTAGTGTGAACATCCTGAATAAAAGGATTTACCTTGGATAGATAGCATAAACAAAGGCCTGGAGAGAGTTAAATAACTAGATAGCTGCTGACATCTTACCTGTAGCTAGATAGCTGGGTAGCTAAAACACTACAGCTATTGGCTGGGTGCATTTTTAAATGTGTCAGAGTTAGTGCTGGGCAACATGGACAAAGAATACAAACTTTAAGAACAGGTTAGCACTATCTAGCTAGCTATTGTAAAAAAAGAGGATATTTTAACGTTAACTTTGGACAAATCGTTTGGCTCGTTCCTCTTTAATTTTCCCGGATCCTCACCGAGTGGCGGCGTGCTGCTAAAGTGAAAGCAACAACAAAGCGCGTTGACGTCACAGATCACAGAGTTTAATCCATACAAAGCTACAGAGGTACAAAGATATGCATTTTTATCATAAAAATAAAGACAGACAAGGGAAAACAGACAAACACGAAACACAGACAAAAATGACAAAGGCGCGCCCTTGGAGAAAGTTTGCTGGAAAAAATGGAAACTCTCTGTATATTTCAGCACTACTCGAGACTTTATACTCAAGAAGCGTTTCTGTTGTTCAACCAATCAGAGACCTGTTTTCGGCCTCCAGAGAAACCTGGAACTCCCCCTAATTTACGCCAAAGATCAAAGGCCATTTGCTCTCTGGTTCACAAAAGAGCCATCAGCTGCATCCTGGCCTCCTGGTTTCTACGGTCATTTGGGTAAAGAAAAACATAAGATAAGATTTCACAGATACCTGTGGAATCCGGAGTCTCTCCCGTTATCTCTCCTTACATAAATTCTCAGGACAAACTTAAATCCAGTAATTTGGTTCAAGGAAAGGTTATCTTCACAAAACCCCATTTAGCATAAATCCTGAGCAATTTTCTAATAGTAAACAAAACATTTCATTGTAACAATTTCCATTTGCTTCTAATATTGTCACAGATAATACAGTTTTCAAATACATTCATCATTTTGTAGTTTAAAAATGGAATAATACAATCTTCAGTAAAAACATGGTATTAATATTTAGAAATTAAATGTTAGGGGTTTCAATCTTTTATTTTGCATTCATTTTACACCATCCCAAATGCTGGCCTCTGGCAGGTCTCCCCCACTGCCTGCAAGAATGCTAATTTTATGGCTCTGTGCTCTGGCCTCAGCGAGAGGCCCCATTTGAGTGATCTGCATTTTGACCCCTGTTTGTCTGATTCAAAATAAGAGTGTCAAATATACCTTTTTCTAAAAATAATCATTTTTTCTTAACACTAGCAAGTTAGCTAGCTAGATAGACAAATAGCATAGTTATCTACCTGGCCAGCTAGCTAAATGCTGACAACTATCTATAAGGTATCAATCTAGCTAGATAGCTATGTAGCTGTCTAGCTAGGCAGGTATGGCTAGCTAGACAATAGCATTTAGCATATTTAGCTAGATAGTTCTTTAATCTGTTCTTTAAGTTTGTACATGTAGAATGAGACTTACTGAAATAAACTTTTCTTCTCTCCTGACATATTTTACTTCTTCTCTTCATCCTGGTACACGATCTTGCATTTTCCTCATTTTGTTGTCTTCTTTGCTTCTTTAATTTCTCCTGTTTTCTGTTATTTCAATGTTTTCACTGTCTTCTCCTCCCTTTTCCTGCTGCTTGAAGCTACTCTTCTCATTTGTCACCATTCTTTAAATGTCTCCTTCCTCATTTGTCCTTCAGTTCTCATAATTCCCTCTCTCACCCCGCCACCCTTCCTCCCTGCTATCGTCTCCTTCCTCCTCTCCTCTCCTCTGCCCGGGCCCAGGAGGACGAGCAGCAGCAGCAGCAGTGGAGCCAGAATTTACATCTTGATATATCACTTTGCAGCAGCAGCGAAGGCGGTGATGGATGGCATGTTGCCAGTAGCGCGGCGCTACCATGAGTTACCGTGGTGATTACCGGCAGAGACGGCTACTCACTGGCCACTTCATCACGGTGACTGGTAGGGAGGAAGGCGAAAAAAGAAGGAGAAAAAGGAGAGAGGGACTTGGAAACAGAAGTGAGAAAAACACGTTTGGAGGCGAGGCAGGAAAAGGCTGTGTAATATTCTGGATTAAATGAGACACAACCGGGTTAGATTCTGAACAGATACTGGATTCTACGCAACAATGTTATTGTGATATTGACAATATTTCACTCAGAGGTCCAGGTTACATTTCTTCATTGATTGTCACCCAAAGCCAGCTAAAGTAGGCTGAATGGTACAGAGTTGTACACAAACATTTCCCAAAATAAATGTAATCTTAAAAAAACAAAGCTACTCCTTACAATGCCTGGAGGGTAATATGTGCCAACACTTAAACCAAATGTGTTGTTTTCAGAACATTTTCCGTGTTATCAGCTACACATATTTTGTTTTCTACAGTTTACGTGTTTTATTTAAACAGCTAGACTCACAGAATATGTGTTGAACCATTGACCAATCATGTCACTTCTTGGACGACTGCAGTTCAGGAACTGTCAACTAAATCGGCCGCCATTGTTGTTTTGTCTCTTTAGTGGTTTACTAGGATATTTAATAGAGAGAATGTGCAAAAAGACACAAATAAAAGACGCATTAGCGCCAGATCTAGCTTATGCTAGTTTTTTAAACCTGTGGCTGCACTGATGGCGCAATGAAAGCTTCTTGTTAATCAGTCAAACAAGAGAAACTATCATCCCACAACCTCTCACACTGCAGCTCTACTTTGATTTGCTCCTCTTGGTGGCGCTGTAGTATCTCAGCACCTATTTAACTTTAACATGAAACGAGATAATGGCAAAAGTTGGACCTTTTTTTAAACTTTCTCGTGTCGCGTCGCTAGCCCGCTCACGCACGTCTACATCACGTAACATTTTCTTCCTACTTCACTATGGCACACTATTCCTGTTGGTTTTTCACATTAATTTCCAGTGAAATATATTCATGTTTGTGGTTGTAACGTGACAAAATATGAAAAAGCGGTATGATTATTTTAGCAAGTGTAAAGGAAAATGATTATTTAAGTGCTAAAATACTTACAACATGTGTAAAGGTATAGCCAACACTTTTATTTGGAACAGTTTTCTGTTGAGCATGGGGGAGCTGACAATAGCAGACATTTAAACAAGCAGGGCTTTTTCCTCCCCCGCTGAAGACAGAGTAATAAATTTACATTCCGATAGGGGGCAAGAGACTTCTTGGCGCCTCTCCCTGTGCCAGACAGAGATGAGCACGAAGTGGCCAATACTGAGATAAGAACCAGACCTCTGAGCTGTATAGGGGAGTTTCCGGGGTTTTTCTGGGGCCGAAAACAGGTCTCTGATTGGTTGAACAACGGAACGCCTTCTTTGCATATATTAAAATACGGAAACTCCTCTTTGATATAAGATTACTACACGGAGCACGCGAGAGAGTTTTTGCCATCTTTTTTCTCTCCACGTTGGGCGCCTTTGTCTGTCTGTGTGTTTCGTGTTTGTTTTTTGTCTCTCCTTGTGTGTTGTTATTTTATGAGAAATGCATATCTCTGTATCTCTGCAGCTTTGTTGTTCATTGCTTTGTATGAATTAAACTCTGTGATCCGTGACGTCAACACGCCTTGTTAGTTTCGTTTTACAGCTGGCCGCTGCAAGCCGAGAAGAACCCGGCTGTGTTAAGGAAGAGCCGAGCCAAACATTTTGTTCAAAGTTTTAAATACATTCTTCCTTAATACAAGCCACGTATCTGAATTTACCTCATGCTTTAATGTCAGAGGAGGTAGGGTTAGGGTTAGCACTTTTTACCCATCTTTTGTCATGTGGATTCTTATAAACATTGAGCTCAGAGGACAACTTCAATACTAGCGTCTGCTAGAGTATATACATAATACACATAAAATGTTGTTTTTTAAATTTTTTTTACAAGAGTCAATAGAGTCCCTAAAGCACTGATGTGTCTCTGCTCTCGCACTTGAACAACCTGGTGCTGCAGGGAACATTCACCTCCACCCTGCCTCCGCCTGCGGTTGGTGATTTCATGTCTAGACCAGCTGCTGCCTGCCATCCGACTGGAAGAAAATCTGACATGCCCTCTACTGTAAAACCCGGGGAGAAGCAGATCGATGCTGGCTCGTTTCTTTTTTCTTTTCTTTTTACGCTGTGGGCTTTACGAAACGGAAAGTTCCAGGTCGGGGTCTGTGCCAGCGACGCCGCAGCAGCTCTGGAGGAGGCGTTCCTCACTGTAAGGATTTCAGGGGAATGGTCCGTCATGCAGGCGAGTGATTCTGTTGACACGCGGATGTTTCTTTTTCTGTTTTCTGTGTTGTGTTGTTTGTGTTTTGTGGAACATTATTGAAGCTTTTCTCAAAGCCTTTCGGCCTCCTTTTCCTGTTCCACCTGATTTGAGTCTTCTGTTGGTTAAACGTCCAGCAGTCTGAATTGTGTTTCCTATTCTCTCTGCAGTGTCGGGGAGGGGGGGAAGAGTTGTATCTATGAGTGTTTGTGAATAATTTACAGTGGTTTGGTTCAACCTTGAGGTGACCTGAACATGCACTGATGTCTCTGCTGCCACCTCAGATAACACTTGTCTGAGAGCGTGCTTGACTTTTGTGTCTCTGTGGTCTGTGTGGGAGACGTGGGGTTTGAGTTTGTCCTCCACTCCGGCTCGGTGCGTTACGCCCGCCGGCGGAAACGCCACTGTCAGATCCGTGAGTGTGGTCATGCAAAAAAGAACAAAAACCATGCTTACAAAGTGGAAGAGGTGCTTCACTATGAACTAGAAACACCTCCTGGATGAGCTACTGGAGGACTTCAGCCACTTTTAGCTTCACTAGCTGGGTTTTCCATTAACGGTAAAATTGCGAGTGTCAGGTCTGGTTGTGCTTCATCCACACCTTGATCTCCCATAAGAAGTGATGATGAAAGTGGCATTTACATAAAGCTGTGAGTCATTGGCATGGCAGTGAAAGGAAAAAACCATAACGACTGATGACCTCACCCAGAGGAAGGAGGTAAAGGATGAAGAGGATGGGGCCGAGGACTCACCCCTGAGGAACTCCACAGGTGAATGTGGATTTGATGTGGAGATGAATTCTGTCTGGTCTGTGTTGTGACATTTTACACTGACAGCAGTTGTTGATTGATAGCAATCGTTGCCAGAGAAACCGGAGGTCCACAGAACCCGTCGCCGTCCTTAAGACTACGAGGACTGGACATTTTTGCTTGAGCTGTTTGAACCAATGGTTGTTGCACGTTATCGTACCCAAGAGGGAACCACATTTGTGCAGGTCCACAACTATTTCCCTGATTTCTTTTGTTTTTCCCATGGTGTCGCATCAAGAAGTAGTGTGTTCCCCTAAAATGCGGTAAATCCACAGAAGCTCCTCCGAATTCCTCGAATATCCCCGTCGAAAGATGCCACGTTTTTTAATGACTTATCAGGTGAACAAACTTATTCAGCTGTGATTTTGATTTCTTATCTAATGGAAACACCACAACTGCGAAATCGTGCGTTTACCACATGAGCGTAGCACCAAGAAAGTTTTGCTCAGATTTGTAACGGAAACGAAGCTCAAGTTCAGGAGAAACACAAAAATAACTTCTTCTTTTTTACACAAACAGATATTAATAGAAATATATACCATGCAGAAATCCTTTCAAATTCAACACATACAACACTACACCTCCATAAATATCAGTTTCTCTTTCACAAAAGAAGCTCGTCTGCAGGGTTTTGATGAAATGATGTTTTGTTTTTTTTCTATCCTGCCGTCTCTTTGATTGGGTCACAATAAAAAGTCTCACACCGGCTGACAAATTACTAGATTAGCAGCACAACGCAGCAACAGAACAGCGCCTCCATGCTTCATAAAGAGCCTCTCTGCGTGAGCGTGGGAGGCTTTGTGTGCATGAGGGGAAACCTTATCGCCTCCTGACCTGATGCTCCCTCTGATCTCCCCTCCTTCCTCCCCTCCACCATCTTCATTCTTGAGTATGACGAGAAGTTGCTACCTGCTCGCTGATTAAACGTCTCCACGCAACAGCGCTTCCATCTACAGAGCGATCTCGCGCGGTTAGTCGATGTTTCTGAGATGAACCGGAGATTTTACTGTAGTGAGATTCTTGTCTGTTTTTTATTTATTTCTTTTTCAATCGTCAGTTGTGTGCCTTTATTTGTCTCGTGTCGATGCTTTCCGGGCCGCCGCATGCTGAGTAAACGAATAAGCGAAGCGCGTTAAACACGCAGCCAGGTAAAGTCGCTTTCAGCCAGGAGACGCTCGGCTGTTTGCGTGACTCTTCGCGGCGACGTGGAGCAAACCCAGCTGAATAAACTTTACTGGGTTTTAGTGTTTTCTGATGGCAAAATTGCTCCGCGCCCACATCAGAGACTACAACAAAGCATGCCTTCGGCGGGAAGGAGAAGAAGAAATAAAAGTTCCCCGCTGGGAAGCCCTTCACTCTCAGGCTGTTCCTCCAGCAATAAAAGACTCATTTGGACGAAGCCGTAATCTGTTTTCCTTGTTTCCTTCCTTGTTTCCAGAGCCGCGGCTCGTCTGCAGCGTCAGCAAACTGTGAGAGGAAACGGGAATCTGAAGGTGAAGCGAAGGTCTGCCGTTGCTCTCCTTGACGGAGTGATCAGAGATTCCTGTTTGCTAGCAGAGGCTGTGATACGCCTTGTTTACAGCTAATGGAGGCGATGTATCGTTGTTTATGCAAGAGGATTAGGGTCACTGAGAAAAAAAAAGAGTTCTCATCCAGGAACCCTCTTCATTTTCCTCTGTGCTGATTGGCTGGAGATATGTAGGACATTGGGTATTAGCTTCGGGGATATTGCCAAGACCGTTTCCTCTGTGCGTATTAATGCATATTAAGGTATATTTGGTGTCTGAAATATCACAATAGGCTGCTGTTAGTGCTTTTAGAGGGGATTTTCTTTATTTGTTGACTTTAGTTACTCACCAGTGGTTTTGGTCCTTCGCATCTACAAATTATCTGGGGTCCGCCAGGGTTTCCTCCACTGTAGTTGATCACGGCGCACCCTTATGCTAGCCGTAATGATAGTTTGAAGTGAATTGAAATATGATAAAACGTTAAAATTGACATTATTTTGAAAAGCCAACACCGAAGCCTCCTGCCTGAAGCTGGTTACTGTGCGCTGCAGAAACATAATGGAAGGTTAAGTTGACTGTATTTTTAGTTCAGGTCTGAGAAAACGACCCTAGTATTAACGTATGTTGTATTTGAATAGAAGGTATGTAGCTTACGGTTCTTTATGTTTTGAAGGCTCCTTGGTATTTAATCAGCAGCATCGTCTCAGCCAACCACCATGGTTTAAAGGGGCAGTATCATGTAAAATCAACTTTTTAAGCTTTACATTATGTTATAATGTTATTCCCTCCTCAAAAACACACCTGGAGTGTTGCCTTGATTCTTTCATGCATGTTTGAGAAATCCTTTAATCTCCCCTGGCAACCATTCAGCTGTGCAAAACGACTCATTGGACTTAGCTCCGCCTTCAGGGTCGAAGCTCCTCCTTAGCGCTTTAGTTTCCAAGCTTCTGAGCTTCTGCCTCACAGAGCAGCCCTCCCCTGTGATTCCCCCACTCAGCTCCTTCAGACTAGCCAGCAGCAATTAGCAAACACCTGGTGCAATTGCGGCTCTACTGAGCTCATTATAGGAGCTACTTCTCACTGCAACGCTGGTAAAAAGGTAGGATTAATAGAGGAGCCATGTTGTGATGACTCCCTGAAGGCGGAGTTTCAGAAAGAGTGGGACAGAGACCCAGTTTCAAGGTATTAAATTACAAAGTCAAATTTCTTATAAATTCTATTTGACACATACAGCATTTTTATAGCAACTTAGTTACCTGATTTTATGTCTATAAAATGGGACTCTATGCCTGGAAAGCACATAATACTGGCCCTTTTAGAAAGAATCCTAGAAGAAACCCTGTCCTCTGTTGTGTACTCAATATAATACCAACATATAAAAACAACCCTACGTAGTTTATTCTTCTTAACATTTTACACACAATGGCGTTAAGCTGCACTGAATCCTGCCATGAAGAACCAAAGCAGAGCTAGCTTGTCTGTCCCTGCCGTAGACCTTTCTGGAAGCAGCAAATTCACTGAGGATAGGTCGTTTTATTTAACCGATGTGAAATGATCTCTGAGTGTGTATGTGTGTGATATTTATCGCTCTGCTCCTAAGAGGTCAGACTCGCGCTTTGACCAAAGAATCGTTCAGTCTGCAGTCTGCAGCTCAGACTGCAGACTGAACGCTCCACCCAGTCACAAGCCGGCAGCACTTAGGGAGAAGACGGAGCCAGACCTCAACAGAGACTCTCATATGATCATTGACCTGAGGGGAGAGATAAATGACTCAGACTGACGGAACAGGACTTTGCTTCTTCTCTTTCTTCAAGTTTAATAAACAAGAAATATGTGCTGATGTGAGATCCCAGGGACCGTGAGAACATCTGGACGGCTCTAAAAACGTCCGTCTCAGAGCAACGACCCTCAGGGCCGAGTCTTGGCTTCGGGTCTCCCGAACAAAATCCGATTAAGGCGGGGAGCTGGGGAACGGGTAACATCAGAGGTGGGAATGGAAGGAAGAGTGTGTGCTGAAGGTAGAATAGCTCTTATACAGTTGAACTGACCTCAGCTTTGGCAGAGAAATTGGGGTTAATGCTCATTTAATTCATTCCACGCCCTCCCTTAAGTCTTTGACACCAACTCACACTCGCACAAGCTCCAGCGCTAAAACCGAAAGCCAAAACATCTGGACTTCTCATCAGATTTCTGAAAGCCTCTGCAGAATGAAAGGCTTTTATTTTTATTTCTCCTGCCTTTTCGTCCAGTTAGCTATGTATTTATCTGTAAGAGTCGGTCTCAACCTGAGCTTTTGCGCTCTGTCGCGCGATGGTGGTTTGGTTATTAGGTGCATCCAGGTGGCAGTGTGTCTTATAAAAAAAGAAAAGTGGGCATAAGAAACTTCTTTGGAAATCAAAGTGTAAGTTAGTCAGAGGAAGACATTACACCCCGACACTCTGGACCAGGTGCATTACAAATGTCCGCATATCTTTGTTGATGTTCCGCTAATGTTGAAAAAACACAGTTTTGCACTTGCAGTGTTTCCATTAAATAGGAAGTGAAATCAAAGTCCCACGTCAATTAGTTTGTGAAATAAGTCATTAAAAATCATGGTAGTGATGGACGTAAACAGTTATGAGAAACGCTCATAATTCAGTCATGGTTCTAGCACTCATCATCTATCAGCCAATCAGAGGAGACGTTGTCATCGTATTCAGGCGTTGGAGCATTAAGCCCCTTACGCCTGGGAGCGGCTGCGTCTGAGGCGTTTTGGGAAAACTGTAGTCTGCGATTTTATAAAAGAGTTGTGGATTCAACACGTTGGAATGATACAAAACTTTTTATGAACTTTGTGATGCTGAGAGAGCTCTGGGGGAGCCGGCTGCATACTGTCCAAAGAAAACAAAACTGAACCATCATCCTCCCACCACTTCCTGTCGTCTTCTTCCTCATCATTTTATTTGTTTATTTACCGTTCACCCTGTTCTGTTGCATCTTTTCATCTGATATTAGTTGTCTTATTGTTCCCAGTGATTAGTATGGGAGGATGGAGCGACGATTCAATCCCACCAGCAGTGGAGTTTATATAGAGGACCACAAAGCCAAGCTTTTATTTTGATATTCCACTTCCACCATTTGTATGACTAAATATTTACTTAGCTAATACTTAGCTACTAGCTAAATATTTAGGTTTAAGCCAGTAAAATATTAGCTAGCTAAATATATAGGTCCAAGCTAGCGCAGATTATGACTGTTAATTTCTGACTTAGTAACTTTACATATGGCACCCCAAAGAAATCTGGTTCTCCCATTAAATCTGTTTCTGTGTTATTTACTAGTTCTGCTTCTTCCTGCTCTGTACAGTAACAAAGCAGCTGCAGGTTGCTGAGTTTGCTGAAGCAATTTCTTCCCCAGTTGCTTATGTGACCGGTGGACCTCTGCGTTGTGTGTGTTATGTGGTGATCGGACAAACCACAAAACACCAAGTCTGGGTTTGGAGGCGCTCTCCGTTTATTGAATCTGTCAATCGGGAGATATTAGCATTAGCACATAGCATGTGCTCCAGTTCTCCAACCCGATCTATACAAAATAATAGTGTTAGCATGCATCAAATGTTATAAAGGCGTAATAGCAACTCAGATGAAACTATCCAAACACCTATTGTTAATACAGAAGGAAAAATAAACATTTGAACAATATAAATGAAAGGATTACAATGTATTATAAAACTTGCCTCTTCCCAGTGGAACGAGTAACAAAAGGGAAGAGAAAATTAATAACTTAATATTCATAATAGTCTTGGAGGACCCCAAACAAAAGAAGAAGAAAGTAGGGTGGAGCTGAAGGACCAAACCCCCCATAGCAGAGGAACACAAAGACAGACAAGAGGACAAATAAATTAAAGAAAACATTTTGTGAAAATATACAACTAACAATATGGACCCAGTTACACTTAGCATATAAACTCCAGCATTTTTGTGGTGGTGCTGCCTCAACGTTCGACGCTGCAACACGGAGATGAGTTGTGCCACTTTTAGTTTTCCTTGATTGTAATTAGAGGGGATGGGAACAGACGGCGCCGCCTCACCCCGGTGCTTCTGTCAATCAGCCCATTTAGCATGACTACGGTACAAGGCTGTGATCACACACATCCTCAGACGCACAGCCGCTGGTTTCTGTCTCCATTAGTTTTCGAATCCTGTCATTCTCACTTAGCCTGCGCTGTTTGATTTATTTATTTAGCTCCACCTTTTCTCCTCCCCCACAATGCTAACAACCACGTGGAAACTGATAGCAGCACTGCGTCGCCGTAGCGACGGTACGACTTGGACGTCAGAATGCAGATTTAATACCAAAACATAAGAAAAATATTAGTTTATACACTTCTGAGTCAATAATGAGGAGAATGATATATTGTTAGCAGATTGTGTTTAATGTATAAAGTCATTAAAATTGATTTTGTAATGGTTGAGAAAAGGACAAGTTCATATATGATTTTCTCTTCTTCCTGCTCCATTTTGTAAAGTAAGAGTTGCGAGAGAATTATTGATGAAATTTGTTAAATCAAGTGAGCAAACTGGTCGCTTTACATAATTAATGCAACTTATTACTTAATTATTTAACGTGACTGTAAATAGCATAATATAAACTAATCTTACTTATTTGACTTTTGTACTTAGTTTGATCATATCCTAATTCCAGGATGTGAACTGGAACGTCTAACGGAGACCTTGTTCTAAAAAATATTCATATAATTTCACATATGTAAATATGTGGATATTGAATTACAGGAATGAATAAATGTAGTTGGACAACATTTCACAGATGGTTCAGTTTATATCTCTGCACAGTGTAACCTTGCCTATTTATGGTTCCATTTGCAAATTGTTCTGTGGAGTGTAACTCTGACTTATTCATGAACAACGCGCCTATTTGCGTATTTTCCTATAGAACATATCTAAAATGCTCAAAGGAACATTGTAGCTTTGGAAGATGAAATACCCATGTACTGATTGGCTGGGCAGATATAATAATGACCATGGATGTTAGCTTCTGCGATAGCGCTAAGATGGTTTCCACTGAGCGTATTAATGCATTTTCAGGTATATTTGGTGTTTGGACTTTTAAAATAAGCTGTTATAAGCGTCATTCAAGGGGGTCTCAGGTATTTGTGTATGTTAGCTAGTCACAGACGGTTGGTCCCTCAGATCTGCAAAAACCACAAAGCCACTAAGTCAACACGTAAAACACACATACCGTCCAGTTAATAACTAAAAGACTCGTGGTTTTACACCTTTAAAGAGTAATGATACTTTTACCTTTAATTACCATGTGTTTATTAGTATTAATGGCCAGGCTAAGAGATGAGATTAGGCAGGACTCTCCATGAATTATGACGTTTGCAGATGACGTTGTGATCTGACTGAATATTTCAACAATATAAGGAAAGACTGTGCAAAGCCTCGTCGCCAAACGGAAAAGATCATTTAAAGAGATTTGTAATGAAACAGTAAAGCAGAGGTCACCAATCTAAAGTTTAATTATGAAAAATAAACGCTTATGTCAGTCATTTTCATTCCCAGTCTCCACTGTGTGAGGTAATCTTTGGGAAAGCAGCATTATATTTGGTAAAAATGTATCCATATGTTTTTAAATTGGGGCATAAATCTTACTGGCAGGCAACCTGATTATCATTAAACTGATAACGACGTCAGGAGTTTTTTATTTCTCATCTTTATTTTTTTTAATCACCTGTCTAAAATAATGACCTAAGTCCTTTTTTTTCTTAATGTGATTTTGGCAAAAAAAGACACACACAACTTCTTTCTTTCTAAAATATGTTTTAGGCCAAAATATCACTTTTATGGCAAAAAACATTGGGCTTTTTCTTTTTTGCTAAGTTGATCATTTGACACTGTTTACCTCCTACAACACAACAACTTAAAGCGATATATGGATAAAATCTGTCCAGTCCGTATGGTTTAGTGCTTTTGAGTCAGCCATCCTCAGCGTGGACGCCCTCTCTCTGTTCCAAACGGACTCAGCCTGTCCTCAGCTTGTAGGTTCACCAAGTTGAGTTTGGATATAAATCTCATGTGTTGCTCTGCTTCCACATCATGGATGCTCTTTCGCAGTCCAGATCTGGCCAGCTCTTTGCTTTTGTCCACCAGAAAAACGTAAATATTCACAGGCAGGATTTATTTGCTCATTCTGTGTGTGTGTGTGTTTGCCAGTGAGTGAGCGATGCTAATTGGTCTGTCCTGCAGAGCCCGGTCTGTCAGCGACAGAAGGGAAGGTGTTTAAAATGCAGAGAGCAGTCACGGCTGGAGGAATTCTAGCTACAGCCCTCCACCTTCCCCCCAAACACCTCCTCCTTCTCTCAGTCTTTTCGCTGCTCCATCTTCCCCCCTCCCTCCTCTCTCTCTTTCCCTCTGAAGCATTTACCTTGTCTTCTCTCTTTCTCTTCTCCCCTGTTTGCCATTTCGGTTTCACTTCTTCCTCCAACACCATCTGGTCATTTTCTGTGACTCAGCGCTGTGGCCTGCAGGAGGCTCTGCCACACACACACACACACACACACACACACACACACACACACACACGCACACACACACACACACACACACACACACACACACACACCCCGACCTGTGACATTTAAAATCCACTGCCCTAGAGATGTGTGTGTCAGTGTGTGATACTGGGCATGTTGTGCAGACATTCTAAACATTTTTGAAATCAAGCCTGTCATCTCTTCACAGCCACCGCTGCAGGTCGCTCCAGGGCCCTCTAGTGGCAGGAAGTAATTATGAGGTTAGAATTGAACAGTGAGCACACAAAATATTTTATTGGCTTACAGAAAAAATATAAAAACATTACCCAAAATAATAAAACCCAGTCATTTACTTGACTTGTGCTACTAAAAATAAAAATCCTGGGCTATCTTTTTGGCTGCGTTTCTGAGGAAATCGGTGTAACAAGCTAAATGTATTAGCGATGTTAGCCTGACTTTTTAACTCTTGGATGGTTTAGCAGCTTTTTTACTGGCAGCAAAACCTGGACATTCGTTCACTATTTTCCCCACATCATAGTTGAAGGAGTAATTCTGATTTTTTTAAGTTAGCTTTTTTAGGGAACCAGGATGGAAGCCTAGCTTAACATGACTAGCTTATTAGTTAGGCTGACTCGTAAGCTAGTTAGCTGCTTACTATTCAGTTAGTAGCTAGCTACTAAGACAGTAAATAGTTTTCAAGCCAGTTGGTAGGCTAATTAACAAGTAAGCTAATCAGCCTACCAACTAGGCTAACTAGCTTAGATGGCCAAACTAGTAATCTAGATAGGCTAACTAGCTAGCTACTAAGTTAGTAGCTAGATTTATCAGCTTTTTAGGTTTTAAATAGCTGATTTAAGCTGTTTAAATGCTTAAAACATCTCAAAGTGTAATGTTTATGGTCATGGGATAAGCTCCACAGTTTGTGTCCAGGATGGACACAAACTGTTTAGACTTCTACTGTCAGGTTGGTGCTACAGATAGCCGCCACAAAGACAAGCAACCAGCACGCTTAAGGGATTTTTTCGTGGTGTGTTCACATATTTTTGGTCATTTACACTCAAAAGTGTGACTGGACTAATTTAATATTTACAGAATAAATCACTGTAGCCTATCCATAAAAAAGGACTGTGTGTCGTGTGGTGTATTATTATGCTTTTCATAAAATAATTATTTATCAATTGCATTTTGCTTATTTCTGTATAAACACAGAAATTTATACAGCTTTATCAAGTTTATTTCTGTATACTTAGTAGAACATAATTACATTTAATCAGTAAGGTCAGGAATATTCAGTAATCAATAAATTCTTCCCAATGAGAACTCTTTGGTTTTAATTGCCGTATGCTTCCACCCCAGGAATTGCGCCACACAAACATAAGTTGAAGTTATTAAAATCTATTCAATTATAATTATTGGCACTTTGTTACCTTTTTTTTTTTTTAAATCAACAATGTTCACACTTTTCTGTGTTCTAAATTTTTAAAATGTTAGTAATGTTGCTTTTACTTAAGCAAATACTACCAAAGTATCATGAGAAAATTGTATTTTATTATGCCTTAAAATACGGCGAAATGCAAACCTAAATTAGAAGAAAAATCTCCGTCCATATTTGTTACTGGCGTCCTCCTTTGTCGGCCTGGTCAGTTTCACAAGTTTTCTCTTTTTGCAAAGCTGGCACTTATTTTGACCCCCCATAGCCCTCCTCCTCTCGCCGCGTCTCTGGCCCTAAGTGGATTAAATGGATTCGAAACACGAGCCAACAGAAGCCGCAGCCACACTAAGAGCATTGCCTGAATTATAAGCAATCCACGGCGGATTGATTTTGCAGAGTAAAGAGCCGGAGCGTTGTAACTGAGATGCATGGAGCGTTCTTGGTAATGTGGCTCTGTCATGTTGACCCAAAAAGGTCCATTATCAGTCTGCTGAGAGAGGTTCATCTAATGTGCAGCACAGTTTTTGAAAGCTAATGGTGATACCTTTGGAAGAGAGTGACTATTTTCTGGTTGTAAACTGGTCTTGCTGGGGGGGATTCTCACCTAACTGGTTGATTTGTGCTTTCATACTTGGTTGACTGTGCCAGCAAAGTGAAGTTTACACTGTATCATTTGCTTTACAAATTGTTCTTCGCTTGAAAGGATCCCCGGCTGAGCCATTTCCTCTGGTAAAATTAAAATCTTCCTACCTCAGAGGAAAAACCAGGTTTATTATATTTTTTTTACTAAGAACTAACTTTGTGTTGTGAAAAAAAAAGACTTGAAGCAGTGCCTTTCTACTTAAACTTCATGCTCATTTTCAGGGATGCACCGATAAACTTTTTTCACTACCGATACCGATATCTGAGGCTTAGCATCGGTCGATACTGATCTGATACAGAAAAACAGAGATGAATTGACTGAGAATGTTTCTTTTTTTAAAAACAAACATAGACGACTAAAAGAAGACGCTAAAAATATCTCTTTTGTTACCACACAGATAGTTTTTTTTATTCTAATAATGGTAACGTTACAAACGTACCACCAGAAAACAGTTGTAGTTAAAATGACATGAAGGAGTACTACAATGTACAACAGGCACATCTAGCTAACAAGTGACCAAAGGTTAGCTTGGACTAAAATTAGACTGCTATGGAGTTGATGTCAGCAGGTTAATATGGCGGTACATAAGTTAAATGGTTAAAGCGTTGTGTTGTATGAGCTTTTAAACAACTTTATAACAAGAGATTAAGGGTGTTTTCACACCTGATAGTCTGGTAGACTTGGTGTGATTGAGGACCAAAATTGCTAAATTTGTTATATTTTCAGCTGGTACAGTTTGTGTTCAAACTAATAGAAAAACCTGTTCAACCTCCTCACCTGTGGTGGCGCTGCACCAAGAACAAACACAAGAAAACCTCAGAAGAAGACACTGAGGGCAACTTTCTTCTTCGCAAAATGGAAACAAAAATGGAGTGGCGTCAGATTTCAGCAGTTGTTGGATTTCTCTTTTGTCGTTGGTGAAAGGCCATTAGCCTTTTCTCCTGCTAGCGCCAGACTAGACCACGTTTGTTGTGGTTGTATTTACCCAGAATGCCCTGTGCTTTAGTCCGCTTCCTGGTTTAAGAGCGGTCTGCAGTCTGCTTGGCATTCACATCTGAATAGCGACAGAGTTCACTTCAACCGAACCGAGACGTTGGGTGTTACGTCCGCTTCTTTGATACGCATTACAGTTCGATTACGAGTTCACACCTCGCCAAACGGACCGGACTTTCTAGGCAAACGGACTGGAGTTTTATTAAAGCGGACTAAACAGGGCTGGTGTGAATGCGCCCATAGAGTTTGACTGCAAATTAAAAAATTGACAAAAATGAAATGTAGTTGTAGTAGTAAAATCCTCACATAAAGAGTTTTGTTATCTGTTCTCTATGAGCTTTAGCCGGTAATTATGTGACTGAAAATAAGTATTTTGTTCCAACATGTCCTCCGCTTCCATATTGCATGAGCTGGAAACTGCTAATTTTAGACAAACCATAATCATAAGTCTGATTGCAGGATATAACTACACAGGAAAGAGATGATAAAGATGTATTGCGTTTAATTTCCACTGCAGATTCTAGTCTCTGAAATTACAGCCGTCAATATCACAGCCACTGTTTTAACAGATGCGTTTCCTGACTTGTTCTTCAGGCCGTTTGCTGAAACCATCTACGTTCTGTTTATAGAAAGGAAACCGCCGCCACCATCTTTCCTTTTCACCGGCGCCCATTAGCATGTTAAATGCAAAATGCTCCCCTTCTTTTTTGCGATCATTACAGGGCCGGAGCCTGGCCTGTTTCCCTGCTCGGTGATTTGATTGGACCTGATTGGATTTGCTGCCTTGGCTGCAGCCCCGTCTCCCTGCCTCTTTCTCTCCGTCTCTGTAGTTAATGGAGCCTTTCTAAAGGCTTTATTAGAAGTAATTTGCTGCAGCGAGTGCTGACTGATATCTGGGCCGTGACCCTGTCTCTCGGCTGAAGGGTAAAGAGGGAGTCCCAGTCGCAGTGGAGATGGCAGGCCCTGCACTCTGTCCATAGATTAGAGTTTCTGCCCTCCATGCAGAATGCATTGAAGAACTCTCAGGAACGGACGGCGAGGAACCGGGAGATGACAGTGATCACTAACAGAGATGTGTTTGGATGGGATTAACCCATTAAGTGAAATTCTCATACAGACAAGAATGACTAAAATGATTATTCCTTTAACATAGGCATCTCTTTGGTGAATGTTTGGGACTAAGTCAGCTAAGTATGTCTTAAAAATGCAAGTATTATGTCAAATCTGCTTTTCATTTTTGAGCTTTATGTCATTTTATAATGTTATGACCTCATCAAAAACATACCTGGATGAGAAATCATTTAATCTCCCATGGCAACTATTCAGCTGTGCAAAACACCTGGGTGGACCTAAAGAGCCACTTTCGAAAGCTGCTACAATTTTCGAGCTTCCAGCCCTCCCTTGTGATTTCCGCACTCAGCTCCTTCAGACTAGCCAGCAGCAATTAGCAAACACCTGCTGGAACTGTGTATCTGCTGAACTCATTATAGGAGCTACTTGTCAGTGAAACACTGGTAAACACGTTGTTAAAGGGTTAATAGAGGAGCCATGTTGTGATGACTTCCTGAAGGCGGAGTTTCAGAAAGAGCAGGAGTTCCTTAAAGAGACAGAGACCCAATTTCAAGGCGTTAAATCATAAAGTCATATTTATTTTAAGTCATAATTTATACATATAAATAGGATTTCTATAACTGAAACTAACATAATTACTTGATGGTGCTATAAACTGGCACTATGTGCCTTGAAAACAAGTCGTACTGTCCCTTTAAGCAAATCCAATGCACATATAGGCCTGTCACAATACATTTTTCTGGACAGCAAATTGTCCCAGAAGTTATTGCGGTAAGCAATATTTGTGTTGTTTTCAAACACTAGATTGATAATTACAGGGTTAGGGTTAGGGTTATACAACTTATACAACGTCAAGTGTAACCGGATCCCTTCTGCGTTGTGCTGGTTATTAGATGTTAGTCAGGCCGTGACTCTGTTTGGCTTTCAAAGATTTATTCTGACGAAAATATCCAACAGAAAAACAATAGTTACAAGCTGCCCGCTCCAAGTCCTCTCCCGCAGGACAACATGACAAAAGGCCTCGGGATCATGTCTCACATTAAATAAAATAAACCTTTTTTATACAACATACCTGACGAAAATATCCAACAGAAAAACAATAGTTACAAGCTGCCCGCTCCAAGTCCTACACAAACAAAAATACATAACAGAAATTAACTTAATAAATCTACAAATAAACTGGAAGTATTTAGATAGAAAGTAAATAGGACACACCTCTCCCGCAGGACAACATGACAAAAGGGGAGGGCCTAAGGGACGCAAACATTTTAAAGTTGTATAACCCTGACTGACGAACAAATGGCAGCCTTAAGAAATGCAGTAAACCCAAAAGCCACATCACTGTCATCTGGATGTGACATTTATATTGCTGCAATTCAGTTTTGCGAGCAGTTTTTTACTATGTGAAAGTTATCCATTTTACGGAAGCGTATTGCTATCACGCAGGGAAAAAAATTCGAGCTATCACATTGAGACGTGATAGTTATCTTGTTAAAACGTGATAATTTTATGTCCAGGAAGTGGCGGTATTATGCTAGGCTAGTACAGTGGCTAACAGGACTTGGTCAAGTTTCCCTTCACAATAGCATAATACCGCCACTTCCTGGACATAAAATTATCACGTTTATACAAGATGCGTATTATGTTTTAACAAGATAACTATCACGTTTTAATAAGATACGTATGACGTTATAACGTGATAGCGCTCAATTTTTTTCCCCTGGATTATAGCAATAAGCTTCCGTACCAGTTTCAAAATTCACCATTTATGAAATGTAAAGCAAAATGCTGATCATGTTACCACAAAGGTGAATTTTAGTGTCTTTATGGTAGACATGTTTAAGAACTAAAATGTTCTAAATTTGTAATTTGATTGTTTTTTACTCAAAAGGAACCTAGTAGGTACATTTGTACATTGTTGTAGGACTTTAAATTTCTTGCATTATAAGAATCAGAAAAAGCTTTGTTTGTCTTATGCAATTTATTTTCTAATACTTCAAGCATATATGAACTCATCTAAGTACATTCAATAAAATTTTGCATAAAAAACAATTTCAGTTTCATATTTAAAACTGCCTGTACAAACAGTACTAACTCAGAGAAATTAAATACCTACTCTGAACATTGTCACTCTAGTTCCTCTAGTTTTGAATGTGACAAAACTAGAGGGAGGAACTAGAGTAACACAACGTTACTCTCAGTAATACATATGATTACTATGTATCATATGTATTACATAGCAATCATTCATTCATATGAATACATACATATGAATACATTCATACTGTATGTATTCAATTCATATTCAATACATTCATATGTATACATTCATATGTATTGAATCACATGTTCAATTCATATGATATGTAATTATCTGACAAAATCAGAAAATTGAACTGATTCTACATTTCAACAAAACTGTTTCATTTGAACAAAGCTGCTTCACAAAGAACTGCTACAGTTTAAATGTAGATTTTTTTTTTTTAAACAGCATTCAAAGCAAGCCAAAGCCAGTTTGCGTAGAGGAAATGCATGCTAAAAACTCATCACTGAAAGATTTGTAACTCCTGTAGTGACAAGGAATTCTTAGCATTTCGTAGCAAGTGGCAGCTGTTGGGTATTTTCCATGAACAATATCCACAGACAGACTTGATGGCAGATTTTCCCATCCGGTCCAGAATTTCATCATTTCTTTCAGTTCAGGTGGTGTGGCTTTGGAAGAGAACAAAGCCACAATCACATTTTCAATTCTAATTTACCACACACCCGCAACTTATGGATAACTTTGTATGTTTGTAAGACTAAAGTAACTGGAAATATTCAAGACAGTTTTACTTTTTATTAAAATCCACATCAGTTCTAGAGCCACATGTTGAGATAGAGCTAGACTGCACAGAGAAAATACACAAACATGCATGCAATTCAACTGTTTGAATTTTGAGCTAAGATTAAAACTGAATTGTGAGGTACCACTGCAAGCAACTAAGAAAAAAATTCTACAGGGATGTTTCATTGAAAAGTTATCTGAAAATCTCCAATCAGACACTGGTAACATTACCATTTGCAATGAACTGTTTCAGATATCCTGAAATGCGGCATCTGGTTTCCTTTGAGCAGTCGTCATCTTCATCACTTCCGTCATCTGTTTCTGGCCAAGTGATATGCTGAAGTACCACCTAAGTTTAGTAGAAAAAACTAATTGTGTTTAACAGAAGTTTGCAAAGAAAATCTTTTATATAAAAGGCATTTCATTAAAACAATAACAGATGCAACACCATAATTCCCGTTATTTAAATATACCTCTGGACACAGGAAGGCTTCCTCCCTTGGAAAAAGCAGCGGTACAGCATCAGGCCGCCGAGTTACCAGTGACCATATTGGGGTTTCTTTCAAGCCTCGTCTAAGCTGCTTTATTTGTCTTGCGACGCGTCCAAGAACCTATTTTAGAAAATGGTAATAGTTTATTTCTAAACAACTCATTTCATTACAGTCATTGTGGTGCTCTGGTAATTCAAACTAATAACAGGGAACAAAGCAGTATACAGTAAAACACAATGTGTATAAAAAAAATTTAATTCATGTGACACTGAAGATATGACAATCTTTACAATTAACAACTAATGTAAAAAGATTAATCTTTAAAAGTGAATCACTTGAGTTTTGCAAGACCTCAGAGAAAGTATGAGACTGTTCCTCAGGATAGGAGCTAAAGCTTAAGAAGCTGTCATTTGTCTGTGAGGCAATCTAAAGAAATTGAAATCTCCACAGACAGACAAGAGGTAGAATCTTCTTCAAAAGATTCTACCTCTTACCTTTGATTGTTTATAGAAAACACTTAAGATAAATTGGTGCCAGACTATTTAAAAATGTAAAAACAATGGTAAATCTGCACAATTCTTTATCCTTCTGTGTATCAAAATTGAATTTTAAATAAAATGTAATTAAAAACATAAGTTAAAGAAAAAAATACATGCAGTGGAAATGAATGCTGACTCACTGCATGAAGTAACAGCTTCTCAAAAAGCCACTTCCTATTGTTCTCTGTGGGACAAGGAAGGTCCCATGAATATGCCAAGCTCTGTACTCTTTCCATTTGAGTATCAGAGAGCCTGGATTCTCCTTCGAGCTGCAAAATACATCACAAAGAACTCAGAGGGGAAAAAAAGCAAGAAAGAACTAGAATAGCATAATACACATGAAATTCTATTTTTATGAATTGGGGGGCATACAGGACTGATGGTTTCCCTGATGTCTAGGTCTGGGCAGTCCTCCAGGGTGACAGTTGCTGTTTCTGGACTGCCGCCAAATAGAACATGAATAACAGCAGGACTAAGTCCTGACAGGCGTGGTCCTCCATGAAGGAAAGCGTGACCTATCATTCTGCCAGCCACTAAGAACATGTCACTTTCAACAAGAAAGTGAGAGGCTGATGGGACCCAGTGGCCAGGTTCTCCTTCGAAAAGTCGTGTAACAATGTAGTTTCCTGTTCAATACATCAACAATATAAGAAAATAAGTAATATTGATGCATAAAGACCAATGTTTAACCCTATACTGCCTCACCTATATTTTGGCTACACAGTGATTTAATTGATTTTTAGAAATATTGTACCTTCTTCATATCAAAATGTACAACAATACATGAAACTGAATGTTTGAATTATCATGATTAACCAACATTGAGCTTTTACACATGACAGATGTTTGTGTAATATAAAGTGAACACAAATGACATACCAAAGTTTATAGAAAAACCCGACTTCAATTTTTCCAGTACGGTTGAAAAAAAAAAGCGGTTTACACCTAGTCCAACAGCAACATCTCCTGCAAGGTAAATGTTTTCACAGGTCAAACATACTTCGAAATGAAAACAAGTTATGTGTAAAACCTGTAACTTTTAATTACTTTACCTTCAAGCCTACAATTAAGGGGGCATGCCCATTGCACATTTGGTCGCTTATAGAAGGAAATCAGAGCCATGTCTTTTTCTGCAGGGCTGTCTCTTAAGTCCATCTTCAACAGCAAGGGGTTCTCCATTGCATGTATTTGGAGGAAATGGTCTGCACAGCGAGAAATGGCCTTTGAAGCATCGCATATGGTATACCAGTCTAAGAGGGAAAAAAAATAAGTTAATGTAGTTACAGAAAAAAGTTTAAATTTGACACAATATTTGAAGAGCTTGGGCATCAAAAACAAAAACCAAAGTAAGGTCAGGGTAAAACAAATAAAAACATAAAATGTAACTTATTTTTTTTCAAAAGTGGTCAATACCAAGTAAGCGTTAGAACACATGCCAAATTGGAAGACAATTTCTGTGTAGCTGAAGTCAATGCTTGTGACTACCATTATTTGTGTCCTAAACAGATCTACATAAGCACTTGCTTTCAACCACACTCACCATCACTGCCTGAAGAATATAATGTATAATGTAACAGAACGAGGTTTTATACCGCAAAGTAAAAAGAATGTAAATTAATATTGTATATCAACACTTGTCACACACACAATGATGTTGTAATGACAATAAATGTCTTAATTCATTCATAAATGAAGTCACCTGAACAATACAGTAGCTGAACAGAATGGGGTTGTGGTTATAATTAATGTCGGTAGTTATCACAGCCCCTCCTTGAAGCACACAAGGCAGCCATATTAGCTTAGTACATTAGCGGTAGCATCTCCTGAAAAATTACGACTTTACTAAGACTGCCTGTCTCAGACTCACCTAAGACAACATACAAACAACCCAGAAAGTCGCCACCCATCAGTTCTCTTTCAAGATTCTAGACTTGACGCAAGTGGTATTTCTTTTAGAAATAAAACGGGGTAAATTGGGTGTGGGAGAGCGGGGAGGGGCTGGGGGGGCTAGGAGGTAGCGAGAAGTAATATGCCAGCACTACATGGTGTAAGATTAACAACGGCCCAAAACCGTGTTTTAAATCAAGATTTAAGGTAATGTATCAAACTTCATGCGCAAAATAAAATATACTACAGAAATATGAAAGCATTAAACTCACCGTTGGGTTTGCGTTCGCCTCCATGGTCGCCAGCCTCGGTGACGCTGGTATTTCTTCAATATGACGGTTGTGTCACGGGATTAGCTGGGAGCTGGAATCTGACATCCATTGCTAATGTCTGTGACCTGAAGTAACGTCGCCACTTTTACAGCGAATTTTTAGACGTTGAATTTGAGACAGCGAATTTGAGCAAGTTGAATTGGAGGACACTGAAAATATTGCGTTCGAATTTTGAAAAGTTGAAATTTTTTATATGCTGAATTTTTTAACACTGAAAATTTAAACTGTGAAAAATATGTATATTGAAAATTTGATCACTTTGAAATAGGAATGTGAATTTTTTTAATAAATGAAAATTGCAACCATGTACAAATAATGACACTGAATTTTTTTTTCATGTACAAATAATGACACTGAATTTTTTTTAGGTTAAAAATATATTCTGAATTTATTTTAACACTGAAAAAGTAAGCACTAATATACAACATTCAAATTTCAGAGGCATTTTTTATTCAAATTCTGATGGCACATATTTACTTCCATAAAAACACAACCAAAAACAATAAATAAAACGGAAATAAAACCCACACACGACCGAAACCATAAATAAAATGTTTAATGAAGACAACGTAAACACCAAAATATGAATCATCAGAATGCAAATTATTGAGCAATTATTTGATTAAAAATCGCTCGATAATGCGATTATTTGTTTAACTGCTTATTTCGACAGCCTCATGCACATGGCTTTTTCTTAACCTGCAATGAAGCATCAAGCCAAACTCATTAATGATAGGCTCAGAATTACAGATGGGAATTATCAGACTCTTTACACACTGGTCTTTCACACTGCAGCAGTAAAAATAGAAACTGATTGATGTTTCCAAACCTTCCCAAAATTGACTTTATGTTGAATGTAGCTCAGCACATCTAGAACATGCCTCCATTTAATTCTATAGATTTCCTGTCTGTGCTTTTAGGAAATAGGCAGGAGACTTACTTTTAGCTCATGAAACGTTGATGAGGCTTTATCAGGTAATTTTTTCAACAGTGACGTGCAGTTAAGTTCACATTCATATTTAGAAGGGATTAAACATGCAAATATGTGTGGGAGAATTTAAACTGGAACTGAACTAAAAAACTTGTTTCTGCCCTCTGACAGTGGAGCGATTTAAAGAGTAGCTGTGAACCGTAATTAAGCTACTTTTCTGCGTCAAATTGAATGTTTTGCGAATGTTGTGTAGAGGAATGTGTTTGAGCGTAATGCTTAAACAGCCGGTGTCAGTATCTTTTCATCTATCAGTAATCTGTTGAGCGGCGGAACGGTCCTGGAAACAGACAAGAGTATTTAGAAAGCTTCAGCGGGGACTGCTGAACATTTCTGATTCAGATGGAATTTGTGGAACATATTTTTAAAACCTGGAACAACATGTGTCTAAAAGAAGCAGAGAAGCATGACATTTTATACAGATTTATGGCTCAGTTTTTGAAAGACGGACATCCTGAGACTGATCAGGAGCACATGTGTCAGAAAGCACAGAGCTACTGCAAAATCCTCAGCTGCCTATAAGACCTTTCCTGATGGAAAACAGTCCCCAGATTAATATTAAAGCTGCCACGAAGTTCATTCTGCAAAGGCAGAAGCAGAACATGAAATATGGAATGTTTTCCCAGGTTATAAGTGAAATTATTTACCTGTGAACTAGCTAGTTGCAATAGCTAGCCAGTTCCAGTGGAAGACCTCTTTAAATTGGAAAAAGTAAAATAAGTTGCCAGAGGAACTAGTCTGTAAGCAGCCAGTGCTAACTAGCTGTTTCCACAGGTAGATTATTTCACTAAAAACAAGACCGTTTCCTATGTTATAATTAAAATACGTTGCCAGTGTAACTAGCAAGTAAGCAACCTAACCAGCTAGTTAGCAGCCCATGCCAACTAGCTAGCTCGACTGGCAGATTATTTGACCTATAACAAGATATTTTTCCCACGTTTTAAGTGAAAAGAGTTGCCAGTGGAACCAACTAGTAAGCAGCTTAGGCTAACTAGTTAGCTAGCAGCCCATGCTAACTAGCTAGTTCAACTGGCATATTATTTCACTAAAAACAAGATCTTCTCCCCATATTATAATTAAAATAAGTTGCTAGTGGAACTAGCTAGCAAGCAGCGGCTTACTAGCTAGTTCCACTAGCAACTTATCTCACTTATAACTAGATATATTTGATATTTCCCATGTTATAAGTGAAATAATCTGCCAGTGAAACTAGCCAGTTAGAAGCACTCGCTTGCTAGCTGCGCAGCATCAACTTGCTAAGCAACATTTGAAGCACTGCTTAACAGCTAGAATAAATTTGCTAAGTGGATGTGACGTTGACATCAACATTATGTGTTCTGTTCTTTATAAATATTTGAGATCCTCAAATAACAGAAACCATTAGCACGAGAATTTTAAAACCTACCTCCAGATTTCCAGAAACACCCAGATTTCTTACCTTTGTGGAATTCAGCAATCCAAAGTTGTCTGTTTTTATGCTGCTTGCGCCCAACTGAGAATAAGTATGTATGCAAATATGATTGTGCATCTCTGACTGTGTGTCTCAGTGTTATTTTGACAGAGCACCTCCTGCTGTTGCTTTGTGTGAAGGATTCAGAGATCAACTGAGCTCATGAATAATTTAGAGGACATGCGTTCGGCTGTGAATATTTCATAATGTGTGAAAGTGAGCAGAAACGCTCGGATTGTCGTTTGGCATCGGCCAGTCTGCTCTCAGAAGAACAAAAATGAGAGAGAGAAGTGTAGACAGGGGAAAATTACAGCAACCGCTTCCTTTTTTTTTTGTCATTTTAGTTTGAGAACAACTTGTGGCTCTTTTATCTCTTACGCTACAGCAGCTTTCACAAACCCTCAACACTTTATACAAAAAGCTTCTTTACTGGAAAACACATGATCAAAAGTATGGCTAAAACTGATCAAATGTTGGACAAAACTTTCAGATTTTGTCCAGGCACCATGTTGGTTCCCTGACAAAAGGACTACATCAATATGAGTCAAGTTAATATTTATTCTGTTTCCTTTAGAGGTCGGTGTCTGGAGTTTTTGATTGGGGCAATAAAAGTCAGTGGTTTGATCTGGGACCCAAGGTTAAGGTTCTTTTCAATAGCAGAAAAACATTATCTGTTGGTTGCTGTATTGCAACTAAATAATTGACGTTTTAAGTATTAAATCAAATCAGTGTTTTCTTGATTGTAAATCTCAATGGCTTGTGCTAAAGTATCCCAGTTGGTTGCTTACATTCCTAAATACTTTATGTTCCATTGCAGATAGAAGCTAAAAGCCCAAAACAATGGAATAAAATTACCGTACGTCGTCCAGTTAGCCTTCCTGTTGTTTCCTTAAGCTTGTTGACGCTCCTCTGGGTAGAGATTTGTCATCAGTTATTATTACTGGAGGAATAGGACCGGTGTAAATTTGTTCATAATATTAACTAAGGGTGCATTCCCACCAGCCTTGTTTAGTTCACTTTAATCAAACTCCAGTTTGTGTGAATGCTCATTGAAACTCTGATTAAGACCAAAAAAGCGAATTCTGGTCCAACTAAAAACCTACATTCTTAGTTTGGTTGTGGTTCAAACGCATATATGGATGAAAGTGAACCAGATACTGCTCCAAAAGCACAAAGCGGACTATACTGCAGGGCATTCTGGGTAAATACAACCAAAACAAATGCAACTGACGCTAGCAAGAGAATCGGCTCGTGGTCTTTTACCAAAACTCAAAAGTGAAATCCTACAACCGCTAAAATCTGACGCTACTCCACTATTGGCTACATTTAGTGAGGAAGGAAGTTGAGTTCAGTGTCTTCTTCTGAGGTTATAGTGTCGCTTCTTTCAGTGGTTCTTGGTGCAGCGCCTCCACAGGCGAGGAGGGGAACAGTTTTTCCAATGGATTGTGCAATGTGAAAACAAACCACAGCAGCTGAAAATGGAACAAATGTTGCTACTTTGGTCTCAAATCAAACCAAGTCTACCAAACTATCTGGTTAGAAAACACCGTAAATGATGTCAGATCAGTTTTGACACAAAAGGCAGTTGTTTTTGAGGTGATTTATTTAACTTATTTCACAACTACAGTGTCCGTTTCTTCATTCCTATTAGTACACAAGGCAGTCGTCAACTCTGCTATGGTACATTACATCCTCAAAGACACACACACCTATCCCCCCGGAGAGAAAATCAGGCAGATTTGACAGGGCGGGCTGATATAAACAAGTAAGCAGCAGGATAAAGAAGCAGTTCCTGCAGACAGAACGTCGCTGCAGGTGTTTGAGTCTGTGTAGATTTTAAGTAAGTGCCTGCTGCAGCCCATTAAACATGCGATCCTTACCTGGATTAGGTGTGCGTGTGTAGATGTGTTTGTCAAATTGATGTGTAACTCGCAGTGAGGAGAGGGAGCGATGTTAGCAGCTCGGCTGTTTTTCAGGCTTACGTAAGCCTTCCCTCTTTCAGTCGGAGTTTTCTCTCTCAGGCTCGGGCTGATGGAAAATCAAATTCAATCTCATCTTTCTTCCCCTATCAGCCAGTCAACATGTCACGTTGAGTTTTGTTGCGTGGGACCTTGCTCGACTTTTTTTCCCACTCTGTGCCCTTTTATTTTTTTTTATCACGCTAAAACGTAGCCTTGACGTGAAAGTGGCTGACATTTGCACTTTGGCTCGAGTAAAACGTGACATTTCGTAAGAGAATTCCCTTTTTTCAACAATCAGCATTGTTTTTCCTGGCAAGGTTATTATTGTTAATAATACTAGTTATAGTAATAATGATAATACCAATAATGGTAACACTAATAAGATAGTGGTTGTATTTTTGAATACGTGTCATGCTTATGACATGTATGTCAAGAATACATATCTGAGCAAGATTAATAAAAAGCTCTAAGTTGCTTTTTATATTAACAGCATTTTATATTTTATTTTTATTTTCTATTTTATCTACAACTACTACTCAGTGGTAGTTGTTATTGCGTCTTGTGTCTATGCTGAAACTGCAAAGTAATTTCCCTGCTGGGATGAATAAAGTACATCTATTCTATTCTATTCTAAAAACGTTCAATAAAAAAAAGAGCCATCATGACGGCTACTTTGGGCCACTCTATGGAGGTTTTTCTTTTACAAAATCATGTACCCTTAAAAGTAACTGATTTATTAAAATTGTAATAAAGTCTTTCAAAACTTAAATTCACAATAAAAGTAGATGCATTTGATCAACACCAAAAAAAGAAAAAAACCTAGTCATTCCATCTCACATAATCACAAAAATGACAATAAATGACAAACTACATACCAGTCTCGGTTGACAAGACAACATTCCCTTAGTTATGCGCAGGCAGGTCAGAAAGCAGGTTATATTTCCATTGTTGTGGCTCATACAGGCACTGCTGCACCTCTTCTTCTGTCCTGACAACAGGACTAGCGTTCTCCTCATCACTCCCTGTCCAATCGCTGAGTTTTTGTGCATTTGAAAAACAAATTTCACATCGATTCCTGGCCATTTACGTGAACATACATTTTCCTGAACTTCCACGGCAATTCACCTGTCCACATACTGGCGAAAAGCCCACCTTTCATCCAGTGAAAGCGTGTAATAAATGTCAGAATGATGTTCTACTGCCAAAACAGCAAAATCTAATGCAAAGAGTTGCAGAGCGGTGAAATCAACCCCTTAAGGCTATTATTGTGACGGTCTGAAGAAAGTTATCAATCTACTTATCTGTCTTCTTTTGTCTACTTGTTTTTTGCCGTCCTGTAGAGCATGAGCAGGCCTTTGAGTAGAGTGCTGGTTGCTGAAGCCGCTAACGAGGTAAACAAACTAAATCATTTGGAAAATTCCATACGAACAGCTGAGAGTTCACCTCATCATCAGCCGGCCGCAAAGTTATTTGTTCCCAGAGGACGAGGCCAAACGCATCTTACAAAAAAAAGGTTCCACATCATAAAGTCCAAAATATTACGACAGCGTATTAGGACCATTGTAGATTGAAAAAAAAAGTTGTGGTACACGTCTACCATCTCTGCCATCTAGAATCTCAGAACATTTCCAGGAAAAACGTGGACATTTTTGAGTTTGAAAAGTCTTAAATTTCTTGAAAAAAACAAACAAAAATTCTGAGCTCAAAAAATCAAAATCTTTCCAAAGGTTTGTAATGAAAAATGTTGTAATGTGCTCCTCACCCCTCTTCTGCTTTAGGTATTTCTACATGGTCTTATCATGTATCACTGGTCAAACTGCTCTCAAGACGTATGCAGTGTCATATAACAGCAGTGGAGAGCTCCTTCATCCTGGAGACTAAGTGTTACTTCCCCAACGTAGAACTTATCTGCCCTCTTTAGCATGAAAGAACAACTCCCTGTCCTTAACAATAGACAAATGGTCAGACCATCTGTGTTGGGCTCCACAGAATCCTTGGTGCAGAACGATCAAGGATTCACACCACACCATACGTACACAGCTGTACGTAGAATACACCCTACAGACAATACTATGATCCATCGGACTTGCACATCGTCAGTAAGTTCTCATCCGTAACAAGAGTGAGTATTTGATTGGCTGACTCTTCACTACTGATGAACATCACCAGGGAGCTCTCCCCCCTACAGCTGCACCAGACAGTTTGGTTCCGTTTTTCCCCCCTCAGTAATCAGATTCATAACCGAGAGTGAGGAGGACTACGTCAAGGACGGTCTCCGTGCGAGTCCGACTGCGAGCGTCCCTGAAACTACACATTACGGTGTGTAGTCGTTGATAAAAACTCGTCTATATGATTGTGTCTCAATTAAAACGGGATGTGGCGGGAGGCTCGGCTGGTTTCCCGGTGTCAGAAGTGAAAAATTTAGATTGCTGCACAGTGTGGTCTGACAGACATTGACAGAGAGAGAGAGAGAGAGAGAGGAAGGGAGACGCACGCTGCATACCAAACACCCGCCACTTCATTGTTGCACTGAGATACGTCAAAGTTTCGCTGTTCTCCTAATTAAAAGCACTGATTACCAGCGTGGTGTCAGGGTTACCCTGCTTCAGCCCTCTAGAACTGCAAACTCTCATTTTTCCATCAACTATGACAAGGCGTCCAGGCCCTGGAGATGGTATGATGTTCTTGGTTTGAAGTGTTGGGGATCATCAACTTCTTTTTGCCAAATGTGACACAGACCTTTGCCATCTGTTTGGTTTCCACTTTGAAACTCTCCAATGGCCTCCACTGACGTCCAGTCACTCTTTCTTATTGCAGAGTCATGAACACGGACCTTAACTGAGGCAAACGAGGTCTGCAGAGCTTTAGTTGTACCTCTTGGGTGTTTTGTGACCTGCTGGATGAGTTGTTGATGAGTTCTTGAGGTATTATTGGTACGTCGGCCACCTCTTGGAAGGTTCTACTGAGATATTATGTTTTCTCTACTCTTACTGTAGTTTACTGGAGTCACAAAACCTTAGAAATGGCTTTATGACCCTCTCCACTCTGATATGGCCTACTTCATGTTGTCAGACAGGTTCTATAGGGTGAAGTGATTTCTTGATTCTCCAGTTTCAGCCGGCAACTGGGTGAGACTGATCTCCATAAATGTGGTTAATCACTAGTAATACTTGACATATCTTTTTGGGTAGATTTAGGTGTGACTGGAAAGCGGAAGCAAAAGAAATCTGTAAAGGGTTACATTTGTTTTCGCATGATTGAATACAGGAGCTGTACATTTTTGATAAGCAGAATTGTACACCTCAAATGTATTTCCACCAGCTACATTTTCTTTTGTGAGAAAGTTTAGTTACTATACCTTAGCTGTACTGTTGTTGAGTATTATTGACTAGCGCTATAATTCAGTTCCTGTTTTCAATAATAAAATACTCATTTTATCGCTTAAAATGCAATATAATAGCTAGGGTGTATTGATCATTTGTTGCAAAGGATACATCTGTAGCTAAAACAATACTTCTAGCATTAGCGTGTGAAAAGCTCCGCCCTTTCTGCTCGTCTTACCATCAGTGCAACGTAGGACTAATCTGTTGGTAATCTTTTGAATTAAGTGATTAATAATTGTATAGCATATGGTGCTTAATCGATTTTTTTTTTCTTTACAGAATTTGAACTAGGTAAAGCTAAAACTATGGCTCTCGAAAAGTTCTTTACAGACAAAGGGTCTATTTTTTATCTTAAATGCAACATATATTTGTACAGTTGTGACTTAATTGCAGCTGAGTGTGTTGTTTTTTCAGAAAATGACGTTTTTCGAAGCCCCAAAAAGGCCTTCATCGCTTACTAAACAATTAATTGATTAGCTAAATGTATTCGATTAATGATACTTACTTAATTACTGAATCATTACTGAATGATTAATAACTCGGTAAACGATTAATCATAATGGACTAACAAATTACTAAACAGTCGGTTGATTAACTGCTTAGTAAAAGATTAATTAATCATTTAGTAAATGATTAATCAATTATTTGACGATCGTTTGAATAATTGATTAATCGTTCCAGTTCAGCTAGGATGCGTCCTGCATGGCCTCTACCAGCGTTAGGGATGAAGCGGATGCCCTTCTGGCTCATCTAATGAAGTTGTTTCATGTTTTCCATCGGGCCCTCTGCGGTTCGCCCGGCGGAGCGCTCTCAGGCGGGTGACCACAGCGGTGCCAGCCCACAAACGGGCTGTTGGGGTGTGCACACCAGTGAGTGCCGGTAACGTTTAAGGACGAGAAGTTTAAAAACCGATGTTTAGCAGTTGTTGTTGCGCACGGATCAGGAGTTGGATGTGAGTGTGTGTGTGTGGGTGTGTGTGTGCGTGTGTGTGTGTGGGTGTGTGTGTGTGTGGCTTTTATTGCTGGAAACACAGCTGGGATTGGAACTGTCTAAAACAAAATCCACTTATGTAGATTCCTGTGCAGTTTTTTTCTTTTCTTCGATGACTTTGGCCTTATTTTTTCTTGTTTTCTATTTTGCACAGGTAAACCGTGAAGGCGGATCAGACCAAACTGGGCGACACGTCCGCTGGTCCATGGCTCTGTCTGTTTGAGAGGCAATCTGATGACAGGACTTCAGACGACGACCAAGGACGACCTGCTATGGCCAGTGGTAAATAATGAAAAGCTAAAACTGCCTGACAAGACTTTGAGCAAATCAAGGTTGGTGATTTTCGGGATGAAAGATCGTCTGTTTCTGACAAATTCGTTCCAGCAGCTGATGGTCCAGGTAACCTCGGAGCTGAGCAGAACCCCCTGAGCGTCCCCATTGCTGATCATGGAGCCTGGGCCACAGCCATGAACAACCTGGGCATCATGCCTGTGGGCATCAGCGGGCAGCAGCTGGTTTCAGGTACTGCCTTCTCGCTACGTGAAGCCTTTATTTTCATTGTGTCGAGGGTTATGTCTTTATCTCTGGCTACATGTGAAGATGCCTTTTCCTTCTATTTGATGGTCCTTTTCTCTGCCTGCGGCGAGACAATAAAATCATACACTTTAAATCTGAACACATTTAATTAAAAATGTATATCCTGCACTCAGAAAGAGTGTACTAACATGGGCTTGTTGTCAAGATTTACACGTAAAGTAATGGAGTTTTTAAGCTTTAGACCAACAAAAACAAAGGGTGAATAAATGGAAGGTAGAGGAAATATTATGTTCTTAGAAATGAAAATGTGAAAAGTGCAGAGATGTTTATGGTTAGCTGGGCAGCATTATGTAAAATCAACTTTGTTCAGCTTAATGTTATGTTATAATGTTGTTCCCTCAAAAACAGACCTGAAGTGTTGCCTTGACTTGTTCATGCATGTCGGAGAAATCCTTTAATCTCCGTGGCAACCATTCAGGATTGCCAAAACGCCTGGTTGGACTTAGCCCCGCCTTTAAGTCAAATTTCTTTTGAGTCATATTTAACATCTAGGAATCTAACGAGACACATGGCCAAAACAAACAACCAGCACTGTGAAACGAGGTGGTGGCAGCATCATGCTGGGGGAATGTGCTTCTTTAGCAGGAACAGAAAAGCTGGTCAGAGTTGATGAGAAGATGGATGGAACTGAATTCAGGGATATTTGGAGGGAAACACAAAAGACTAAAACAAATTAGAATGGTCCAGTCAAAGTCTGTTTGTCATCCAGGCTTCGACTCCCAATATCTAGACCTTTATGTCTGTTTCCTGTCTGAAAAACTGCAATTAGAGACAACTGGTGCAAAAAGAAAAACAAGCACAAAAAAAAGAAAAAAGAATTTGTGAAATAATTATGCAAAACACTTAGAATTGTATTATTATTTGTAAAAAAAAAAAAAAAGAAAGAAAAAGCAGCACTTCTTTTCTTTCAATTGATTTTAAATTGCACACCAGAGATGCAAGGAAGTGGTGGAACTCTCTGAAGCGAGAGAATTTGCATTTGTGTGAATTTATCTGCAGCACCAGATGTTTCCAAGCATTGTCCCTCTAACAAGCTTTACTGAGCAGAACTCGCTCCAAAAACGTCCGGCGTTGCTCCTCTGTTGCGACGCCACTTTCCGTCTTTTTGAGATCTGCTTCCAGATATCCAGCTGTGACACTTTTTCTTGGGAATGTAGGACTCGGGGGGCGGGAGGGAACAGATATGTGTGTATCTGGAGTTATTCAATCCTTCAGTTTCTGTCCTTCTGTGACGCCCAAATGTTCTGTGATCCTAATAATGAATAATAATTACAAAAAACCGAAGGATTTATATGTACTGGATCACTCTGGGTACTAGTGCTTTTAAAATATAACTGAACTCCAACAATACGATGTTTATTCTATACGCAAGTTTCTTTTTTTAATTTCTGTATAATTATGTGTTTGTTGCCAGAATGTTTCAGCATGTGGACCCGAATGTGTTCTGTGGTAAAGTAAAATGCATGATGTCATCGTAGCGATGGCATGATGCTCAGCTGCCTTCACCTCTGGAAACATCCTCCTGCGCTACATGTGGGAACGTTTAGGGAACATGAGACAGCCGTGACATGAAGTGAATCTGACACAGCATGTGTTGCTTTTGCTGCGCATCACAAAAGCACTGTTGACACTTATCTCTGAGAGAGAGACGGTCTCATGTTTACACAGTGGCAGTGAAGGTATCCACGGCTTTTGCCCGACTGAAATGAATACCATGAGATACAAGTGTTCTTAGTTTGGGCTAGCACTTAAATCTGGATAAGTATCAAATTTACAGTAAACAGAATGACACTCTAGCGTATAAATGAATAACAATCAGCGGAACAGTGAGGATTCTGAAAAGTATGTTTATTTCTGTACTTGACTGTGAACTGGAGTTTTTATTAATCTTTCTTAGTCCTGTATGTAACTGTTTGCAAAAAATGTTATGTGTAATATGAGACATGATAACATGAAAAAAAATCTAACTCCTCCATCACTTCCCTGTGGTTCTACTGCCATGTGCAGAAATCCACCATTCCCAGTTAGAAACAACCAATCAGAGCTAGGGAGAGGGTCCTAGTGCTGTCAATCACCCCGGTGTATACACTACTCACATCCTCCCTCTTTCTCTTTGCTAATCTACAGCTAGTTCCCCCACACTGCTATGAATGCTTATGCTAGTTAGCATAGCCACCGGTGGCGGGGGATAAACAGTTTTAATGTAAGTTGTTTCTTCACCATTTGCACATTTAGCATTTAACCAAGCCAGTGAAGCTATTGGTGCATTCAAGTGTTCTGCGCTGGCGCAGAGTTATCAGATAAATTGGTAATTCAGTACATTTATGTCTGTGTTTGAAAAAAAAGAAGAAACATTTTGAGTCAAATCAGTACTGTTTGTCTGAATCGGATCGGTATCGGCCGATATTAAACCTCAGATATCGGTATCGGAGGTGAAAAAAGTGTATTGTGCATCCCAACTCTTAATCTAACAACAGGAGGTTTGACGTCTCTGCCGACATCCGGTTCTGGATATTGTTTTTATGATGGATAAATACAAGGCCCTCAGGGAGCACACAGAAAATTGTTCTGAAAATTAGCCGCACAAATTGGAGATTTGGGTTTTGGTGGAATCCTACAAGAGCGTCGACTGTTTCCCACACGATTAATAGGTCTGGAGACGTGTCCAGGTCACGTTCGGATGTTTGTTTCAATTAAAGATTAGACTCAGGATAACTTTAAACCTCACGTCGTCGTCTCTCTGCGGTGCGCTGAACGCAGCCATATGTCTCGCCGCCAGGCTGCCGCCGCGGCTCACGTCTTTTGGCAGTTCCGCTTTAAGCCTTTTTTTAAAATAATCACATTTACCGGGCTTAAACACTTATTTTTCTCGCTTCAAATTGTGTTTTGTTGTGGGGTTTTTTTGCTTTTATTTGCCCCCGATTTTGGCTGTGCCTGCCTGTGTGTGTGTGTTTGTGTTTATTTTGCCTTTTTCTCTATCTCTTCCTGTGTTTGCGTCTCTGGCAGAGGCAGAGCCAGAGCTCGGAGCCAGACAAACGAACCTGGCTCGGCTTGATTTTTGGCTTCGAGAGAAGAGCCGAGAGCAAAAAGCGACCCCCGTGTGATTACGACGAATGCGTGGCACAGAGATGTGCAATTTACCTGTCAGGGGGTTACAGCTGAAGGCACTTTAATGAGTTTTCATAGGACCTGAAGAATCTCTTCATGCCGCAGCGGCTCAGATTCATGCTTGATTATCTCGCCGCATGTTTTATTTCTCTTTTTGATAAGCTTGAAGATCTCCAATATCTGCGACAGACTGGCGACCTGTCCGGGGTGTACCCCGCCTCTCGCCCGGAACGTAGCTGGAGATAGGCACCAGCAACCCTCCCGACCCCATTAGGGACAAGGGTGAACAGAAAATGGATGGATGGATGGATCTCCAATATTATGCGGCTCCAATATTATTTTCCAAACGTGAAAGCATTTAGTGTCTGCAGCATTGAGTTTGCTTGAATGCTGAAGAAAAAAAATGCAGATATGTTAGGAATTACTGACCACAGAATAGCTGCTCAGAAAACAAGCCTCTCTAAGTAAAATACGGTTTTAAAAACGGCAAGATAATTCACTAGAGAAATTAATAAATAATTGCGTAAGTGTTTAGAAGAGCATGATTGTAGCTCAGAGCAGTAGCACAGCACATATGTGTGAATGGCCAGTGTTGTATAAAGTACTGAAATCTCAGAGTCAAGTAAAAGTATAAGTACCTCTCCAAAATATGACTTTGGTAAAAGTCGAAGTCACTGACTGAAATGTTACTTGAGTTAAAGTCTTAAAGTATCTGAAACTTCTTGTACTTAAGTATGGAAATTACTGTAAAAATGGATGTACTCAAGTAATGTAATGAAAAGTACAAGTAAAAAGTAAAACAAAGCAAATGCAGTTTGAATGACATTTTTTATATTTTGGTAAACTTGTCAAATACACTTAAAATAATGTACCCAACCAAGTGCAGGCAAAATTAATCCTGCTAATAGATATACCTGCAGGCATCATTTAGTTAAGAAAATTAGGTGCTTTACCTATAGCACAAGGTTAACTTAACCTGCTTTACAACTGAACCAGCTTCTTAGTATACCCTCCAGGACAGAAAATACAAAGTTTTTGTAAGCCTTAAGTTTTCCCTTCAAGTAAGGTCAGTGCTGAAAATGAGAAAAATAAATAGTACAGAAAATGCGGCCAACATGAAGAAAAAGAGCTGTTACGATTACTCTACTTCACAAATCAGTGAATCAGTCAATCCTACAGTCAGTAGGTGGTGCACACAACTGGTCATTATGCAAAAGAAAAAAAGAATTGGGAGGGAAATGCAGCTTATTGGCATCTGTAAACCTGGTTTTGAACTTGCATGCCTTTCCTATATTCGTTAAATTTAGTCTAAATTGCTATCGCTATGGCTTCTGTCCCCCTTGAACAGAGGAGTCTAGGTAGCCTGCTACAGTCAACATTAGGCCTCAGCTAAATACACCACGCGTGGAACTGAAACAATGCCAAACAAAGTTCATTTATGGTCAACGTTTCACAATACAGTAGTGTCTAGTGACCAAGCTATAGTTACTGAAACAGGAGGATTATAACCATTTCATAAGACGTTACCTCGATGTGTTTCTTCAAGTTGGACGGGGAGTTTTTGTAAGATAGAATTTCCACATCTTCGGGCAGGAATAACATAAACTGCATGCGGTACGACGAATCTTTAACACCCATGAAAGAGTATATTGTGTTTAAATAAGGCCATGGGCTCTCATCACCAGCTGGTGGTTCCCCTGGAGCCGTGTCCGACGTAGTTGCAGTCGTTGTGGTCTTCGTCTCCTCCTCCATGTGGCTGCTGCTGATTGCGAGACTTGCTTTGTGTTTAATGGGAGAAGCGAAACAGGTGTATCCTATTGGAGGTGATGAACAAGCCCAGGCAAGTAGGCTACGGACTTTGTTCGGTAGCCTGCTTGCTACTTGCTAATCAGTAGGTGGGATCAAAACACTTTGTTTCTCTCTCTCGCTTTTTTGTAACGAGTAACTAAACCACACATTGAAAATGTATCGGAGTAAAAGTACGCAATTAAGTTCGGAAATATAGTGAAGTAAAAGTGAAAGTCATCAAAAATTTTCATACTCCAGGAAAGTATGAAGTACTCCAAAATATACTTAAGTAAAGTAGTGAAGTATTTTTACTTCGTTACTATACAACACTGTGAATGACAATGCCAGAGGGGCCAGTATATAGAGCCTGTTTGGGGTGCTGGGGAGGTAAAACAAACTACCTGGCCAAACAAAGTGTTTCCACCTGGATTTTAACCAAACCAAAATGGTACGAGCCTCTTGTTGGTTGTATACTGCCTGGTTCCAGCTGCCAACAACCCCAACTGAGGGGTCGCTAACAACCATGTAGAAAGACACGTCCTGTGGTCGTGAAAAAGGTGTTAAACATGTTTGGTCCTCTTTAATTAAACGCCTAGAAAGTCCGATTCGTTTGGGGAGGTGTGAATGCACAATCGAACTTTGATCCGGACCAAAACCTCAAACTCTGGTCCGCCTAAAAACTATTTTCCCAGAACTCTGGCACAAATGTTTAATACTAACGACAAACGGAGAGGAGACTGCTCCAAAAGTAGGACGCGAACAACAGCCCTGGGCATTCAACCAAAACAAACACGACGGTGAAATGGCTCGTGGTCTTTGGTCAAAGTCAAGAGAGAAATCATACAACCACTGTCTTCTTCGCCACCACAGGTGGATGCGTAAACAGGCTTTTCAAAGGGTTTGGATAGTTTGACAGCTGAAAAAAGAACAAATGTTTCAATATTGGTCCCCAGTCCAACCGAGTCTACCAGACTATCAGGTGTGGAAACACCCTAACAACGGTCAAATCATTGGCAAGCTTTAATCAGGGGAAACATTTAAAGAGATTAAGTTAAGAACTGTCCAACACATTAAAACTGGAACTATGAATTTGTATGAACTCTCTCGCAGTCTTAAGAGATGGGATCATTTGGATCCCACAGGCTTCCGGCCCTGTGTGCCGTTCGTACACTTTTATTATTTTTCTTTTGTGTGTGTAGTTTCGGGAACTGACGGTCTGACGGGACAACCCCCTATATCGCCGACAATTGCCACGTTCCTCCTGAGCGCTGCTGGAGGGTTAGCTTAAATAATTCCCTTGACAAATACATTATAGCAGCTTATGCTGACACTGAAATCTAAAGCTTTATACTACTGTTGCGTAGGTAAATATTTTCACTGACATAATGTGGCTTCAATCTTATCTGAACAGAGATATGATGCAACAAAAAAGTAAATCACTGCAGTATTTTTTTTGTATTTTTTAAATCGTCTTACTACCTGTAGTTGACTAACTTTCCCCAGATGCTTTAAATACAGGTTCCAGATAGAAAGATTAATTGTATGGACTATCTGTTGTAAATTACTTCTATTTTATACAAAAATAAATACACTAAGACAGTTAGCAGAAATTTCCGCTGATAACTACTTAATAGTACCACACTTTGAAAAAAATTAAACTGACAGAACTACCCCTTTATCCCAGCAGCAGACATTATTAATATAAATAGACATTTCATGGTGCATTGATTGTTTTTTTCAGCAGACTCCCTCTGCCTTTGCCTTACTGTGTGTTTGCTGCTTTGTTTCGTCCATCGTTTTTCTCCTCTGTCTCTTTAAGAAGCTCCTCTTTCTAAAACCCCGCTTTCAGGAAGTCGTCACGACATGGCTCCTCTATTAACCCCTTAAACAAAGTTTGTACTCGTAAAATGAGCTCAGCAGATGTTTGCTAATTGTTGCTGGCTAGTCTGAAGGAGCTGAGTGGGGGAGGGCTGCCCTGTGAGGTGGAAACTGCAGCTCTGAGGAGGAGCTTCGTCTCAAAGGCGGAGCTAAGTCCCACAAAGTGTTTTGCAGAGCTGAATGGTTGCCATGGAGATTAAAGGATTTCTCGAACATGCATGAAAGAATCAAATAAACACTCCAGTATGTTTTTGATGAGGGAATAACATTACAACATGATGTAAAGTAAAAAAAAACATTGCTTTTACGTAAACATTGCCCCTTCAAAATCAATGTTCTCCATCCAATCTGACCAATCTTGAGCCAGTTTGCAAAAGTTAAACAGTATTTTGTCTTGATTTATATCAAATTAGCATACGTGCTAAATTCCCCTCCTCATTAAGTCAACAAAACATTTAAAGCGCCTCAGTCTCTGTTTTCTCTCGTGTCCTGACTGTTCACCCCAGCAACAGCAGTAACAAAAAAAAAGGCTTTCACTCTGAATCAGGGCTGCATTTGATCAGTTCTCTGCACAGAGAAACTAAAGAAACATTTATTTCTATTCAATTACGATTCGGGAGGCATTTGTTCCTCCTGTGACAGCCCCTCTCTCGTGCGATTTGAATCACCGCCTTCGCGGCGGAGCTGCGGGGCCGCCGTGCAGGAGGACTTTCTGCTGACGTTCTGTTCCTCCCGCTCCCTTGTTATTGCAGTGTGGGAGACGGGGGGAGCCTGGAGGGGTGACGTGCGGCGCAGCACCACCCTCCACTCCAGACAGGAGAAGCATTGCTGCTGTCGCCTCTGTTTTCTCATTGTTTATCTTCCCCATTCTTCTTCACTTTCTTTGTCCTGGAGGAAAGACACCCTGTTCTTCCTTCCCTCTCCTCCATCTTTCCCACAGGCCTATTTCAGATGATGTGTTTTCAGTTTTTTTTTCTTTTTTTTACCACAGATCCAATCTGCAGCTTTCTCTTTTTCCTATCTGCTACCTCCAAGATTAAAGCGATGCTTTCTTATCTCTTTTGGTTTTCCTTCCTTTGTTGTCTGACCCACTTTTGAGGCTGGGATCATTTTATGTTTGTGATAAGTTGGAGAGCAGTTTATTAATGTACTATTTGGAGCAGTACTTTAAACAGTACTTATTTGCTAAAAAGAAGAAGGAGCTACTTTAACAAAAGCCAGCATGAGGAAAGCAAGATACCAGTTTTAGGAGCCGTTGTAAGTGTGATAATAATCCTTTACGTTGTCATGACGACCTCAGTTCTGCATTTTGTGGCACATCCTCTCAGGTCTCTGGCTTGACAAAGCTTCGACCTGCCAATTATCTCTATTAAAGCAGGGGTGTCCAAAGTGTGGCCCGCGGGCCATTTGTGGCCTCCTGAGATGATTTTGTTCGGCCCCTGGCCACAAGTCAAGAGTGGTAAAAAAAAAATCTGATCAATAGATGACCCCCAAAAATGTGGAAATTGTCCGTTTTTCTTTTAATAAGACAACAGTCTGAAGCCCTTCTTTAATGATATGCAGATTAAAAATTAGTTTATTGTTGAGAAGGTAAAAGAAAACTAAACAAGCAAAACAAAAATCACACTCAGCTCATTTTTCATTTAATGAATTTTGTGGCCTACAAGTAGTTTAAATTTGCCAATTTTTGGCTCCTGGACACCACCGTCTTAAAGATTACAATACGAGAAAACCATTAAAATATATTCTTTCAAACATGTTTAGGTCTGAGCTTTGGCTAGGCCATACCAAAATGAAAATGTTTTGATCAGAACCATCCATTGCAGCTGTGGCTTGTTTTGGAGTCGTCGTTCTTTTGGAAGACGAATTTCTGACAAAGTCTAGGCAAATAAGCCGACAATGTAAAACAATTGCTAGAGCGATTGGGACGCGTGTCCTCGACGCGCCTCCTCTCCGACTTTGAGTGTAAACCAGACACGCCTGACGCTGGAAACGTTAGGTGTAGAGCAAAATGCCAAGCGTCTGCATTCAAAGTGCAAAAACGCGTCAAACTTGAAGACGCGTTTTTGACGCGCATAAAGCTTTTGAATGTTTTGCAAACTCTAGGTAAATCTTTAAAAAATCATATCCGATTAAGTATTGCCTTCGATAAATTTAATGGTGTATAAATGTTTCATCTTGCCAATCTTATACGGTTTTTGTTGTTTTTTGTTGTTGTTCTCCTGTCTGTCCTACAGAATCTCTGTGCATCCCGAGATTTGACCCCGGACTGAGCCTTATTGGACCAATAAACCCCATGATGGGAGGCATCGGCCTGGTCCCACCTCCACCCATTCCCCCCGACGTGCCTGTCATTAAGGAGATTATCCACTGCAAGAGCTGCACTCTCTTCCCTCAGAACCCCAGTAAGAACCCGTCAGCCCGTGCTCTGGAGGATGTTCATTTCTTAAAAAGGAAATTCAAAGCAGATTAACCCAATGCAGGAATAACCACCAGAATATCGATAGACGTATCAAGTACAGCCTAAATATTGTCTGATAAGTTGCAGATTTGTCCCAGTTTAGAAAACGATTACACTGTGGCGTAATGACACCTATGCTGGTGGCTTCAGATCTGCCCCCTCCGTCGACGCGGGAGCGCCCCCCCGGCTGTAAGACGGTGTTTGTGGGAGGCCTGCCTGAGAACGCCACGGAGGACATCATCAGGGAGGTGTTCGACCCGTGTGGGGAGATCATCGCCATCCGCAAGAGCAAGAAGAACTTCTGCCACATCCGTTTCAGCGAGGAGTTCATGATTGACAAGGCCATATATCTGTCAGGTGAAAGGCAAAAGGCTCATATTTTATATTTTGATTTTATTAATGGGACTAAACAAACCAATGTTGTACTGACATAAGGGGGTTTGGGGACAAGTTCAGCATTACTTATAGCTATTTGTGATATTTTGATGTCTGCTGACTCCGGAGCATCCACTGTAATATTACTTCTGACTCTGTTGATCATCGGCGGTATCTCTAACTGGGTTAGGGACGTAGTCAGTTTATCAAATGTGGCTCTAGAGTGGTATAACTTGTGTTTTTCTGGCAGAAAACTTACGGTAAGGCAGATCATGTCAGATTCCAAGAGCCTACCATGCGGCGGACTCAACCTTTCATGAGAGTTAACCGCGCTTCGCTGTTTCTCGGACAGGATATCGGATGCGTATCGGCTCCAGCACGGACAAGAAGGACTCCGGGAGGATCCACGTGGACTTCGCTCAGGCCAGGGACGACCTGTATGAGTGGGAGTGCAAGCAGCGCCTGTTGGCCAGAGAGGAAAGGCACCGGCGAAAAATTCACGAAGACTGCCTGCGTCCGCCGTCTCCTCCTCCCATCGTGCACTACTCTGAGCATGAGGCGGCGCTGCTGGCTGAGAAACTAAAAGGTGGGTCACGCTAAGAGGAACGGGTCCAGTAACGCTAGATACACAGCTAAACGTCATCCTGCTGGGTGTTAAAAGCCGAGGCAGTTCATTTTACTTTCAGGGATACGGAAACGTCGTCACTGCTTCAGCAGCAATGAAATCTGGAGGCGTTATGGACACAGTGACATTTTAGTTCAGAATCACCTAAAGCTCCTTAAAGATGACGCACAGGTTTACATGTTTGTGTTGCATAATCTGCTGCTCAGACCACCTGCTGGGTGTAATACCAAATGCAGATGAGTCTTTTAAGAGGCTGAACAATTATCGATCTTTGACCCGTTTGTGGAAAATGTAAGAGCGCCGTTACAAACAAGGGTGTTTGTGTAAAGATAAATCAGGTTAATCTGCTTGTTAAATCATGTGAATTCCACAAAAATGACAGGTTACCATCAAGTCAAGGGAAAGTAACTGGATTGTATATATGTGTGTTTTAGATGTGGGAGAATAAAAATCTGACCTCATCAGCCTGATTGCAGGGTTTCCAAACATTGTTTATTTCATAGGTTCACCATTTCTCAGACTCTTCCAGATTTGTTTTCCCTTCCTCTGCACTTTGTGTGCCGTTCTTGACATTTGAGTCCTCAATATTCATCATGAACTGCTTACGTTGGGCTCTCATCTGTAGGGTCGACAAATCGTGGCAGAAGCCAGTGCCAAAACGTGTTTCCAATTTTCAGAGTGTGGTATAGGGCCTTTTCCCTGCTTTTTTCCTCCCTCACATCTGGTTTCACTTAGAATAAATTCATCTCAAAATCTGTAAGGCTTGTACCTGTCAAACGAGAATTGAGGTGTTCAAGAATAAATCGATTCCTTAAAGGAAAGTTTGTAAATCAATTTTACCCGTATTTTGTTTGGGGGTAGGGGAAAGCTTTTTAACTGGAAATGACAGATTTTCTGTGTAAAGCTAAGCTTATTTTGCAAGTATGTCAAAAAAATCAAAACTTTGATGTTGAAGAAAGCAAAACTAGATGGACGTGGGACAAAATGACCACCATGTAGGTCTGAATTGGGAGTACGAATAGATGAAGGGGTCGCTTCTCTTGTTTCCTCTTTCCCCTCCGTCCTTCTAAATGTTTCACCTGCTTCCGCCGCACAACGGGAGACTGCATAAGAAACAGCGTGGGAGTGAGCTGAATGAGGAGTGGAGTGAGAAGCCGAGGATGAGCGATTGTTTGTGGGGGAGTGTGAAGGTCACCGCTCCTCCTCCGTCATGTATCCTCCGCTCGGCCGGGGCGGGAGTCTATCTTTCCCTGGAACGAGAGCGGCTGCGTATCTGCAGGGAGGAAACTTCTTCTCTCTGGGTTCCTGGAAAACGGGCGGGCTAGAACCAATTAGGTAATTTAGTGTAATTCAATCTCATTGAAAACCAATCCACTACTTATTTCTCCTTAAACATGTGGCGAACCCTTTGGAGGCCTTGAGTCCTCGATGTCGCGGGTTCAACTCCCGGACCCGACAATATTTGCCGCATGTCTTCCTCCCTCTCCTTCCCCGTTTCCTGTCAGCCTACTATCATATAAGGGACACTAGAGCCCACAAAAGACCCCCTGGAGGGGTAAAAAAAACATGTGGCGAACCCAGCACTCTGTACCTGTATCTGTGTTGTTGTTTGACGCGATAATAAATCTAACCACAGCAGGATAATTTACAGACTAACGTGTGTTCTCTCTATTACATGAGCAACTCTTCTGTAGTAAGCCTCTCTGCATCTGCCATATTTTACCATACCCAAGCACACATTAGCACACTAGCTTCTGAGCTTCCACGTGACACAGCACCCCTCCCACACTCGGCTCCTTCAGACTAGCCAGCAGCAATTAGCAAACACCTCATCACAACACATCAGCAGAGCTCATTACAGGAGCTACAGTACGTCTCAGTGCAACCCTGGTGAAAACATTGTTAGAGGGTTAATAGACGAGCCATGTTGTGATGACTTCCTGTAGACAGAGTTTGTCTTTGGCTTTTCTGTGACAAAGAGTTTTGCCAACACTGACTGCCCACATCATTTTGAATTTATAGCATTGCAATAATTACTAGACAAACAGTAATTCACATTTTTACACATTTTTATATCAACCCAATGTGTCTAAATAGATATGAAATAATGGAGAATCTGAAAATACTTTTGAATCTCCTCTGTGTACTGAATACTTTTATACATCAACAACAACAACAAAAAACAGGAAAATACCGTCGAACACGTGCCAAAGCGTACTGGTCCAGACCGGTTAATGCTCATCCTTTCCAGCAGCATTAAAGGAGAACTCTACAGTCTGCTTGTTTTTTTCCCATCCCTGCTATATTTAGCCATGTTGTTCTCTCTACATTCTCCTTTTGTTAAAGCGACAGAGCAAATACATTGGAGAGTTGGATGGATCATCTATGGCTGACGTACTGAGTGGAGTGCTGGCAGACAATGGGGACGATTCTGCCCCAAGGACTCCCTGCAGAGAGATGCAGCTATGAAAAACCACCACATGGTTTTAAATGACGCGTCAACCAGGAAACTCAGCAATTTGTTGTAGTCAACGTTGTTATTTTGTGTGGACTGGTCATTGGAGCCTGGGAATGCTCCTGTTGTTGGTGTTCCCAAATGACTAGCCTTAAAACTCACAGAAGGAATAAACACCAGCCAGTCTGAGGGGGAAAATAACTTCAATCAAAAGAACAAACCAAGCCAGCGACGCACGATTCAACTGAGAAAGTATTCGCCCAGCCGTTCAGTCAGATGACGCTCAAACACGGTTACCATGGCGTTCTTAAAGAGGCAGCAGAACATCGATAGGGTGGAGTGTAGATTGCAGCTGAGCTGGACTGAATAACATTATCTTAAGTCGAATAATTAATGACGTCTTTTAGTATCATGAGTGAATGAAATGTGACAGACAGAAGTTCCCAAACTTTTCCATATTATATTCTTATATTTTATGATAATGATTGAAAAACAGATTTGAATTTATGAAACAATTATTAAAATTATAATAAAAAAATGTATGAATAAAATGTTTTGATACATTTTTCTTAATTTTGGTAGTTTTTCATTTTTCCCACCATCACTCTGAAAAACACTGTGTTAAAGGACAAGGAATTTAATAAGGCTGACACATGGCTAATAAAATTTTAAAAAGAAGTTTTATCCTAAAATTGAACGCTGTAATTCAGAAGCAATAAATCCAGCTACAAACGTTCGATATAAAACTGAAATACTACCAATCATAACAGTAAAATTAAAGATAAGATTTCCCTTGTTTTCTCCTCCAGGTTGGTGCTTTGGTTTTATTCCCATATCTTCTGAGAAGCAGCAGCCCGCTGCTTTGATTTGTTAATATTTGCTTCTCCGTAATCTGAGCCCATGTGCATTTTTTTCCCCTCTCCTCCGGTCCTGTAATACCTAAATAAACAAGCATGTTTTCTCTCTCAATAACCCTTTTCAATTCATTCTTCCCGTCAGACAGCAGGGGAAATAAATTTCCATTCTCCCCGCGCTCGTCCCCCGTTCAGCTGCGTCTCATTGTTGCGCGCTGTAATGTGACTGTAATCTGCTGCTGGGAATGAATGGGCCTTTATCAGAGCCAGTGGAAAGTGTCTTCTTACAGGTTGTGTTGCGCTGGGTATTGAGCTCATTAAGCGCCGTCTAATTCACTCTGTTCTGGTCTTCAGCCGCTCTGTGGCATCCTTCAATTATTATTCAAATGGCGAGGAAGAAAGCCGAAGTCGGAGGCCTGCGGAGACTCGGCTCTCTGCAGCTGAGGCTGATTGTGGGTTAGGAAGTTGAAAAATCACCAAAATGACTTTTGGTGAGCGGCGGCGGCGGCGGTGGTTCATAGAGCAATGAGCAGTGAGGGGCTGCAGAGAGGGATTTTATCAATCACTTCCTGAGGTTGTGTTTGTTTAGCCAGGCTGAGAGTTAAACCTCCGATGAAGTAGAGTTTTAAGGAAAAACTCAACATGTCATTGTTAAAAGCTGAGTCACAATTGAACAAAGTTGTTATGAATGAGCATAAAACATGACGGGTAGTCATGCATCCTGAATGTGACAGAACAATTCTAACCTAGCTCGAAGGATGATGTTTTTTAGTATTTTATCGCGTGAACGAACTACAAAGTGCGGCTTTGATCGTGTTTCTTGTTTAATGGAAACATCACAATTGTGAAATTGTGTTGCTTCAAACTTTGCAGACAATCAACAAAACGGGATAATGGGAACCAATAAATGGTCACTAAAGAGGGATTCGTTTAAAAAAAATCAGGAGTCACTGGAATAACAAAAGGGAGCAAAAAAAAAGTAAAAAATCAATCCAAACCCCACAGCGGTCAGCTTTCTAGATCCGGTCGAACTGTTCTTCGCTGTTTCCACAGACGACAACAAGTTCAGCGAGGCCACAGCGGTGCTCTTCACCTGGATCGACCGCGGCGAGGTCAACCGCCGGACCGCCAACCACTTCTACTCTATGGTCCAGTCGGCGAACAGCCACGTTCGCCGGCTGATGAGCGAGAAGGCTCTCCACGAGGAGGAGATGGAGCGAGCCAAGGAGATCTTTAAGAACGCCCTGATGGCCATATTGACACAATGTAAGTGTGCTTTTTAAATGCAATGCAGTCACGGTGAGAGAACCTTTTCAGGCTGATGGTTGAATACTGCGAGGTAAAGCAGCGGCGAGCCGTGCAGTCATTAAGGTAAGCCAGACGGATGACTTCCTCTCGTTGACGAGAGCAAGAAACACGATCCAGGAGGGATTCACTTTCATCTGAGTTGTGAGGCGATTAGGATTTGTAAGAACTTTCAACACAATAATATTTTGTTGTTGACTTCCTGTTATTAAATCCGTAGTGAAACTCCGGTCATCTCATCCCCATTCCCTACTAGTGCAGCGGAGTTGTTCTCTGCTGCAGGGCGTGGTGCCGCAACAGATTACGGAGGTGCACACCATAAAGACATTTATAGCACCTCGGCTTTGGAGCCCGTTCTCGATTTGATTCATTTACTCCGCGAGCATCTCAGCCCTGTCTCCATGACAACGCTCTTTCATCCGTCTCCCCATCAGCCACGGTATCCGGAGCTCACCGTGCTGCGGCGATGAGGGTCAGTCGCGCAGGAGTTTCAGAGGCAACGTCATGACCTTTCCACGCCCGGGCAGCGGAAAAGTCCAGAACACGGAGCCGCCGGGGACAGGCTGTTTTCTGTTGTCATAGATTATCCAGCATGGAGCAAAAGCAAGTTCAACATCTTTTAGTCATCATCAGCTCAAAGTCCTGATTTCACAATCTTTACAGAACTTGAGTGTTTACTTCCATCATTTGGCAAAACTCAAAAGTTCAGCGACTGAGTGTGTTCTGAGCTTAAAGGAAAAACACATCACTGACAGCTAGTTTAGTTAGATTTAGCTACATATATGTGTATATATAAATACACAAGGCAGTACTAAACTGTAAAAAGAGACCCCAAGGATTTCCTTTGAGCATCTATCTGTGAAGTTGATGTCACAGATAGATCGATGACGATCATGTTGATTTTCTGCACTGTTACTATTGTAGTCTGTCTGTAGTTTCAGCGATGGCAGCGGAGGAAGTGAACGAAGCCGTTCATGCTGGCCAGGCTTCCTAATATTTAGTTAACAGTAACAGCCGCCTCGTTCAGCTCGGCTCTTCTCTCTTCGCCGTGGAAACTGTTTACCGCAGGCAATTTCCGGTAAGCTGTATAGCGTCGAACTGATCCATTACATACATCTCGTTCGTTAGCGATTGGGTAAAATGTAAAGCTGCAACGCAGTCCACGCCTCCAAGAAGCAATCATTTCTCGGAAGCAGAGAGCCCACCATAGCCCAGACCCTCTGAACGACGATGTTTGCCTTAGACTGTAGACTTTTTTGATTGATTAAATATTACACCCTGAACAGTAACCAAGGCAGATACTTGGAATGAAAAAGAGTGTGTCATCAGTTTGCTTTTCATGTTCCTGTGTTTGAATGGTGGGTGAAAGAAAGCACAAAGGGGTAAGTACAGTGCTGTCAAAGTTTGGTTGTTTTTTAAATGTTTTTTTAAATTTTTCTTTTTTACTGTCTTTGTGTAGATTCACATAAGAGATAACATTCATTACGCTCTTTGAAATGTCTTGATTTTTTAAAAATATGTTTGCACAGAAATGTTCAGTAACAGCAAATGTGAGAGCAAAACTTTAAAGGCAACATTTTTACACAGAATGAAAGAATATTGTTACTTACTGTACCTATCTAATGTGAAAGTAACCGCCTTCGTTTGAAGTATCCACTTCGTCTGAGAGGAAATGAAGTTAAAACCACCCTTATGGTTGACATGGTAACTGTGTCTGACAATCTTGCATTGGAAAATGAGCTGAAACACAGCAAAGGGGGAGCAGGGCGAATCATTTCCAGGCTAAAACTCATGACGAGAATCTAAACGTTGTCTTTCCATTCTGGGATAAATGTTGCCTTGTCAGTCTTGAAGGAAGTGAGTCTGCTTTTAATGTAAGTACTGAGCACCCACCAGGAGAGAGACCTGTTCATCACATCACACAAATTTACAATTATTTTATTATTTAATCCCTGTTAAGACAAAACATGATTCACATTCCTTGCTAATTTTGGTCTAAACAGATACGATTAAAAATCAGCAAAAACATTTTTATTGGCATTAAAGCAACTACTGACCAGTTTTATACGTTTTTCCTCTGATATTTTTGCCTTTTTTTTTTTTTGACAGCGCTGTGACGCTAACCGTTAGCAGCAAACACAAACTGAAGTCAGGAACCAGGTTGGAGCACTGCAAAATGGTTACTAGACTTCTTATTTGTTATTGTACAGTTTGACTTCATAAAAACCAAAAAGGGTTAATTAAAGCAGCAATATTCGAAGCGTTGTTTACAGACAAATATCAACCAGAGATTTTTTTTTTTTTGTCTAGTTCAGGACTTTTTCACATTTCACACTAAAACCAAAGCCTAAAAATACAACCGGCTACAATGTTGTATTTTGTTTAATTCTTTATCTTAATGTATAAAAAGTGCCGATGAAACAAAAACCTGTTTTATACTGACTAAAACTGTTCTTAAAACTCTGTTTTTATGTTTTAATACCCTATCTTGTTTGCACAGGAATGTCTGTAATAAAATAAAATCATGATGAAGATAGCTGGCTTTTTAAAACACAATTATTCACTTCTTGGAATCTATTTTTTTAATTTAGCCTCCTCAAGCCTTTGCAATTTGTGAGTGTTCTAAAAGCAAAACAACCGTCTTAATGAAGAAGAGGATTTCCTCTTAAAGTTTTTCCTCAAACATTATTATCCAGTCTTTCATAGATGAGTCGTTTATGTCATAATTTATTCCCTCTGGTTTTGGATTCTGTGCAGCTAGAAGGAGTTTTGCTCTTAATCTTTCTTTTTTGCTTTTTTACAAATGTGAAAAAAAGAAAAGAAGTAAAAACACTGTTTAGTGTCTTAAAAGTTGAAATAACACGAGGGCTGTATTACTCCCAAATCCCAGAGGAATAGAAAAGGAGGCTTAAAGAAATTCAAACCATGTCTCACTTAGACTGTAATGGGCAAATGTCATTTCTCTGACTCCACCATCCGTCCGCCCAGCTTCCTAATCAAACAGCAAGGCAGAGATTTAAAGAGGAGGGGGAAAAGCAAACACTCATAGTAGTAATCCAGGACGTGTTTCTGTAAAATATTTTCTCTTCAGTCCGGAAATTGAGCTGTTAGCGGGTCATGACAGCCATGAGACTGTCACAGCAACAGTCTTCAGTCAGAGGCCTCTAAAGATTCGTTGCGAGACTGACTTCTATTAGAGAGCCTTCATCGCCTCTCCCAGAGTGACTCTTTGAAGATACTCAGATGAAATGTCTTACAACATTTAGCTTCCCTTAGGTGTAAATAAAGTATTTTTTAAATTATTATTTTGCTCCTAAACCTCCATAAAACAATTCTGAACATTTGTACACAGTGAAAGAACAGAACGAAATTTCAAAGTTCAAAGCATTAGCATATATTCTGCTGATTATTCCTGCTGACATCCTTGTAACCAACTTATCTGTCTGATATCCAGTTTGATAAAAAAAAACAAAAAAACATTTTGTTTGGGTTAAAAACACAAATAAAATTCTGAGGTCTTTTCTCTCTGAGCCTGAGTGTCTAAATCCAGTAAAACACAGACGTGTTTTTAGGGAATCATGGTAAGATAAACCAGACTATTGGGAAACTGGCATTTATTTTACGTGAATTATTTCTGAGTAGTCAGAAAAGTCACAAGCTGCATTACCATTGACTGTAAAATTACACAAATCAGAATTACAAAAATAAATTTGCTTAATGGATCTTAAAACAAAACAAGCAATTAAAAGGCTTTTGCGCTAGGATGACAAGGATTTTTCGGCCATATCAAAATTAATGTATTTTGCAAAAAAATGCGATGGAAACACTTTTTTCGTGTCCTGTGAGTCACTTGATCAACAACTGGATGTTACCACTGGTGGAAATGACAAAGAAGATGACAGGAAGTGGTAGGGCGATGATGGGGCGGCATGCTTTTGAACTACTTAAGGCATGAAGGGTGATTTGTAATTGTTCTTAACAAATGGAAACACGGCAATTTTTTAAAAAATTCAAGCTTCTCGAAAAAAAGGTTTTTGAGCTAAGCTGATGTGGTTTTTCAACCTTATCAAAATTAATGTAATTCGCAAAATCCTTGATGGAAACACTTTTTTCACGCCCCACGAGTCACGTGATCAACAACTGAATGTTGGAAGCAACAAAGAAGATGACAGGAAGTAGAAAGAGAATCTCTTTTTGGTATTTAATGACTTATTACATCATTCACGTATGATTTTAATTGCATTTTCTATTTTAATGGAAAAACTACAAATGCAAAATTGTATTTTTCCAACTTTAGCGGTAAAATCATCAAAATTTCGAATAGAATCGTAACAGAAATGCAGCTACAGAGATCGTGGTTCATAATTGGGATTTATTGGCCTCTCTTTTGATCACTCAGACTCCTGTAAACAAGTAGCATACTGACCACTCATAACTACTCAACACAGCCCCGCTTTGGAGAGCAGTTGTCATTGTTTCTCTGCTAATTGACTTGAAATGAACCACAGATTATGAGGAAGGGCTAAACCCAGCATGGTGAGTGTGTGTTCATGGTCTCTCCTCTGTTTGGGTGCAGGAGCCTCTAGTCAGAGCTGCAGTGCTACCTAAACGGCTTATTTTGTCTTGACTCCCTCCTCCTCCTCCTCCCCCCGTTCCTCTTCCCTGTTCACCTCGAAGTCGAGCAGATCACCGCCATTTTCACGGCCGCCACCAGGCAAAAGGCATGGGACCATTTCTCAAAAGCGCAGCGCAAGAACATAGACATTTGGCGCAAGCAGTGTGAGGTTGGTACGCCTTCTTTCTGTTTTCTCCTCCCAAAACCCCGCAGGCCCGCCGCTTTCTTCTCCGCTGTCACCTACGAGTCCCCGGGGAGAGCGCTGACAGACAGGGGCCCCCGTCTGATCTGTCAGAGTCGGCGGCCCCCGTTGTTGCTTTACCGGATGTTTTCCCTCGCGCAGACAGACACACACACAGACAGAAAGGTAGCTGCCTGTGATCCCGGGCCTCTCCTCCTACCAGCTGGGGAACTGCAAACCATCTGACGTCTCTTGGAAAGAGTGAGCCGCTGCCATGGCAACAGTGATTTCCAGGATTAGGTCTCTGATCAATTATTCATCCAGAATTAAATCAAGATAACGAGCATGAACACGAGGAGCCGGCGTGTAAGGGGGGGGGTGGGGGGACGGTTCCAGCGCAGTCGGCACTTGAGAGCTGCCTCTGGGTTCAGACGGATGTCGCCGCCTGGGCTGGGCACGGTGGTGGCTTCATGCTGCGGTGGTGACGAGGGCTAAAACTATCAATTGGGATGAGTTGATTATTAAAATGATGGCCAACTAATTGAGCAATTGATTAATCGTTAGCTGGTCTGTATGAACTGGAAAAAAAAGTCCATTTGATGAAAGAACATCAGCTGGAGCAGTAATTAAGCCAAAACTGTTCAAAGAATAAAAACATTTTGCATCCGACTTAAAAAGCCCCTTTGCCTGTAAAAATGTGAGACCCAAACCTCCTCAAGTAGAAGTTTTAGCTGCAACTGGTTCAAATTCTGGAAAAGAAAATCTCCTATTAAAGGGAGAGTATTGTAGAAAATCAACCTTTTCTAGCTTTACGTCATGTGATAATGTTATTCCCACATCAAAAACATGCCTGGAGTGTTGCCTTGATTTTTTAATGCATGTTTGAGAAATGCTTTAATCTCCATGGCAACCTTTCAGCTGCTCAAAACGCCAGGCTGGACTTAACTCCGCTTTCGAGGACCAAGCTCCTCCACTGAGCTGCAGTTTCCAAGCTTCTGAGCTCCTGCTTCACAGAGCAGAGAGGTCCTCGCCCACTCAGCTCCTTCAGACTAGCCAGCAGCAATTAGCAAACACCTGGTGGAACTGAGCTTCTGCTGAGCTCATTATAGGAGCTACGTTTTAGTGAAACACTGGTAAAAAAAAAAAAAAAAAGGGTCGATAAAGGAGCCATGTTGTTGTCTTCCTGAAGGCAGAGTTTCAGAAAGAGCAGGAGTTTCTTAAAGAGACAGAGGCCCAATTTCAAGGCATCAAAATACAAAGTCAAATTTCTTTGAAGTCATATTTGATATGTATATATCATTTTTATAACAACCAAAGCATTTTCTGTTCATAGTTATCTACAGACAGTTTAATCGACTTGCTGGTTTATTTAATGCCTCATGGTGAAAATCTGACCTGGAAACAGTTCAGATATGAAAGATTCTCCTTCATTGGCTTTTGTATAGGCATTGAACTTTTTCACATTAATTTCAAGCAACTAATACCAAGACTGACGACACCGATGGGATTTTGTAACGTCTGTCGCCATGGTGAGGACCAACATCCATTTTCAAATCAACTCCACCAGCTTCTCTGTTCCTGCAAGAAAAATATATTTTTTAAAAACGTCCCACCCCACAGCATGATGGTGCCATGGCCATGTTGGGTTTTTTTTTTTAAATCCAGCTGGTGCGTTCAGAGTGATGTGCAGCTGAAGTTATGCTGAGATTAAATTGAATATCAAACTCCTAACTGGGGGACTTTTAAAGGCAGCTGGTTGCAATGAATTGTAGTTAAAGATAGGATACTTTTTTTTATTAAAGTGCCACATTTTCAGATTTTCTTTTTTTTTATGCAAAATTACACACTGCTTTATGATTTAACGACATGTGAAAAGGGAGAGGTTTCACTCTTCATCTGTAGAAAGAAAAGTTTTTGTTTCCTGCGAGAAGTCAGGCTAAAACAGGCGACTTTCGAAGAGCTGATAAGTCACCGGCCAGGTGGGGGTTTCATGTTTTCACTTCTCTGCTCTCCACTTGTACCTCACACAGGCATGTGCATGACTGATTGAAGTCCACAAACTCTTTGTTCCTGGAAATCTGAATTGTAACATTGCCACAACCAAGTTATTGTTTAGTTTTGTAAAGTGCCCGCCATGTAAGCTGTGTATATATGTATATATATGTGTGTGTGTGTGTGGGCGTGTGTGTGTGTGTGTATGCTGTGATGTTTCAGGAGCTGAGAAATGCTCACAGCGAGGAGATCATGGGCATCAGACGAGAAGAAGAGATGGAGATGTCGGATGATGATTTGGATGATATTCCCAACAAGAGGATGCGCATGGAAGAAAATGGTTTGATGAACCGTTATGTCATTAAAGGGGCAGTGTTATAAGTTTTCCCACCATATACTGCTATAGCACAATCAAGTTACTATGTTACCTTAAGTGTTATGAAAATATTCTACATATCAAATTTAACACTGAAAAAATTTGTCGTCTTCAAATTGGGCTTCTGACTCTTTAAGACGCTCCTCCTCTTTCTGAAACTCCGCCTTCAGGAAGTCATCACAGCATGTCTCCTCTATTAAACCTTTTAACGTTTTTACCAGCGTTTCACTGAGGAGTAGCTCCTGTAACGAGCTCAGCAGAAACACAGCTCAACCAGGTGTGTGCTAATTGCTGCTGGCTAGTCTGAAGGAGCAATTTTTGAAGTACCTTGTTAGCTTTTCGTAGGGGAGGGGTGCTCTGTGAGGCAGACGTTCAGAAGCTTGAAAACTTGAAACTGAGCCGTCGCCTCAAAGCCAGAGCTCGGTCCAAACAGGTGTTTTGCACAGCTGAATGGTTGCCGTGGAGATTAAAGGATTTCTCAAACATGCTTGAGAGAATCAAGGCAACACTCCAGGCATGTTTCTGAGAAGGGAAAACATCATAACATGACATAAATCTAAAAAAAAAAAAAAAAAGTCGACTTTACACAATACTGCCCCTTTAAAAAAATATTTCCAATTGCAAAAAAATAAAAATAAATAAATAAACTTCCTAACTGATGTCACGTTGCCTCCTGCAGGTGTGTGTGATCAGACCCAGGCCTCCCTGAAGGAGGAGAACGACTCGCTGCGCTGGCAGCTGGACGTCTACCGGAACGAAGTGGAGCTGCTGAAGAAGGAGCCCGGCAGAGTGGGCCGGCCGGACGACGACCACGCTCACACACAGCCACACACACACGCTCACCCCGCCGAGGCTCAGATCCAGCTGCTGCAGCAGAGCATGCACAACATGCAGCAGGTAGGGGCTGCCATCTTGGATTGATCTGATTTACTCTGGAATCGGTGTTCACATCTGTAGCAGGGTGATACTTCAGTTCCATCTGGCCTCCTTCACTTTGAGTGAGAACAGGTTTTTCAGGTTAGCAACTGAAAGTGTAACAAGTGTTGCAGTTTTGATCCCCAATCGAACCGAGTCATCCTTAATCTGATGTTGTGAGGTTGTTTGAAAAGTCATATAAACAGGCGGCTAAATTTACACACACATACAGACACAAATTCTGGTTTCTCCCATAATCCCCCACTCCCTTGAATCCACAGCTCAGAAAGCTTTGTTAGTTCACATCACTTGTTTGGCACGAGCCCGCCTGATCCGACTCGACTTCCTGTCCGTCTCAATCTGAAGTGACAGGGCTGAAGGGACGACCACCAGCACACGCACACACACACACACACACACACACACACACACACGGTCACTCTGCTGTCACGTCTTGTTTGTCACCTGCTGCTGTTTTACTTCCCAGGCGGCAAGCCGCAGGGAACAAATTAAATTTGTTAAATACAGTTTTCCGTGCCGTCGCTTTAACGCTTTAACGTTGCTTTAACTTGCAAAAGTACTCATACTTCATAAACGTTTCACATTTTTATGTGAAAAATTGTGCATTATTGTGAAGTGGAGGAACACATGTTTTGTTTTTTCTGGCAGATAAATGAAGGTTTTTGCTCCGTACCTCCAACAGCGTCACAGTTTTTTAGAAATATTTATTTTCAAAGTCGTTCAACCTCAATCAGATTAGATGGAGCGTCTAAATCTTGGTATAGATTTTAAATTGAGGTCTGGATTTTCACTGCACACCCTCTAGTAAACTTCCCACAGCATGATACTACCACCACCATGTTTCACCAGGTGATTGATTTGTCGAAGTTGATGCGCAGAGTTTTGCTTATTTTTAAAATTTTTTTAGTTTTCATTTTCTTTCACACAGTGACTTGCATTTGGGGTAAAAACCGCAATTTTGTTTTTGTTTTAACATTTTTGGGCAGTTTAAGTTCATTTTAAATTTGGAGACTTTTTAGCTTTTCTGTTTATTCCTGCAATATTATAATTGAATTCCCCCCAAAGGATAACACCAAAAGTGCTTCTAATGTGTTTTAAGTTCCGATTTTGTCATTAGGTTGGAATCCGTTTGCTTGTTTTATTTGCAGCATCTGGACCACGTTCTACGGAAGCCCTGAGAGGCAAATAAAGACTTTATTTTTATATGGCATGCCAATGCTCTAAGTCGGAAATTTTCTTTTTCACAACTTCTGAAGCCATCTGTATGGTTAAAACTGTTTTTTGAAATATTTGCCTGCAGAATTTTTTTCCCTGAAAGTGAAGCAAAAATACATATACTGTACATAAATTTGGTCAAATTTTGTGCCTCACTAAAACAGGGGGAAAACACTGATAGAGATAAAATATATTAAATATTTGACTGTACTCTGCTTTTTTGTATTTACAGTGAGAAAATAAAATAAAAAATTGGTCAGATTTAGAAAATAGGCCTTTCAAAAAGCATATTTCCCCCCACACCTCTCAGGGCTTCCATAGTGGATATAGATGCATTTCTTGCTTTTAGACTGTTTTAAACTTGAATCCTTTCTTGACGCCAAGCGCGTATCTTGGTTTTTTTTTTCTTTCAGGAACTCCTGAGCCTACAGGAGAAGCTTTCGAGTAAAGAGACGGAGCTGGAGCAGGCGAGAGAGGAGCATCACTACCTGGAGATGGAGGTGCTGTCCCTCAGAGAGAAGGTGTGTGCTCATTGTCACACTGCCTCTGGATAACAAAGATCACCCAGACAGTGTGATCAAAATGGGCAACTTGAATTTAAGGCCACTCTTTTAATAAATATAAGGTTGCAATAAGTCCACTTGAAAAGTTACCTTTAAGGCACTTTAAGGCCTTGAGTCCTCGACGCGGCCGTCGTGGGTTCGATTCCCGGACCCGGTGACATTTGCCGCATGTGTTCCCCCTTTCCTGTCAGCCTACTTTCATATAAGGGACACTAGAGCCCACAAAAGACCCCCTGGAGGGGAGAGGAAAAAAAAAGAAACACCGCAAACGAATCAGCAAGAATAAAAGAAAATCGTGCACCAAACCAGAAAAGTACCACCACCCGGAAAGTCCACCACCAACACCACGAGCCGGCTGGTCCTGTCAAAATATTCAAATTACATACATTAATTCACAATTATACAGTTCAGTCCACGACAAATAATCAAGCAGTAAATTAAGTAAAGCGCGCCATTCGAGCGTGCATAAAGGGAGATGAAGCCTGCCTTACCTAGCATGCAGCTCCAGCAAACGCCGAGGTTCTGATCCGGAAGGAAAACAACGTGATGTCAACCAGGTGAGGGAGGGTCCTTTATATACAGACAGCCAGCGCCACAACCAATTAAATTCAGGCACTTGTGTGGGGCGTTCATACTGCCACACATGTAAACATGATGCATAATAGACACAGAATGAGGAATTTATTGAAGAGCAGAGGATCCAAGTAGCCCCAATCAGGAATTGAACATAGAAATAATCTTGTTCACTTCTTTAAGCTCGCTCAGAATACCTGTTTTATTTTTCTATGAAAGTCTGCAATGCTTCTTTGGTTTACCTCCTCACTCTTAGCTTCAGTTCATGCAAGTTTAAATGTAAATATTTTATTGTTATAACAATTACCTGTAGGGCTGAAGGGATTTCTCATATCAAGTTGAGCTACTCAGCTTTGCTTGATACTTAGCTTAGCTTGAAATTAGACAATTAGCTTGGCTATTTAGCTTAGCTACTTAGCATAGCTTGGGGAACTTTTGCTAAATATATTGAATATTACTTCTATATATTGTTTTTTAAGTTTATATATATAAATTAATCAGTATTATTTTGAGTATAATATACTAAATCCTGTTTAATTTTAGCAGCAGGAGGAAATATTGTTGCTGTTCAGTTTTATGTATAAGCAACTATATCAATTTTTTAATATTTTGGTGTAAATACTGCATTACTTTGAAACCATAGAAACAACTATGCTATCATCTGCATAAAGATAAGATAGAATAACTTTTTTTGCCCAGGTTTAAAATGTTTCAGCTGTTCATATTTGCCTCTGCCTTCATTTCTTGTCGACGTGTAATCCTTGGCTTTAGCTAGTCTCAGTCCGTTTGAAATGACAAAAACAGCATCCAGCCCAACGACACAAACCGAACAGCAAGAGTCTGATAAAACCTTGCGCCCTTTGTGGCATCAGCTGCAGTTTCCTCATTCTTTTTTTATCCTCCTTGTTACTATGAGTTTCTCAGACGAGACATGGTAACATAAAACACACACAGACAGATTGAGAGAGGGAGAACGATGGGCTTAAAGTGTTGGAGAGATGAAGGATGTTGGAAGGACACGAGCGCTGCCATGGCAACAACAGTCAATTCTAATGAGGGACTCTTTCTGCATTTTCCTGCTGAAAGGTGATTGCTATCACTTTAGATAAAGGATGTGTGGGCTAAAGGCTGGTTAGTAAAACTGTTTTGTTTCTCATATTGGTTTCTCAAAAACAAAAAAAACTCTTTTTAGGACTGATTACATCGAAATGTCAATTATTTTTCCCAACCTTAGCGTGTGTAGCTGAACCAGCGTTGTGTTTCTCTTCATCCGTTGATTCTATCTTAATGCAGATTGATTTTAGTTTTTGCTTGGACTGCAGCTACCGTCTCACTTCGCTAATGCAGTTGAATAAAACATTAAAGCCGATCATTGTTTTAAAATAAAAAAAAAACAACTCACATGTAGAGGAGTCCGCAGCTGACATAAATAGGGAATTTTGTAAAAAAAAAAAAAGTTTCAGATATGGAGGCCTTTGTCCATAAACTCACTATAAAGACGTCTCTTTTACGAGTTGCTTGGAAGAACGTCATCTTATTTCGTCTTTGGTTCAGCGTAAATCTGAATGTGAGTAGTGTGGGTTTGCTTTTGCATACAAGCTGTTGAGTGAAAACACACTGTATCTCCCTGCTCTTGCCTCTGCTATGCTGCTGTAATGGGAACATCGTCCCGCTCCGCTGACGGACAGCTGCCTGGGCAGAGTTGTAGCAGCTGTCAGTTATTCGTGTTAGCTTGAGGAAACAGACGGATGACCATAAGCTGGAGGGAATGAAGACTATTTTAAATAGATTAAGGGAAACTATATTCCCGTGCAGGTACAACCACATAGAAAAACTATTAGCCATGTTACATGTTTCAGATCACCAAACACATTTTTAGGACAGTTAAAGCTAACCAGAGTAAATATAAAGAGAATTTATTAAAGGAGAATGTCATATATTAAAGGGGAAAAAAAACCTAATCCAACATGGCTGTACGTAGAAAAATAATCATTTCTTTATTAAATCTTAATTTAATGTGATTAAACTGATTATTTAGAAAATAATGTGTTAGTTAAGACATTTACAAACCACATGAAGGCCTGGTTACTGCCTGACCCGTAGAACCAGAGAAATGTTTACCAAGTTGAACTACCTAGCTAAGGACTTTAACTTGATGTAAAATACATTTTTAAAAAAACAAAAAGCTCAATTCTTCTTCGAAGCTAAACTGAGGAGAAAATGTGCTTTTCACTTAGCCACTGCTTACATCCTGAAAAAATAACTAGCTATTGACATTAGTTTAAAGATTTATATGTAAAAGGCAAAAAAAACAACATTAAATGTTGATATACACAACAGCTTCGACTAGCTGTTAGCTTAATCCAGCTAGCTTCGACTAGTTGTTAGCTTAATCCAGCTAGCTTGGACTAGCTGTTAGCTTACAGCTTTGACTAGCTGTTAGCTTAATCCAGCTAGCTTGGACTAGCTGTTAGCTTACAGCTTCGACTAGCTGTTAGCTTACAGCTTGGAGTGGCTGTTAGCTACAGCTGCAGTGAATGTGAATTTTTACTAAATATAGACGCTATGTAGGTGGAATATAGCTGCTGATAGCCCTTTAATATAACCTCCACTCTGAAAAGCGATGCTTCTTGTTGGAGTAATATTGAGAGAAATTTCTAGCAGCAAAAATAAATTTCCAGACTTGATTTTTGCCTTACGTTACTTTGAGATTTCACTGCAGGTTAATTTTGGTTCCAAGCTTTTGATTTTTCAAGATACGCCGGTGTTATGGTCAATATGTTGCTCTTGTGTGGTTTCAAAACATTCACAAGAAGGTCTAAGTAGCTGTTTGACACCTTTTATTGTGAGACAAAAGCTAAAGTAAATTCTATTTTTTGACACCCTCAATTGTTTTTTGGTATTCTGTTGCTTTAAAACATTGTTGAATTATATTTCTAATAAACTTGTCAGCCTTTATTTTTGTTGCAGCCATCATATGTCGAGCTTTTGACATTTTCTGACTCATATTTTAGTGGCAGAAACACAGAATAATTATCTCTCGCTGTTGTTATTTTTAAAATGTTTTCTCCAATTAAATTTCTGTTTTCTGTCTTTTGTGTCTCGGCAGCTGTTGAGTGGAAAAGGTGAATCCGTGGAGGGAACCAATGGAGAGCTTCATGAAAAGGTAAAACCAGAAAAATAATAATTCTGATCAACAGTTAGCTGTTAACATTTCTGCAATAACTGCTGCATGAAAAATCTGTTGATGTCAGAAGAATTGCAGAAGTTATCTTTAATTAAAGAAGCGAATGTAAAACATCTGGTCCTCCATGTTTGAAACGAGTGCAGGTATCCTGGCGGACTGTCGTCTCACCCTCTTTAATATCTTGACATATTTCATGGCTTTGCATGAGTTTTCAGAAAGAACCTTCTCCACGAGGTATGTGAAGCCCGTCTCTGTGTGTGTGTGTTTCTACAGAGCGTGAATGGGTGTGTTCCCTCGCTGTACCTCAGCAGAGACAGGAGGAGTGAGTTCATGAGAGGAGGAGTCGCTTCGGAGAAAGAGGCTCTGCTACTGGGTAAGCCAGTCAGAATTGGCTTAGCTGGGGAGAGGCGATGTTTTTGAAGAAAGCTGAATGCTAATTGTTGACGTTTTGTCAATTTGCTGGCAAAAACGTTAAGAAACAGAAACAGTATTTTTGGGGGGTTATATTTTCTGAAAATACAAAGTATAGTAAACACAAAGTATTCATGAGTAGTTAGGGACAACATTACCCACAAATACTTGAAGTATGAGAATACCTGAGATACTTCTAAAAACACTCATAACTGCGTCTTTAATAGTCCAAACACCAAATATACCCTAAAATGTGTTGAAGCGCACTGTGAAAGCCGCCTCAGCTTTACTGCCAGAGCTAACATGTGGCTTTTCTTCAGAAGCTAGTTAGCAACTGAGCTAAACATAGGGCTATTCTGGGGAAAGATATGCTGCAGCAGAAAAAGAAGATTGAGGCAGAGCTGCTTTGTGTTTTGGGGGCATGGTCAACAGTTTGTGGTTGTAACATGACAAAAAGTAAGAAAAGAAAAGGATAATTTCATCTATGCTATTATGTATTCGTAATACATAATAGCATATTATGAAAATAATACATAATAGCAAAAGACACTGCTTACATCCTGAAAAAATAACTAGCTATTGACATTAGTTTAAAGATTTATATGTAAAAGAGAAAAAAAACAACATTAAATGTTGATATACACAACAGCTTCGACTAGCTGTTAGCTTAATCCAGCTAGCTTCGACTAGCTGTTAGCTTAATCCAACTAGCTTGGACTAGCTGTTAGCTTACAGCTTTGACTAGCTGTTAGCTTAATCCAGCTGTCCGTCCCGCTCCGCTGACGGACAGCTTCGACTAGCTGTTAGCTTAATCCAGCTAGCTTGGACTAGCTGTTAGCTTACAGCTTTGACTAGCTGTTAGCTTAATCCAGCTAGCTTGGACTAGCTGTTAGCTTACAGCTTGGACTAGCTGTTAGCTTACAGCTTGGAGTGGCTGTTAGCTACAGCTGCTAGGAGCAGTGAATGTGATGTCTTTTGCTATTATGTATTATTTTCATATTATTTTCATGATATGCTATTATGTATTATGAATACATAATAGCATAGATTAAATTATCCTTTAAATGACTGCCCAGGCTCATTAGTATTCGTTTCATAGAATTCTAATGATTCTTGTGGAATCATTAGAATTTAAACTAAATTTGGTAAAAATAACAAGTCCAAGTCCATTTTTCTTTGGAGAGCTGCTGCTGCTTTAATGTGATCCAGAAGTGACTCTTAGTGTTTCTGTTGCTCCATTACAAATATGCACAAAACTTCTGTCAATATTCCGCTAACATAAAAAAACAACAACACAATTTCGCAATTGTGATGTTTCCATTAAATTAGAAACACAATTAAAATCACATGTGAATAAATGAGTTTGTTTGTGATGAGTGGTTAAAAAAACATCCTCCTCCTACCACTTCCTGTCGTCTTCTTCTTCGTCTTTTCCACCAGCGGCGACGTCCGGTTGTTGATCATGTGACTCGTGTGATGCGAAAAAAACTGTTTCCATTGCAGTTTTGCAAAATACACTAATTTCAGTGTGGCTGACAAGCTACCTCAGTGTAGCAACAAAGTGTTTCATGGAAAGTTCTTTCGAAATCGACATGTTTCCATTATTCACGTCTATTGTGGTAATTCCAATTTGAGCAACTGAATGGTCAGTGGAAAGGCAACTAGAGGCTACAGGCTGAAGGAGGAACTCTTCAAAGCTGCGTGTTCGGGTTTAGACAGCTTCTTCATCGTTTTGGACGCGGCTTCCACTGACCCCGTCTGCTGGCCTGACTTTAAAGAACAGACGGTGTGTCGGGAGGCCGATTGTTGCTCCAGATGGATCGTACACACGTACCAGAACGGTGAAGAATGTTGGCTGAGCCGCATCATATGGAGACATCAGTAATATAACTGTGAGTTTACAACACAGCAGCACCTAAAACATAAAAGATGGAAGGTGTCTGAACCGTCCCACCTGAACTCCACCAGCAGCCGTTAGCACACGGACACGCTATCTGGACCGGATTTGTTTCAGACGCCTCTGTTTTCTTTAGTCATTTAAAAGCCCTCGTGTTCCACAAGCCGTGCGGCTGCTATTAAATGAAACAGAGCGATGTGTATTTGGGCTGCTGTGTCCACAGCAAAAATAAATAAGCGCCGAGGAGAAACAGCGCCAGCACATTTATCTCTCTTAGCGGCAGAGAAAAAAAAAAGATACAGACATGAGAAAAGAGGAGGCCCGGCTTTCTGTCTTCGTCCAAGGCTGCCCTGCCTGTAGGCAGAGGAGGAGGATGGAAAATACAAAACATAAGCTGCATTTTTTTTAATGCAAACAATCAAAACACAGGACTTTGTGTGAATGTTTTTTTTTAAGTAAGGTGACATGACCTATTTCATTTGTGAAGCACAGTTTTCTGAGGTCTTATGGCTGCTCTGTCTTTCACTTTATGGTTCCAGGGTAAACACACAACAACACTTTTATCCATTAAGAATCACATTGTACTTTCCCAATAGTCAGCTCCTATAAAATGTATTTACCACCTTGGGTGCTTTACCCTTTTTTGCTTTTACAAATTGATAAAAATTGATTTTTTTGACCAAAAACCCTTCATTGACAACCTAAAAACTAATTTCTAAAAATTATGGACAATCTAATACCCATAACTGGTCAAAGAATTAATCAGAAAGCATGTTAGGCTACCAGTGGTTGGACCCGCTCAGAGCGTTTGGTATCCTAAGGTGAGCGAATATTCCTCAGTGCAGACAGAGCGTCGACATGGCTTAGCATGACACTAAATAGTGTTTCTATTAGCTAACTGTTACATGCCACATCTATAGCTCACGGTTTCGCAGTTATTTTCCACGTTGCAAACATGAGGGCCATTTCCTTTGAGCATGTAATTGCGCAAATTGGAATTACGAAAATAAATTTGCTTAATGGCAACACGGCAACTCACATTTTTCAGTAAAACTTGTGTGTGCTAGGATGAGGGGGGTTTTATTTCCCCCAGCTGCATCAAAATTAACGTTTGTAAAACTGTAACAGAATTTGTTTTTTCTTCGCATCACACGGGTCACATGGAGAACAACCAGATGTTGTTACTGATGGAAACCACAAAGAAGACGATGACAGGAAGTGGGTAGGAGGACGACGTGTTTTGACGACTTGTCGCGTGAACAAACTTATCCGCGTGCGATTTTAATTGCATCTCTAATTAAATGGAAACACCCCAATTTCGAAATTGGGTTTTTGACATTAACGGGATATCAACAAATTTGTTATGGAAACACAGCTGCTGTCACACACCCTTTCTTGGTGATTCATGAAATAGTTTTCTTGGCCACATTTGAATGACTAACTTATTTGGAACGCAACAGAACCGGCCACCTGTCCATCCTCCCCTCAGCTAGCAGCTGGTCTCTTTTCTGTGACGTCGTAGAAATAAAACTGCTTTCAGGAGACGAAACGCCCCGCCCCTCTTCCCCTCACCCTTCAGTTCTCCTCCGGTGGCGTTGTTCCATGCGAGCTGTTCCATGTGTTGCTCAATTCCTTCTGGTGGAAGGAATTGAATTAGGGCCACTGCCTGTAATTGCCAGAGTCTTGCCACATAAATCAAGGAAATAAATATTGGGCTTGCAGAATCCTCCAGGGATATGCCACTCTATTTCCTAACCCGCCTGGTCCTCCTCTTCCCTTCCCCCCATCCCTCTGCATGACTGCTTTCTTCTGCAGGACCTCTCAGAGGTAATCAACTTGAGAGCTGGTTCTGCTCTGGCCAGCATATTTCACGGCAGCCACGCTTTGTGTACAGTGCAGCCCTTCATAACGATGCAGACTGGCCGGAAACTTTACATCTAATATCCAGTCTGGCTCAGCCTTCCTTCTCTGTTGTTCCCCTATTGCTCTCTCACTTTTTCTCTTTTTCTCTGCTGGTTAAGTTAAATACTGATGGTACATTTTGTCTTTGAAACAATTTTACAACGCTAATCGCGATCCACGCTGGTGCAGGGGCACGTGGACCAAAATTGTCGGTGTGTTTAAGAAACACGTGTGTTTTCGATTTCCTTTTGGGGCCTGTTTGAACAAATTAACCCTTTCATGCACAGCAGTCACTGCAGTGGACAGCTATCTAAACAATATTTACTTGTATTTCATGTGGACTTTTATGTTAGAAATGCACACAGACCACTGATGTGGTCACTAGTGCATCATAGAATACACTATCAACTACTTTCCGTCCACTGCAAGTGCAAGAAATGTTCTGCTAAATCCAATATGGCAGACAGACAATAAAGCTGTCCCTCAGTCTACTGTAGAGAACTCCTGCAGGTAAAAAAATATTGTGACGTTGAGTAATTCCTAGAGAACAATACTACTGATGTATTTTCCAAATAACAACTTTGTATTTGGAGAAATTTACAACTGATCACTGAGAAAAAAATCCTAGAAAAAGAATTTTTTATGCTTTAAGAAAATCAAAAGCACTTTGGAAAAAAAAACGACTCCTGACATAAAGCGTCATAATTCATCCATGAAAGGGTTTGTTTTCAGTCACAAGGACAAGATTTGGATCGCTGTCTTTGAAAAACGCTGGCTATGTTCAGCCAAGTCTAACCAATTGGGTCGATGCTAATTTGGGTGCAGCAAAGTCGGCTTTTCAGTAAAAGCCTCTGCGTGTTACAAAAGCTTGGCAATGAAAAGACTTGCATACTTTTTGTTTTCTTAATGTTTTCTATTGTAAGAAAATTATTTCAGAATCAATTTAACACCAATTTGAAATAAGAAGTCTTCATCTTCTTTATTGTCATTGTGCTTCTGCACAATGACATCAGTTTCAGTACAGCCCATCCAAAGAACAACAAAAAGAGACAATGAGCAACATAAGGCGAGGGCAGACAGGAGCCTTGTGCCTGCAGCTGGAGGCCACTCAAAATCAGTCAAAGGATCCCAAATGGCCCTCGAGCCACACTTTGAACATTCCCTAATGCCCTGCTGTTACATACAGTGTTTTTTTTTTTTTGTTTTCTTCGTTTCTTTCCGCAGGCATTATCTCCACCTTCCTCCATGTCCATCCATTCGGGGCCAACCTTGAGTATCTCTGGTCGTACATTCAGCGGCTGGACTCAAAGGTATCGACGCCGCGCTGCTTTTTGCTTCCCTGCGATAGAGTCAGTAAACATTTCTATTGACATTTTTAAACGTGTTAAAATTGATGTGATTAGTTAACGGAAGTTAACACATTAAACTTCCTAGTTGAAAATAACACGAAGAAATGTTCTCTTGTTATAAAAAACATAAGATATTGATTGTAGAATGATATGTAATTACAGTTTAAGTACTTTCACAGTAGTTTTGATCTAAAGATGTTAAAAATTTTTGATTGCTGGACAAGATACATGGAATTTTCAGTTTACAAAAGGGTGGAAACGATAATATAATTTAAATTTGGAGTGAAGTTTGCGCAAGTTTAGATTGCATCTAAGATCCGATTATTAAGGGTAAAATGTCAGCTTGGCTACGGCTCTGAGGATGTTTTAGCTGTCGTAACTAACCAACAGAAACAAGCAAAAGAACCTCGGTTGATTATTAAGCACTGAATGTTAAACAGATCATGGCTTTGCTTCTCAAAAACCAGCATGTTCTCACAGCGTCTCTTCTGCTGACCTCTGCCAGGTGTCTGCCGGGGAGGTGGAGCGCCTCATGGTGCGTCTGCCCAGCATGTTCCGGCAGGAGCTGAGTGGCATCGGGGCGACCTTGGAGAAACGATGGAAGTTCTGCGGCTTTGACAGCCTCGGCTCGGCGTGACGCGGGGAGAGTGCGTACGCCGCAGACGCCAACGACAAGTCGCTGGCTCGCGCGCGCGTGCCCACGCCTGTGGAAGTGCGGTGAACGTCGATCGATACTCGATGGGGCGCTGGAACCCTTGGACTAGGCGAACGTTTAAAGCCGAGGGGTAGTCCTTCGGGAAGTTCGAGTGGATTTGTGATCCCTCGTAAAGATGCGGTGAACCCCAAAGGGACACAACTACCTTTGACGATTAACACAAGTCTTGAGGAAGACTTCCTGGCTCTCTTCCCTTTGACAGCCAGGAACCAGGAAGCCTGCCAGCAGCAATGCCACCCACAGAAACATGGATAGGAAAACCTGTATACCAAAGTTGACCCTGTAGAGATTTCATACCAGACCTCATTTTGTTTATCTGATGAGTTCAAACCGTTTTGCTCCCTTGTTGTAAAGACACTGAGTACTTTTGCCAAATTTTTTGCTGGATATCCAGGAGATTGAAGTCGGCAGCACTGTTAAACCAGGACTTGGAGTCGACTGGAAAGGTGCTTGTTCATCTTTTAAACATTCACAGAAACCTTCGGTGGCGATCCGGTGGCAAGTTCTGATGTTTTCTAAAGTTACACTCATCTCTTCATCTCCTGTAGAGCCATCATCAGGCGTTGGGGCACTTCTCCTTTTTAATACCAGACAGCTTAGAACGGCACTGATCTGTCAGCTTCAGATATTTATTTGTGTGAACTATGAAGACTTTTGTTCTTTTGGGTTGTCCTTTCGACAGTACTTCTCTGTCCAGATTTGGTGCATTTCGCTTCTGTTGCCTTTAATGTTGAACTTGGTGTGTGCCGAAGACACCATAAATGACATTGAAGACTTTTAAGGTAAAGTTTTTTCAGAATTCTTAATGGGTTTTTTTTGTTGTTGTTGTTTTGATTTCACCCGGATCCAGTAATAGCTCCAAAGCTCCGTTCGCGTAACGGCTGCAGAGGGAAAGCTTTAACACTTGCAACATTCTGGTCTGATGCAAAAGTGTCAAAATAGAGAAAACCAACAGATGACAACAAGATTTGTTTGACTTTCTACAGTTTAGATTTATGGCCCGAAGCCAAGCCAAAATTCGGGTCGGGCTTCTGTGACACACAAGCTTACGATACGTGCAGCACAGAGAAAACTAAAACAAGAATGCACGAAATGAAGCTGTGCTAATCTGTTTGTTACACTCTAATTAGAGGAGGAGGCAGTTTGACCTCCTGAAGAAATAAATAAACAAAGTTCCTTAGCCTGCAACAGGCGGAGCACACTCACAAGGCACGTGCAGCTCCGCCCCGTTCCGCTCCTATCAATCACACGTCCCAGATGATTAGCGCTTCACTCACCCAGCATTTACAACAAACAGCAACACGGAGCTGGAAGATGTGAAGCAAAAGCTAAAAACGGGAGAAGTTGCACGGCTTATTCAAATTATAGTAAATAAATAAAATCTGGGTTAATTTGGGTTTACTTCAGGATAAATTAAGTTAACTGGTCGGCTCTGACATAAAGTCCACAGGGTTGGACTCAAATCGGAGGGCCCCACCCTGCTTTTGTGTGTGTGTTAGTCAGCCTGAGTTTGCCCTACTGTCAGTCTAGGATACACAGATTCCACCCATTAACATATTAACTCACAGAGAACAAATTTTGCAACTTGCTCTTGACTCTGAGTCAGGTATTATTTAGTGACTTGCATGGAGGCACAGGGCTGTTGTTTCACTAACTTCAGATTTAAGGTAACCTTTAAAAACCAACTCTGAGTTTATGAACCACACACCAAGACGATTTTACCACCACTGAATAAAACAAGATTAAGGTGACTCAAATAATTGAAGGTCCACAACGTCTCTAAAATTTGATGTGCTCCTATAATTACTAGTGTCCCAGGTAAACATTAAATGTGTTACTGTGATGACCTTGGTGCTGACGCTATGATCAGTTTGTCTCTTTGTTACCAGAGTCCTTAAAAAAAAAGTCTTTGTTTAAGCTTTAATCCAAAGTACAGAGGCAGGGGAAGGGTTCATCTAGCATCATATACTCCTACAAAAAGAGGGAATTGGTTCCTCAATAAAGGTCCAAAATTCAATAACACATTCATTTTCAGCCCATGAATCCACATTATGGATGTTGTTGGACTCAAGTACATCAAATGTGAATACAAGCACCTCAACTCTGGGACATCAAAGCTGCATTACTTTGAGAATGACGTAAAATTTGAGATTACAGTAATATACACAGACCTGCGGCGTCGGTTTGATCATCAAAATAAGAGCTAGTAATTCACTCTTTCCATCAGTCTAGTTTCTCCCCAATGTGCTTGAGGCTTCAGTCGGATGTGGAAAAGATCCCCATTCAAGGGAAAATGGAGCAAAGATGACGTGATGGTCGCAGAGCGTAAACTCAAAGGTCTAAACGCGGAGCCTCATTTCCTCTGCCAGATATTTTGGGATCAAAAATAAATAAATGGTGCTGCGGAGAGGAAAAGGAAAGAAAGAAAGAAAAAAATATGCTCCAGGGTTTGTAATAACCTGTGAAATCACTGCGGGCGTCTTTTTCAGTGCCTGCTTCCTGCAGAGAAAACTGTGGACTTTGTAAAAGGATGGATAAAATGCAGAAAAAAAAAATTGCTTCAGAGAATGCAGCATGAATGGGAGGGGAAGGAAAAGTGGAGCGAGGTAGAATGTGTTCAGTAAAATCTTTTTACGAGAAAGCAAGGTGGGTGTTTACCATTCTTTCTAATTTATTACGTTTTGCTGTATGAAGACGCTTTTCACAAGAGAATGCAGGTTTATATAAGTTCAAAGTTTAAATGGCTTTTTCTGACTGAAAAAAGGAAGATTTGGGCCGATATCTGATATTGCTATCGCTTTTACATAGCCAATATTTACCAATATTTACAGTATTTACCAATATTGTAAATATTTTATCTATATTTTGCTACCCTTTCAACACCTTGAAAATAAATGACCCGACCCCTCCCCCCCACTGGCTTCACCACTGCTTCAGTTAAACGTCCCACAATGCAGCGCTGCATCACTATCAGTAACTGCGTTTCTGTTAAAAATGAACGTAGTTCCGCCAGTTGCTGATATTGCGCTAATTTTGAAAATTAAACCGAGGCAATTAAAAACACATGAGGACGTTTGTTCTCGTGAGAAGTCATTAAAAACATGGTGCACCACCACCGTCCTGCTACTTCCTATTGTGCTCTTCTTTGTGGTTTCCGACAGTAGTAACATCTGATTGTTGAGCGTGGGATGTGAAAAAAGTGCTGTTTTGCAAAATAAACTAATTCTGATATGGGTGGGGGGAAAATCCCACCTCATACTAGCACCAAAGCTTTTTTCCCCCCAAAATTGACGTGTTTCTGAATTCATTTTCAAAATTTCAGATTTCGCTTTTCTATGGTTAATGGAAACACAGGTACTGTCACATGACCAAAGACCACAGGACCAACCTTCACTCCTTCCCCTCCAGAAACAAACAGCAGCAATATGAAGATAAATATTGTTTGTTAATATTACCCAAGTTTTATTTATTGGCCAGTACTGATATTAGTGTCGATACATCAGCCAGAAGCAATTAGCAAACACCTGGTGGAACTGAGCATCGGCTAAGCTCATTATAGGAACTGTTTCTGAGTCAAACGCAGGTTAAAACGCTGCTAAAAGGTTAATAGAGGAACAATGTAACCATGACTTCATATAGAGGAGCTTCAGAAAGAGACAAAGATCCAATTTCAAAGTATTCAATCAGGAAGTCAATTTTCTTTTGTCATTTATAATATATATATATATATATATTTTTTTTTTTTTTTTTTTTACATCTGAAGGTAACCTAGTTACTTGGTTGGAGGCGCCTGGAGGCGGCGTTTCAGAAAGAGTAGGAGCTTCTTAAAGAGACAGAGGCCCAATTTCAAGGCGTTAAATTATAAAGTCAACTGTTATTTCCACTAAACAATACACAGACTGCTGCGACAGAGCAGAAATCTCACCTGAAGCTCCTAATTTAAGCTATATTAAGTGCAAGAACTTGAAAATTTAGAAATGTGTTTACCAATAGGTTATATAAATAAGAAGCCAGGCAGCGGGGCAACACACTGATCCTGCCTAATGTTTAATGAATGCAGCCTACAGGATGATTTAAAAGTCTGTTCATGACCACTGAGCCGCTCCTGCTGCTGCTGATGCAACCCAGGCGTAACACACCCTGCTGTGATATGCAGGCGTGTGTGTGTGTGTGTGTGTGTGTGTGTGTGTGTGTGTGTGTGTGTGTGCAGAGGAACTCTAACATCGCTGCAGAGCTTGTTACAATCTCGGGTAAAAGCGAGTGAATTTCTGAGCATTTTTTTCCTCCTCTTTCTCTGCTTCCAAAGCTCCTTCAGTGTGAAGAAAATGAATTCCCCAGAGGATTCCCTGACACACACACACACTCACGGCGGTTTTCATTGATGTGCGACTTCGCTGTGGTGCTGCACTCTCTTCCATTGAACTTCCTCCGGTTGCTCGTTATGTGTTCACAGAAAAGCTGCAGGAGAAATGTTTTAAGACGATTAATTGGAGGAACTGCTTGTAGAAAAACTGAGGTCAACTCATTTTTGCTTCAGATGCTCTGATTGGTCGCTAATTAACGCCGGTGTGTTGACTGTGTAGCCATAACGCAATTTAAGATGGACGAACAGCAATCGATGGAGAACTGCTACGCCCAGCCCTCTGCTGTGGGTGTGTGTGTGTCGGCATCGTCATTTTAAAGGCCGCGTGGTTTCACAGTGATGCACGTCTAATGGGTTTGAATTATGAGAAACTGTTTTAGTTTGTGCTTACAGGGCAGTCGGCTGGACAACACTGAGAAAGAACCAGGAGCGGCGCTATGGGGAGAAAATATTTTCTTAAAATTACCTGCATGCTTCGATTGCTAGTCAAACATTTTCAGCTTTTCAAACTCGGGAAAATTCCAAAAGTCGAAAATTCTTTGACATTCAAAACTATGAAATTTGCATGTTTTTTCTTAAAAAAAAATAAAATAGAAAAATAAAGTGTTCTCTATGTGTTTTTTTAGTGTGAGAGTAAGCAGCTGCAATGAAGGCTTGGTTTATTTTAAATCATTTTACAAATCTTTACCATGCGATACCAAATTTGTCTATATCCGCTACCAGTCTTCGGGAAGAACTTTTAAGACTTGTATGCATGCGCGACAACAAGAGGGCTAGTGATAATCCAGTTCTGCTGTATTATAAGTAGTTCATTTCCATCCGTTTATAACACAACACAGACAGACTCTACAGATACTATCAACTCCTGTAACATGAATCGTCAACAAATGTCCCACACTGCGTCTTTAATACACGACCAGCATGTATTTACACAGCTGGTTCACCACAATACAGCCTGCCATGCATGCTAAGGCTAGTTAGCATAGCCACCAAAGACGGGGGAGGAGTTCTGGTAAAATGTATACAGACGACGAAGGCATCTTAAATAGAAAACGTATCTATTTTTGAACAGTTGTGGCTTAATTACCGATCTGGCTGGGTTGTTATTTTAGCAAATTGCATATTTTTTAAAGTCTGTGTATTCCAGTTAATGATTTATCGATTATTAAATTAGCTGAGAATTACGTACTTCAACAACTGATTAATCACGATTAATCGTTTCAGCCCTGCCTACAGCAGCGTGACCTAAGCTACTCTAACTACGTATATGTTTTATCAATGAGGAAAGTTTAAGCTGTTCGATGCCTTGTTAGTTTTCATGTGACCCAGCGTCAACTTAATGATCAAAAAGCTTCCATCACTCCATGAGTCAAGGCTAATTCTCTTTCCTCAGGGTCCTGGTTAAAAACGGAAAACAATTTTATAATTTGGGGCAGAGCGTTGCTATTTATGCACAGCGCCTTAATGGGGAAAAACTCAGAAATCCTATTGGTGGGAGCAGGAGGAGAATGTCCTGCTCTGGAAGCAGTTTTCTCCTTCTGGGTTCTTTGAGTTGTTTTCTTGTGATTGACAAAAGTTTCACTCTCTGGAGTTCTTCTTCTGCTTCGGTAAGTCCACGCTTCTCCGGCCAGGACGTAAACGAGACAGATTGGCTCCTAACTGAAGTGTTGCTGTGAAATACGCCCAACAGAAGCATCCAGGTTTTATATGAACACAAGCAGGTCTTTGTTTGTCCGTCTGAGGTACGTCAGGGCGATCCTTTTCTCCTTTTGGCTCTGTGGAAAACATGGAGTCAGGGACAGATGGGCTGCTGGCTGAAGGAAGAGGGGACTTCCTGCGCTTCACACAACCATAAAGAGTGTGACTGAGATTCTGAGCTCATTCTCAGAACTTCAAAATGTGTTTTGGAGTCACACCCAAAGATTCATGCTTTTCGTTAGGAATTAGCAGAAAGGTCCCAGATCCTCCCTGTAGTCGTTCTCACTCAAAATATACTGCGTACGAAAACGTCAAAATCGACTTTGTTGAGCTTTACTTCATGTTATAATTTTATTACCTCACCAAAAACATGCCTGGAGTGTTGCCTTCATTCTTTCATACATGTTTGAGAAATCCTTTAACTTCCCATGGCAACCATTCGGCTGCACTTTCCGAGCTTCTGCCTCACAGAGCAGACCTCCCTCCTCTCAGCTCCTTCAGACTAGCCAGCAGCAATTAGCAAACAGCTGGTGGAACTGAGCATCTGCTGAGCTCATCATAGGACAGGCGTGTCCAAAGTCGGTCCTCAAGGGCCGGCATCCTGCATGTTTTTGTTCTCTCCCTGGTTGTAGTAACAACCTTCTCAGCTTGTCAATGTTCTCCTAAGGCCTCTAATGAGCCATCATTGGATCCAGGTGCGTTAAACCAGGGAGAGAACTAAAACACACAGGATGGCGGCCCTCCAGGACCGACTTTGGACACCCCTGTCATAGGAGCTACATCTCAATGAAATGCTGGTAAAAACGTTGCTAAGCGGTTAATAGAGGAGCCATGCTGTGACGACTCCCTGAAGGCGGAGTTTCAGAAAGAGCAGGAGTTTCTTAAAGGGACAGAGCCCATATTTCAAGTCAAATTTCTTTTGAGTCATATTTGATATGTGTAGCATTTTTATAACAACTGAAGGCAACATAGTTAGTTGATTGTGCTGTAAAATGATACACTGACTGGAAAATACACAGTACTGCCCCATTAAGTATGTTTTGTTGTCCAAAGTTGTCAATATTTCAACCTAAGACCTACAAGCTATAGTCACATAATTCTAATTTGAAATGAATTGCTCATTCTTACAGTTCAGAATTTTAATGTCTTATGTTAGAATAGGACATCTGTATTGTGGTAATTTGCTCCAGAAACTGAAGTAAATAAAATATGGAAGTTATTAAACACAAACGTTGCTCAGTATTGGTCAGCAAATGGGTTTTTAAAATATGGAACGGGATCCAAAATTAGTCCAAAATGTTCATTTTAAATGTTTCCTAAACTTCCAAAATGTTCTACACTTCTTTCATCCGCTCACATGAAACTTGGAGGATTGTGTCCAGGAAAATCTACATAAATAAAATCCAGCATATCCAAAGGTGTTGGAACTAATTTTATTGTCTAGTTTCAGTTCGTTTTGTTAGATTCTCTTGAAGGGAGGTTTCTACAAATCAGAGTGACGCCTCCTGCCTCCAGATTCTGATTCCCTTCCTATCTGCTTTAAGAATCATCATCGCTCGACAACAACGTGTTCTTATTTGACCCTTTCATATCACTGTGAGATGTAAACGCTGAACCAGAAGTAAGCAATCTGCTTCGTAACGAGTGCGTGTGTTAAAACATTCACCGTGGCAACAAGATCCCCAATAAATTGGGATAAAAACATTAATTCTGCGCCCGAATCTTCTTGTTCTGCAGTTCCCGTTTGGCTCGCCGCCCCCTCCCCTCGGTATCTCTGCTCCCTCCATTTATCTCCGCCTGCCTTCTGTTTTCTGCTTGTGTTGTGGCTGAAAAAGCAACATCAAGCGGCAGCAGCAGCAAACAGAGAACGCAGCCATCAGGCCTGGATGATGGTAATTACTTCCAGCTCCCCCTTTCAGGGCAGGATAAACAGAGTACAACGTGCCGCGCTCAGATAAACGCCGGCGAAACAAAACGGCCGAGCGATGGATGTAATTGGTCGAAAATGTACGAAATTACCAGAACGCCCCGAAAATGTTTACATTTGTATCAGGAAAGCCCAAACAGCCTTTTATATATATATATATATATATATATATATATATATGACTGTCCTGGAAATTAGAGAGATTAAAACAACTTTTTAAAATACCCGAATGAAACAGACGGATTATTAGAGGACAGAAAAACAAATGCAGAGCAATTTATTTTGTGATTCAATAGAAATTTTGATGCCTTGACGTCTGCGTCCTGCAGCAAACCAACACACTTCTCACAGGTAGAGAGCAAAGCCTGTTTGATTTCTACACCATCTCTCCAATGTTAATGCACCATTATTGTAGAAGAATCTCAAACTATAAGACATAAAGCAAGATTTGTGACAAACGTTTGTGCGGCCAAATCTTTTTTTTGTTTGTGCCGCTGTCATTTCAAAGATATTAGTAAATGTTTTTGGGAGGTCATCAAGGGTCAGCCAGACCACGAACGTCTTCAAATTACGAAAACTTGGTGTCAAATGTTATTGCGGCACAAATTTCCGTTTGCGCCGCAATCATTTAAAAGATATTCATAAATGTTTCCAAAGTTCACCAAAAGTTAACCAGAGGTCAACTGGACCTCTTTTCTTCCCCAACCACACTTTCAAAAAAATCATGCAAATCAACTTTGCTACAAATACTTTAGATGCAAAAAGCAGCACAAACATAACACAAATAATTTAAATACATTTTGTGTGATTTTGCGAATTCCTCTGGTGACCTCTGAGATCTACATTGTTTTTTTTTTACTTAAAAATTCTAACTGCACAAACAAAAATTTGTGCTGCACAAATGTAGCAGAGTTCACTGACACCACGTTTCATTTGATTTCGTTAACGTGGCAGGGCCGGTTGACCTTTGACGACCTCTGGAAACATTGGTCAATGAATTTAAAATGACAGCGGCACAAACGAAAATTTGTGCTGCACAAAACGTTTGACATAACTTTGGTTTCATTGGAAGAAGTTCGAGCAGGGGGTAACCTCATCACAGTGTTAACAAAGTAGCTATAAAAATGACGCTTTTCTTTTAACCACTTAAAAACCTACAACTTAGATATGTTCGTTTTTAAAACGCCGTAAAGCAAAAAGGTTCAAATCCCTCTTTTTATGGAGTTTGCATTGTCTCTGTGTACATGGGTGGGATCACTCTGGGCGCTCTGGCTTCTTCCTGCAGTTTGAAAACAAGCATACTTGGTTAAATGACCAGGTCAGTAGTGAATGTGTGCAAGCATGTGTGTCTTCCCTCTAATGGACTATCGACCTGTCTAGCCTCTCGCCCACTGGACCCTGGAGAGAGCGCCGCTGTGGCCGTTCGAGGATTAAGAGGCCACAAACAACGGATGAACACAGGTTTTCGAAAAACAAATATAGACGGTATAAATTCAAAGTGGTGTTTTTAAAGAGTTGAATGTAGAATTTCTCCACTCAGATCGACCTGGTTTAACATTAAGAGTGAGAGCTGAACAAATTCAGTCGCGATTATGGAAACGGTGAAGTAGCTCTTATTAGAAATGCTTACAGTAATAGGAATCTTTCATACTGGGCGGTATTGTATGTTTCTCAGACACATAGTCAATTGTTGTTCAATTGTTCTGAAAATGCAGTAAAAATATCAAATATGAATTAAAACGTGTCAGGCCACTGTCCCAGTTTCAAAGACAGAGAGGCCCTTGAAATTGACCCTCTGTTTCTTTAAAAACCCTGCTCTTTCTAAAACTCCACCTCCAGGAAGTCATCACAACATGGCTTCCACTGTTAACCCTTTAACAACATTTTTACCAGCTGAGAAGGAGCTTGTACAATGAGCTCAGCTAATGTGCAGTTCCACCAGGTGTTTCCTAATTGCTGCAGGCTAGTCTGAAGGAGCTGAGTGGAGGAGTCAGTGGGGAGGAGGGCTGCTCTGTGAGGTAGAAGCTTCGAAGCATGAATAGCCACACTGTCTTGCAGTACTTACAACCAGTAGGAAACTCATTTGGGGCAAAATGACTTGATGCTTTTGTTGCTTGTTTTTTGTTTTTTTTGGTCACTTTAGTAGAGTGAATTAAAAATTTTGCTTGGTGTGATTTTTATTGTGTTTTTTTTTGTTTGTTTGTTTGTTTTATTTTGCAGCTGCTATGCCGCCCCCTGCACTATGGCACCCACAGTGGTTAGTCATATTACCATATTCCCTATTATATGCATCCATTTCTTTGTATTTGTATTTGTCAGAAAGGTGTCAGCAATTTTCCAGGTCTCCTAGTTGAGCTGCAGTTACTCAACTGCTGGTTTGCAATGTGTCACATCTGAAAGGGGCCGAGTACACAACCTGGACGCACCCCCAGGTACCCACCCCCCGGGGACAATCCCTGTTATTTACATTCTTCCCTGCTGTCACATCTCAGATGCCAGAGTCCACGGTTTTCACATCATCTTATTTTTAAAAATCCAGAAGGAAATTCACCTTGGCAGCCAAGTGTCTCCGGGCCAAACGCATCCAATCGTTGAAGCTGCCGATGTGGGTGTGTGTGTGTGTGTGTGTGGATGCGTGTGTTGCTCGCCGCTCTATAAATAACGTGAGCGGCAGCGGTGTGAGGAGGCAGAGGGAGCACGCCTCCGTCTTTAAGGAAGCCTGTTGACGGCTGCAGTAATTAGCTAGCGCTCTTTGTCTCTGCTTTGTCTGGAGAGCCGCATTGACGTTCCTTTACACCCGCTGCCGCTGTCACGTCCCGTCGCTAAGGCCTGATGTCATCCACCTGGCAGCCATTACGTGTGAAATCTCATACATGAGACTCCACATAGGGTGAAAGGGAGCTGCCAGTGACTGCATCTAATTAATGATAATTTAAAGTTAGCCATTAACAAATGGGGCAAAATACACCAAAAAAAAAAAGGTGGTTCATTCAGAAAAAAAAATTCTACCATTTCCATGACATCTGCTCCACTGATCTTTTTTCCGTAAGTACAAAGCTGTAAAAATGCTATTTTTGCTCCATTACAAATTTGTTCCGCTTTCACTTTTTCACATATTTTATGTCACTCAGGCGCTGCCTGACTAGCAGGTTGAGCATTTGTACAGTATAGACCACAATACGGCTGTTTGCTGCACACAATTCCTGTCAAATTATTGATGAATAAATACCACAGTGCTAAAATAATCTACTCGTAAAACAAACGTTTATGTCAAAGATAGCCACAAAAAACAGTTTTCACATACTACTTCCATTTATTAAAGGGGCAGTATGTATTTTCCAGGCACATGGTGCCATTTTATACCTCAATCAAGTAAGTATATATTACTTTCAATTGTTTTAAAATGCTATATATGTCAAACATAACTTAGAAGAAATTTGACTAGGCAATTTGACACCTTGAAATTGGGCCTCTGTCTCTTTAAGAAGCTCCTTTCCGGCACTCACGCCTTCAGCACGTTGTCATGACGTTGAGCCGTTTCCAAGCGCTCTTTGGAGCACTGGACAGAGAAATAGTGCGTATAATAAGCTCTGCAGATGTGCAGGCTCTAGGTCCACCGGGGCGTTTACACAGCTGAATGGTTGCCATGGGAGATTCAAAGGATTTCTCAAATATGCATGTAAGAATCAAGGCAACAGTTGGTATGTTTTTGATGAGGGAATAACATCATAACATGATGTAAAGCTCCAAAAAGTCGCTTCTACGCAACGCTGTCCCTTTAAGAGAAATTATAAACTCCCCTTCCCCAAACCTCATGATGGGTAGTTAATAGAATAAATAGATACATGTATATGTTTACATGCTAATTTGTGTATTATAATAAATTAGAATCTGATTTAAATTCATGGGAACATTGTTTCGTCCATGTTTCAGTCATCGCTTCAGCTTCTAATCGTTGTTCACACCGCAATCAGAAGGCGCTAATGGACAGAATCAGGTCATTTCTTGACACCTGTAAGAAGAAAACAACGTGGCAGAACGAGGAGCAGCGGTTGCCATAGCAGCATCTTCCTGGTCAGTGTCGCAGGTGGGCAGGGGGCGACCTGTCATGAGCCGCTGCTGACGCCTATCACGTGTAAGGAATCTGTAAAGTGAGCGTGAAAATATCAGGAATGAGATGAAAGGCTTGCCCTGACACCTAGAGGTCACGTGCCTCAACTGCAGGCAGCGGAGCCAGGAGATTCTGCAGAGGTTCTTCAGAAAATGATGGAGAAACTCCCTTTGAGCTGAACCCAGGCAGGCCTGTTATAACACCAGCAGGACTCGTGTTCTTCCAGTTTTGGTGTTTACAGGCTCAATCAAACACTCAGCTGACATCAGTATGTTCACAGATATTTGCCTTTCCGTCATCTCATACCACAACGCCACAATTCTCCTTTGAGACGACGCCTTTCTCTCTCGCGCTCTCTGCATATTTTCTCCCTTTCAGGTCATGTTTGATATACACAACATTTTTATTTTTTTTCAAACAAGGGAAGGTAACATAGTTACTTGATTGTGTTATAAAATGGCACTATACGGCTGGAAAAATAGATAATATAGGCACTGATTCAAATATCTATATTTGGATTCCCAGTACTGACTGGAGGACCCCGTCGCCATGGCTACGGGACCCTGCGTTTGGCTCAGGCATTGTGAGTTGACCCCTGTGTGGTTCTCAGGTTAATCCCCTGCTGGACAGATGATGCTCAGGCGATTTAACCGGAGGATTAGTGTCTGCTCGCTGTATTATGCAGGACCGACTGTCATCCATCTAAACACACCCGGGTGGCGGTCAGCGTGGAGCGGCATAACAGAGGACAGGAAGTGAGGCGGGGGGGAGGAGAGGAAGGTGTTTCTGCATTGTCTGAGTGGCTATGTTATCTGATATAATGAGAGGGGATGAGCCTAATGTTGGATTTCATTGTTGTTATTGTTGACACTTTTGTTTGACGGGGAAGTAAATCTGAAAAAGCACATGACTGTTGTCATACAGTATGTGCACATTACAGTACTTAATGTAAGAGCGGCATGTGTTTGCCTGTGTGTTGTTCTAATAGGATTCATTCTACTGACCTGGTTTCTGCCACGTCAGACCCTGTTAAACTCACATAGAGCTTCTGCTGCTTCATTCACTTCAATTTGTTTTAAATGAAGATATATATATATATATACATATATATATATATATATATATATATATATATATATATATATATATATATATATATATATATATATATATATATATATATATATTTTACCTTAGTGGGTTTTTCAAACAATAAACAAACCTCTGTCTGAAATGTGCGCTCAACACATTTTTGTGTGCAGCTGGTGATCAAAAAATTAAACAAACTCCAATAGTAGGAGCAGCAGCTACCATCTTTATGGTACTTCTGAATTTTCCTAGATGCATTTTGTAAAATATTTCTAAAGCGGTGTGACATTTAATCTAAAAGACTTTTTAAAATATATATATATCTCTTTCTATTCTAGTTAGTTTTTCTAAGCAAGAGAACAGTATTACAAACTGAGTGACGGAAGGACAATCTTGTCACAACACTGCATTTTAAGGACAGCAATTGAGATCTAACAAATAATTTTCTGCTGTGGGTGACATCACATCTGATGAGCCAATCAGAAAACCTCCAGGATCTCCCAGGGCTCAGCACATGATCCACTCTAAACCCTGAGAGGAGTTTCGTGTCAGCTATAGTTTTAACTCCTCACCTTTTGTTTAGGCGCCGAGCTTTCCATCCAGAGAGCCCAGAAGTCGGTTTGAAGGCAGTTCTACGATTAAACCCAACCAGAGAGCTGAAAGATTAAGGACAAAGGGCAGGAAGAGGAGTTTTTCTCCTTTACCTCGATAAGATCAAACACACAGAGGGACCAACTGCAGGATTTTATCTCTGCAGACACTCAGCTTTTCTGGTGAGCATACACAAGCATTATTTTTTTGTAATGTTGATACCACTACAAGATTTTATCAGAATGTCCTTTCATTTCCAATCCCTAAAACAGTTAAAGAGTTTGTTTTTTTAAATGCCCTTGTCATTAAAATAGATGCTCAAGTTTTGCCTGATCAAATGTTGATGGCATGTAGGGATGGACTAGCATAAGAGTCTCACAGGAGCATAACCTTAATGAAAATAAATAAATTCACCAGGTGTAATGGTGTTTATGCCAGAGTCAAATACTAAATTTGATACCATGATCCTAACTTCTTTTTTTTTTTTTTCAAACAGAAAGACTTCAGACTCGACTTGAACTCTTGCTCCAAACACTTACAGTCTCATGGTTTACAACTCAAATCTTATTGAAAATCTCTCTCCCATGTAGTCAGCAGCGTGTAAGCTACCGGCCACGGCTCTGACATGTGAGTACTAGTTCCACTGGCAGATTAATTTACTTATAATAGGGAAAATGTCTGGCCATAACTGAAAATCCTATTTATAGTTTTCCAGACAATAGAAACACACAAAATCACGCACAAATTACTAAAGGTTTTTTTTTGTACTGTTGTAACCTTTAAACAATCTCCCCTTCAGTTCAACCAGTGGAGACACTTTGTTGATGTTACCGTTATAAAATTACTTACAATGAAGTTTTGTAAGATCAATGTAATTTTCACAGCGTTGTTGTTAGCAGCTGCTGAAAGTAACTAAAAACGTTACTTTTAATGTAAGTTAGTTACTTTCCAAATCAAGTAATCTAAGTTACTTTTTCAAGGAGTAATCAGTAATCCAATTAAAGTTACTTTTTCAAAGTAACTACGCCATCACTGGACAGCATTGCGGTGTTGAAGTAGAGAGCTAGAATTTGATCAGACATCAGAGATTTAAGACTTGACTTGGAATTGGGGTAAAAGACTTGATTTGAGACTTGACTTTAGAAAAATCCATTGTGAAACATCATCTAATTGCTTTCTTTAAAGGGCCAGTGTTACGTAATTATGACTCTTTTGAACTTCCCATCATGTGATGGTGTTATTCCCTCATCAAAAACCTGCAGTGTTGCCTTGATTCTTTCATGCGTGTTTGAGAAATCCTTTGATTTTCATGGCAGCCATTCAGCTTTCCAAGCCCCCCTCCTCTGCGATTCCTCCACTCAGCTCCTTCAGACTAGTCAGCAGCAATTAGCAAGCATCTGTTGGAGCTGCCAATCTGCTGAGCTCAACAGGCTAATGTGGCTAACCCTTTAATGTGAACAACTTTAACCTTTTGACGTGATGACACGTTGTGATGCCTTCCTGGAGGCGGAGTTCAAGAAAGAGCAGGAGTTTCTAAAAGAGACAGAGGCCCAATTCCAAGGAGTTAAATTACAAAGTCAAATTTGTTTTAAGTCTTGTTTGATATTTACAGCAATTTCATAGCTGTAAAATTATGAAATTTTAGTTAATCATAGTTAATTGATTGTGTCAATTAACACAATCAATTTGGGGGCTTTATCAACAGAGGAGCCATCAGTTAACATAGTTAATTGATTGTGTCATGAAATTACTCTACGTGACTGGAAAATACATAATACTGCCCCTTTAAAGATATTGGCAGATGAACTGATAGGAACATGAAACTAACCCTGGTGGGAAGTGCATGCTTCGTGCTTTTTGATCTGTTACTTAAACAGTTGCCCCGCCACCTGTCCTCCGGCTAATCCAGTTTTCTCTAACATGCAGCACCGCCCGGCCGCCTTCCAAATCCTCACTAAACGTTCATCTGGTGACCTAAATTACTCCTGGAGAGGTGGCGGCCTCGCGACGCGGTCCTCGCGCACCTTGGGCGGCGTTCACGCTGAAATCTTGAGCTTTCCACAGGGAGACGTCGCCATGCCGACAGTGAAGAGCAAGAAGAAGAAAGCGAAGAAGGAGGTGATGGAGGCAGAGGAGCAGGGCGAAGGTGAGCGCGCTCCGCCCGCGGCAGCTCCGCCCGCGGCAGCTCCACCCGCTCGCCTGCTGTGTTGTTGCTTCACTCTGTGTTTTGTGCTGCAGTGGGGCAGGAGGTGGAGATGGAGGACAGGAGTAACTCCGACAGCAGAGACCATCTGACCCCGGATCTGCACGACGCAGCGCCGCACAAGAAGAAGAAGAAGAAAAAGGCGTCAACTATTGGTATGAACATTTACACTAAATTGCCGGAGCGGCACTTGGCTGCGAGGGCCGCTCGAGGCTGCTCGCAGCTTTAATTTCTTTCTTTATTTTTTTTTTTTGAGACAGATAATCTTTTAAAAAATTGATTTGTTTTACCCTGAGCTACTACTGCCATATGAAGAAATGCATCAAAAACAACCAATCAGAGCTAAGGGGCAGGTCTTAGCACTGTCAATCATTCTTGTACACATGATGCTAAATGTGCTAATAGCGGAGAAGCAAATTACCATTCCAGGAAAACCATGTATCTGCTGTCATTTGTGGCTATGCTAACTCGCCTCAGCGTTCATGAAAGGACTAGCTGTAGAGTAGCAGAGAGAAAGGGGGCAGAGGTACACAAGGGTGATTGACAGCGCTAAGGCCCTCCTCAAGACGCAATGAACTGAGCAGAGTGCCTCTCATGGAGTGTGTCCGCCTGTGTGTCGCTTGGACAGATCAGGAAACAGAACACGGGGATGTACCAAACGGCAACACGGCCGAGGCGGCCGGGGAAGGAGAGGAGATGACTGTCGCCGTCACCAGGAAGACAAAACGGAAGAAGTACGTACCAATAACTGCAGCAGGATTTAAAACATCGGACTGGTCTGATGTCAGCAGAGAAAGTTCAAGAGTTACTGATTAAAAACAAACGAGTGGATATGGAAGTGAGAACAACTTAGCAGCTACAATTAAAAATACAGTACGGATTAACTGAGTAAGAAATGCATTGACTGGAAGTTGAACAAGACGCTGATGCACTCACATGAAGCAACTATAAGCCGACTTTTACCCAAAACCATTTAAAAAATGTAAATCATTGAAACAGTTGTTTGTTTTGGTGGAAATATTACTTCATCTACAGTTATTGTTTATTAATACATTCTTTTTTATTTCCCTCTAATGTGAAATCTGATTCAAATGATAAAAGGTTGAAAGAGTTTTCAACATTTTACAACGGCGTCTATTAGGGCCGTTGCAGATTGAGAAACAGAAGTAAATTTACGGCAAAAAAAAAAGAAATTGTCAATTTTTAGAATAATTTCAGAAATTATCTGTCAGTTTCGAAAGTCATAAATGTTTGACTTTTGAAAATAAGAAATTTGTAAGCTTTCTCTAAAAAGGTTTTGACTTTTGAAACTCAGAAATGTCCCAAGTCGAAAAGTTTAAATAAGAAGTTTCCCAGTATTTTTCTAGAAAATTTCTGAGATTAATCATAACATATGAAGGGGCGGGGGTTGTTTGGGCAAATGTTCAACTTTTTGGAAATTTCCAAGTTTTTCCTAAGAAATTTCAGAATTGATCGGAACATTTCTGGGTACGTATTTTGGTGAAAATTTACTCCCTTTTTTATTTCCGGTCTACAGTGGCCTTAATCCATCGTCGTAACGTATATTTCGCAGTTCGTTTTTCTGAGCTGGAACTGCTTCGCTTGCCTTCACATTTTTTCTACGGTTATTTATAGTTTGCTGGTCTCTGGTTACTTTTTCTTTCAAACTCTTCTTTGCTTTCTCCCATGACAGGAAGGCGAAGGCGACAGAGCACTACAGCAACGATCTGGAAGCTGAAGACGAGGACATCGTCACCAACGCTCAGTCTCCCATTCCCCAGCATTCCCTGTTCTCCGCCCCGCACGGACACGGCCAGCCGGTCGGCAAAGTTTTTGTGGAGAGGAACCGTGAGTGGGAATCTGATAAGTGAAAGGTGTTGAGTTCCTCTTTCAATTTTTCATTGGAAAAACTCTGACTTTTTTCTTATTTCAAACAATTGATTTACAACAATTGAGCTCTTTCCCGCCAACAGCCATCGCTACTAACTACAGTAACTCTTTGAAGAATATGAATTAACATGAGTTGCAACAACGTTTAGTTTTCCTTTGGGATCAATAAAGTATTTTTTTGAATTTGAATTGAATTTAGGGTTGACCCAGAACTTTCGCACAACAATGTTTCCAAGGTAGTTTCTACGGATGTCTCCAGAAGGTGTTAGTCTTTGTGTGTGAGGGTAACCTGTGTGTGCGCAGGGCGTTTCCAGGCCGACCGAGTGGAGCAGCTCAGGCACTCGGAGCTGACTGAGGACTATATGGACACCAGGCAGATCTGGACCACTAGGGACGTCTCTCTGAAGGTTCACAACGGCTTCAGGTTCGTTGAGATGTGTGAGCGCTCAACCAAAACAAGCATGTAGCATGATATCAGCTTCTTTTCACTTTAAATGTCCCAAGCTGTTTGCTAAGTTGTCATGACAAAGCTACAGTGGGGTTTAGGGGCAGAAAAGGGAAGCCGAACCTCTCTCTGGAAGACATGTCCACTGATTAATGCACTGAAGAATGTTTTTGTAACAATGACTTCATATTTAAACCACTGTCATCCTCTAAAAGAGACCACTTGGTGTCCGCTACCGATGGAAAACCAGAAACGAGCAATCCAGGCAACCCGCTCATAAATACATAAATACTGTCATGTGTCTTCCACTTGCAGGGCAGTCGGTCTGTTCTCTCATGGGTTCCTGGCTGGCTACGCGGTGTGGAACATCATCGTCGTGTACGTGTTGGCCGGCGAGCAGATGACCACGCTGCACAACCTGCTGCAGCAGTACCACCCTCTGGCCTACCCGGCTCAGTCTCTGCTCTACCTGCTGTTGGCCGTCAGCACAGTGTCCGCATTCGACAGGTCTCTGTGGGCGAAAACGACACCTCAGAGATTTACGTTTCTGTGTGAGAATAACATCTGAAGTTGGGCGTATCGTCGTAGGGTCAACCTGGCCAAGACGTCTATGGCCTTGAGAGGCTTCCTCACTCTGGACCCGGTGGCCGTGGCTTCCTTCCGTAAGACCTGGACAAATGTAATTGATGATGATCACGATGACGATGGAGATGATGACAATGTTTTCATGCCGTCTCTGTGTTTATTCAGTGTATTTCATAGCCCTGATACTGTCCCTCAGCCAGCAGATGACCAGCGACCGCATCAACCTTTATCCTACAGCCAATGAGACTCTGTGGTGAGATCTATTATTTTTCAACTTCAGCGCTTTTGAAAATCGTCTAAAAGATAATAAAAAAATGCTATTGTAAGCATTTAAAACCAACTCAGTGCTTTTTGTGATGAGACGTTGAACAGGTGTACCTACTAAAGTGGCCGATGGTTGTGGTTCAGAATGTGAGTTTTTGCAAACCCATCGGAATCCTGTGTAATCTTTGAAAAAGGATTCTCAGTAACGCTAAATAAAACTTAGCCTGACCATCGCCTTTTAATTCAGGTCCGCTCCCATTGAGCTAGATTTCTCAGAGTGGATTTCATCCGGGCCAATCAGCGAACAGAAGAATTTAGAATTGTAGTGCTCCTTTGGTTGCAGTTTAGGAATGGCAGCGGAGGAAGTGAACGAAGATGTTCACTCTGCGTTGGCCAGCCTTCCAAATACTGAGCAATTCAAGTTGGAGCAAGAGGAATGTTTAATACATTGTACTGCTGGCAAAGAGGTTGTGACACAATGGATGTTTTTCTTTTTACAGCTCTCCCTTGCTTCATAGCGTAGCACCGTTCATGTTTGAGATGGCGCAAGCGTTAGCGATTGGCTAAAATCAGATCAAACTTCAACAAAGTCTACGCCATTTCTCAATAGTCGAGGGTCCAGGCAACCCATACGAAGCAAAGCATAGAACAACTGACCGGTTGGTTTTTATGAGGCTAGCTAGGTGAAGCCTCTTAGTTTCAGGACTGCGTTATATACCATTACCTCAACTCTAAGATGCCTCTTAGATACCTCAATATCTAAGAGGCATATTTCATAAATTTGCTTAGTTATTTATTAATACACAATCTGATGTTTGTCCTCTGGTGGATGTCCATCTTGGGTGACTCGGTCCTTAAGATGCAAACTAAATGCAACACGCCTCTTAAAAAACATTTATAAAAGATTGTCTCCCATGAGACTTCTTCTTTCAGGAACTGAATTCGACTAGTTTTTTTTTTATTTTTATGTTTGTCTTACTTGCAGGCCTCCAGGCTCCGAGCAGCAAATCTTGCGGCCGTGGATCGTGGTCAACCTGGTGGTGGCGCTGTTGGTGGGCGTGGCATGGGCCGTCGTGTCCACGCGGCCAGACATCGACTACACAGAAGGTAAGCCTGGATAACATCCAGGATAAAAAATCTGTTAGGAAATACCTTCTTATTAATTGCATTTTTTCTCTATTACATGTATTTCTTAAGAGCTGGTCTTACTTTGATATTGAAGTAATATTAATAATAATTTTAAAAACTGATCAAATGAAGTCCTCTTGCAATGTATGCTGCGAGATTACAAAGAGATTTTTCTGTCATTTTTTAGTACATCATAGTTGCTCATCATCATAGTTTATTATTGCTCATCATCGTGGCGTGTTTCGTTCTGCCACTAGATGGCACTAAAGTCGTTATTATTATATAGAGTATACGGCTTGGTCTCAATGAACCCAATACTCAGAAAGATTTTTGCTTTTTTGTGTGTATGAGCAGAATTTTTGATGACGATGGAGGTGGAGGGTTTCCCTAGAGGAGATGAAAACCTGGACATCCCTGCCTAAAACCAGACCTGTTGAATATCTGTCAGCCCGTGTACTAGACTCAAAACTGAATGGTTATTTGATGTATGATTTTGTACAAGTAAATATGTATTATTTGTTTGCTAAATGTCGTTTTGTAAATAAATAAATGTGTTTATGTACAGTAACTGCTTCTGTGGTTTGAGAGTGTTTGACTGCAGGGGAATATGAGCCAAACAGTTCTGAAGTTAAACTGGAGACTAATATTTCACAGATTTGTGTAAATCTTTAGACTTTCTTAATTCAAAGAAGAAGAAAAACCTACAATAATTTGCACGTCTGCAAAGTAGTCAAGATATGTTTAACCTGTGCTTGCAGAATGTAGCTAATTCAGTCAAAACAAGACGTGATGGAATAATATCTCACATTCTGTATTGATATCATAGACAAGATGTGTTTCTTCGGGATTTTGTTATAAAGTGTCCAAAATGCAAAAACCAAAATAACTTAAACAGAAGTTTTGTGCTGTAAGTTATAGTTGTTAATGGTTTGTGATTACAGCAGAAAATTTAATAAACATCATAATCAAAAAAAACAACAACCATAAATACGCACATTCACACCCAAAGGTACGTGAGGGGGCCAAAACTTTTACATTTGCATGTCGTTAACGATCCAAAACATTAAAAAAAATAAAAGAAAAACATACAATTTACAGTTTTTTTATTTTTATTTATTAATTTTACCATTCTTGACTCATGGTAAGGAGTCAAAAGAAGTCATTTCAAGAGGCAAAAATTGTCCTTAAAATAGATTTCCCCAACATTTCCAAGGCATCTTATCGTAGTTGTGAAATTTCCCACAGCCCTGGAATGCAGCAGGATGCATCCAGTCAGCGCGAGCCGCAGCCGTTAATAGTAAGGACTATGTAAAGATGGCGGAGCTGCAGATGCTGCTGGAGGAGGAAATTCCTGCGGGACGGAGAGCGTTACTGGACAGTTTCACCAATCTGGAAAGAGTAGCGGACTACTGCGAGAGCAATTATGTCCAGGTACGGGAGCGTTTTTTTTCTTTAAAGAAACCGAGGGTGCTGATTTATAAAAAATAAAAAAAGAAACCCACGGAACAGTTGTGTGGTGTGGGAGTGGGCGGTAAGGGAAAGGAGTGATGGAATAACTAACACGGTCCGTTATGTTGCTGTCAGCTCTCTGTGGAAAACAATTTTAAAAAAAAACTGTATTCAAAATAAAACAGGCTCATTATAGTTCTACAGTACGACCAATGCCAACAAAAAATACAACTTTTACAGTGGGTACTGTAGCGCTATAGCGCGTCTGTTTGAGGGAAACTTCAGTAGGAATGTGACAGATTTAAGTGTTAAAAGTTCTCATTTAGGGTTACGAAGCTGGCGCATGCTCATTGCGCACACACCGACACTTTGTTTTTAGACGGTAAGATGTCTTAAAGCGCTTCTTACGTGATGTTTGACAGCGGCAGACAGGCAGGGAACTGTTTCCATAAAATGTGTGAAGTCTAGCATCACAGTGTATTAACAGTATTTTATTATCAATTGGAAGGAGCTCACTCAAAGTACACCATACACCACAGCTTCTGTTGTAAGCGTTTAAACTGGTCCCTACCAGGTCTTGAGTAATTTTACGGATATTAATTATTAATCGGATCAAGCAAAAAATAAATAAAATACAGAAGGAGACCTGTGTGTAAAACTAAGTCTATTCTTTATGCTTCAGATAGACTCTGCTAATCAGACGCATTGATTCAGTCTTTGCACATTTTCATCGAGTTGGCATAAGATTATGACCACCACCCTAATAGCCCAGAGCCCTGGAGGCACGAACCCCTGAATGTGTGCTGTGGTTTCTGGTGTCAAGACATTAGCAGCAGATCCTTTAAATCTTGTGACTGATCCTTGACGTGGATCAGATTTGTTTATCCAGTAAGATCCCAAGAGATGCTCGGTTTGGAGAATTTTGAGGCCAAGTCAACACTCCAAACTCGCTGTTGTGTGCTCCTCAAATCATTTTTGGAAACCTTTTTGTTTTGTGTCAGATTGCGTTGTTTCGCTGAAAGAGGTCACCGTGGTTCACTTGCTGGGTTTCCTTTGACCATGTAATTGAGTCAATTGGAATGCCGAGAAATCAATTTGCTTGGTGGAAATATTGGAATTTAAAAAAAAAAACAACACTTGTGTTTTTCGATTAAAAAAAAACAAAGTTGAGTGTGAGGATCAGGTGGGTTTTTCAGCAGTATTGAAATGAAGGTATTTCGTAAAACTGCAATGAAAACACTTTTTTCGCATCACAAGAGTCTCCTGATCAACATGTTTCCATCAACAAAGGAAACTGCAGAAAAAGACAAAGAAAAAGATGACAGGACATAGAAGGACAATGGCATTTTACGTGCTTTAATGACTTATTCACATGGGATTTTAATTGTGTTTTAATTTGACGGAATCATCGCAATTGCAAAATTGTCGGTTTTTTCCGATATTAGCTGAAATTTGACCAAGTTTTGAACAAATTTGTAATGGAAATGCAGGCACTGTGTATGACTGTATTGCTTCTAATAGAACAGAAATCGGACTTTCTCTACCACCAAGTTGGAACAATGTTCTTTAGACAGTTAACATAAACGCATCAAAAATACTTGTCAGCAGTGGCGGATCTAGAAAAATATCTACAGAGTGGCAAGCCTCGGCCAAGGCTTTTACAGGGGTGGCAGCATATAGCAGAATTTTACAATTTCACACTATTTTCAAATTTTAGCAGCTTAAAGTCTCACAACTGAGACCGAAAAATAACATGCCATTACATTATATTCTCATTGGTGCAATGAATTCAGTCATTTTTTGCTCTCTGTCCTTGCAAACATTGCATTGGCATGGCTTTCAGATCTTGAAAAACTACAGTTTTTTATTGTTTCCTTTTTTTCTTCTGGTTTCAACAATGCATGCAAGACCATTTCTGACTTTTAATTAATTCCTTTATAAATCCTAACTGGTGAGTCATTATTTTTCGCATTTTGTCAGCAGCCCAGCTTACTTTGGCTGCTGGACTGTTTTGTATTTGGTAATATTTGGCATTTTGTTGTTTTTTTTTTTCATTTGAGGATAAATGAGTAAATTCCATCTCAAGATGGCAAGTCAGTAGCTTTGGTTGGCTGCCGTTCTCCCACTGTGCTTCACAAGAGACATCATGACTGCAACGTCTGTGTGTGTGTGTGTGTGTGTGTGTGTGCGCGTGTGTGTGCGTGGGCAAGCAAACCTGTTATAAACAACTGTTCTCCCTCACTTGGCTCTAAATACACACCTGTTCACAGCCACGTTTCATAATCATCCCATTTGTGCAGCTGTGGGTGTGAGTTTCACTGTCAGTCAAGAGAAAGTGGAAGAAAAACGATTCCAGACTGTGGCTGAGGCGTCACTTTGAGGTAAACGTTGCAGCGAAGCGGCGTGTTCAGCTTTCATCTTAGCAGGATTACGTGTATGTTCCGGCGATTTTACAGAAATACCAGAATTAACGATTTTTATTTAACAAGCAAAGAGAACAGGAGTATGTTTTATATATATATTTTTTAGAAATAGACAGTTAATGAATCAATTATTCAAACTTAAGCATGTTAAGTTTGAACAAGTTAACGAGTTAAGTTTGAATTACTGACTTACAGATGTAGCTGTAAGTCAGTAATTCAGTACGTACGTCTACAATTCGGAGTATTTACTTTTTTTTTTTTTGCTGTTGCCTGTACATTTTGAGCAGCTCTGCTGAGCAGCTTTTACAGAGAATGAGTAGTGCAGTTGGCTTTTTATGGATTTATTTAATTTAGCAGCGTTTACAGAACCAACTGTGCGAGGCATTGCTGCTGATTACTTGACTCATTCTCACCAAGTCCTTCAAATGGAATGCCGCCAAAAGGTTCAGATGATGTTTTTCTTGAAGGAACGATTAATTCTTACATAAAAGAGAGAAAAGAGAAACTGAGGAACACCTGTTAAAAATGTCTGTTTGCAGAAGTGAATTGTTCTTTTTCACCCCAAAGGGAGAAAAATAAACAATAAATCATGCAACTAGACCAATACACTCAGGAACATCTCTCTACAGTGGCTAAAAAAAGCAGAAAAGAAAATGGACATGTTCATAACATAAGTCACGGCATGTCACCCAGGCCTCATCAGGATTCACTTGTTTCTTCTGAGGACACTAAAACATGCAGGAACGTGAAGCACAGAAGGCTGAGCCTCTGTCTCTGTCACAGTAAAGCCTCCAGACATTAAAGAGCAAAAAACTTGACAGGTTTCAAGGCTGAATCTAACTGCAAACTTTGAATAGTTATAAAGGGTGTTGTTGAGGCTGGAGCACCATAAACAAGCTTTCCGTGTCAGCGATATGCAGTTATGAAGAACTGATTATTGGTTACTCCTGTGTTTGTCTTCATTTGCATTAAAATATCCATACGAACATGTCCAAACAGCACCAACTGGTTGGTTGGCCTATATTTTTGCTGCTCAGATGATGTGATGTGTTGCATAATCTTGTTCTGCTCCAGTCTTCTTAACTGTGTTTGGCTTCTCCCCGTGTGAAACGCTCACAGCATTTAAACTTGGCCTCAATCATTTCAAGTCAATATAAGAGTCTTAACATTTCCAGCTTGACAAATTCTGTTTTCTTACTCTAATGAAAATTTCAGAAAAAGATCTAAGTCTGCTCTCGTTTCTTGTGGAGTACCGCCAGGCTTTTCTCTACAATAAGGAATGTAAATATATATGTATTTTTAAATGAATCCGTAGATTGCCTTTCTGTATTGATTTTCTGCCTTGCGTCAAACTAAAATTTACATTTGCCGATATCGATATTTAAGGTTTAGTGTCGGCCGACAGTGCTGAGCTGACTGGAAAAGTTTCTCTTTTTTTTCAAACACAGACATAAACGTACTGAATTACAAATTTATTTGATAACACTTCAGCAGTGCAGCACATTTAAATACACCAAAAGCTTCACAAGCTTGGTCCAACATGTCAACACAACTTTAATTTGGTAACAAAACTGAAACTGACAAAAACAAAAGGTTTACTACCTTGGTCAAACATGTAAAAAAAAAAAAAAACTGCAACAAATCTTTCAAATTGTTCAGAAAGTGCATTTATATAAATATTAAAACATGACGTTGCTCAGAGCACAAAGCATAGGATTAGACTGAATAGATCTGCCCTTATGGATCAGACACATTGTCATCAACACCTAATCTAGAATGTTTTTCAATTTCAGACATTAATATTGGATCGGTGAATCTCTCATAACCTTGTACACAAATCTCTGCCATTCTCACAGTGAAACCAGGAATATCTAGGCAGTTTATTCAAATATTTGCTTCAAAAGTAAGTGAAACACATGAATTAATCAGCATTTATTTTTTCTGAAAATCCTAAAGTACCAGACTGGGCAACGTGGAGCTTATGTCTTCCCCCTGTAGCTCTGCACCATGTTGACCTACTGCAGCTGGTAGCGGTTAGCTCGTCAGCAGAGGTAGCTGAAACGAAGCTCAGCCTCCAACTGTTCATTGAAAACACATGGCACACAGCTGCAGGAGGCTGCCTGTGGATGCCCAAAGTGAGCGCATGTGTGTATTTTGACTCGGAAACCATGGCAATTGGGTCCCCAGTCGAGTCTGTATCAGCCTTCCAGCTTCGGCGCCGATGCCAGAAACAGCTCCTGCGGGGGCGGAACCGCCTGAGCGCTTGGAAAGATGGGTTTGTGACTTTTGACAAACCCTGGGGACGACCCGTTGTGCAGGCCGACACAGGTTTATGATTCTCATAAAAAATGTTTAAAAATCTGGCTTCTTTTGCAGGCCAGTTAGTGTCATTGGTGTGATTGTTCTCAGTGTTGAACTAATCTGTGATAACCCCCTCATAGATAAATGACCGTCAGTCTCTTATTATTATTCATATTTCCTTTTTGCAGTCAGGACATGCAGCCCACTCACAGTGTCGGCTAAAGTTTTAAATGACATTACTACATGTGTGTATGAAATCTGTAATTCATAGGTTTTTGTTATTCATTTCAAGCTCTAAAATTGAGGAAAATAGAAGAAAGAAATTCAATAAATATATTCTCAAACACCAATTTGCAGTCTTGTTAAAGGGACAGCATCATGTAACATCAACTATTTTGAGCTTTCCATCATGTTATAATCTTATTCCCTAATCAAAAACATACCTTGATTCTTTCATGCATGTTTGAGAAATCCTTTAATCTCCATGCCAACCATTCAGCTGTTCAAAACACCGCCTTCAAGATGAAGCTCCTCCTCGGAGCTGCAGTTTCCAAGCTTCTTAACTTCCACCTCACAGAGCAGCCTTCCCCCCTGACTCTCGCACTCAGCTCCTTCAGACTAGCCAGCAACAATTAGCAAGCACCTGGTGGAACTGCACATCTGCTGAGCTCATTATAGGAGCTACTTCTCAGTGCTATGATGGTAAAAACATTTTAAAGGGTTAATAGAGGAGAGATGTCGTGATGACGTCCTGAAGGCGAAGTGTCCGAAAGATCAGGAGTTTTTAAAGAAACAGAGGCCCAATGTCACGGCATTAAATTATGATGTGAAATTTCAAATCATATGTAGCATTTTTTTCTAACAACTGAAAGTAGCATAGTTACCTGATTGTGCTGTAAAATGGCACTATGTGCCTGGAAAACAGATAATGCTGCCCCTTTAAAAGTGGTCTGTGGGTTTCCTTTCGTTTGTCTTGTGATGTATGGTGTCTCTGGAAAAGCTCTACTGTCTGTTTTGGATGTGTTAGCATACAGCCACAGTTTCCATAAACCATGAGAAAGTAGTGTGCAACAGCTTTGAAATATTTTTTTTTCTTAGAACAGATCAACAAAAGACTAAAAACTGCCTATTCCTAGAATAAAATCCTTTGAACTTTTTGTGCTTTCCTTATTTTTGCTCTGTTTTCTTGGAGCAATAATAAGGAAAGGAGAAAGGAAAGTCAAGTGCTATAGATCAGCAGCCTCCCGCATCCGTTAAAATAACACTGACACTGTTACAGTGTGAAAATGTATTACTCTCACTGAAATGGGTCAGAGGTGTGTAGTGATACTCTGATTGTTGGTGGAGGAGTCAGGCTGGAGTTTGAGATGTTCGGAGCTCTATCCATGCTTATTATTCATAGTTACAAACAAATAAAAGAAATTGTATTTCTTTCAAATCACACTGTCTCTCCCCTTCTATTGTTTGACAGTACAGACTCCTATTTGTGGCTCAGTGTTCACAGATTTTTCCAAAACCCACCAAATTGTAAAACAAAAAGCCTACATATTAATATCCTTAAATGGATAAGTTAAGTGATATCTATTTAAGGATGTCTATGCTTTCATTCAAGGGAGTTAGCTAGCTTAAGTGCGAACTAATGTCTGTTATGTCTTTGAACATTTGCATTTCAGTTTGGACTAACCTTAAAGAAAACGTGTCCTTCTTCGTTCATTAAGTTAGTGATTAGCTTTGAATGATGTAAAACTTGACTAATATTTTAGCTGTTTGAAGGAGGCAGCAAAACTCGCATAGACCGACACAGTGACTAGGATACCAACCAGGACATCTACAGTTCAAATAATATGAAATTATTTACAATTCTTAAATCTTATGAAGACATGATGTCTTTATCAAACTACACCTCTATTAGAGAGGCAAATAATTAACCAACTTACAATTAAGTGTTGATTTAATGGTTTATTAAATTAAAAGTAGTTCCAATCGATTAAGTAATGATGTACTTTCCACAGCTTTAGTGTTGTATTTTGGCCGCCATCCAGAAGAGGGCACCACTGGACATCCTTAAGCGGAGCCGGTTAATACAGAAACAAAGATGGCAGGGCCATACCAGAACAGCAAAAATATATGGTCTGGTGTGGGATGCAAATTGCACTTATGCGATTATGTTTAGAAATAGAAACACTTGACAAGCTTCTTAAGTTATCACCTTAATACAGCTGACTCAGTGAATTGTTAAAATATATTTGTTTGGTTGTTCCAAATTTAGCATTTCAGGAGAAATTTAGCCTTTTATGTGATTTAAAGATGGCCAACCGTCTTGATACAAGAGAAAACTCAGGTTTTTATCAGTTAATCGTTAATCAGTCGATAAAATCAATCAACTTTGAGATCACTAACTCACTATCACTAGTGAGTTAGTGATCTCACTCCCAGGGTTTGGAGTAACTTGTATCCCAAACCCTGATTAATCTGGCTGCTCAGGAGCCAGGCAGCGCAGTCATTGGCCAAGAGTTTATTGTTCAGACACGTTTCTTCTGTCTGGGGAAAATGGATGTCACAGAGCATTAACCACACGATCATTCCAGCATCTCACAAAATAAACAAAAGTTATAAAAGCTGTTTTGTGATATAGACTCTACTTACATTTAAAGATGTAGTGCACAGAGAAACAGAAAAGGCTGATTTAAAAGTTTCCAATTTCTTTGTTAGAGAGGAATTTATCTGTTAAATGTTCCTATATTGGAAACTTGTTACTGTTTTACTTAAACCATAACAGTAAATCTTTATAGTGTATACATATATTGGAGCTGTAAACCGTCTGTGACTTGCAGAGCAAGGGACTTTTCCTTCTAAGGTAAAAGCAGCCTGTAGTCTTCTGGTGGTTGTCAATACTTCAGCAGGGTAAGTGGGGTAGAAGATGCACTTGAACACACCACCAAGCAACATCTGCCTAGTGCCTACCGAACATACTGTAATCTCAAGCACACGTGGGTTATAAAGCAGAATAATAGTTTAAAGCCAGCCAGCAATCTGAATGGTTGGAAAACAAAAAATAAAACCCCAACAAACGTAATGTTTTAGAGCAGCCTATTTAAATGTGTGTGACTAAAGAGCAAAACCAGATCAGATCTCTAAGGGATTTGTTTACACCTATGAGCAGGGCTGGACAATACGAACTTAAAGTTTTATCACAATATTTTGTTCTGCTATTCCGATAACAATAAAAGTGACAATAAAAACTACTGTTACGTTTTTTAGTTAGTTGTATAGATGTGACTCTATGGCACATCCATGTCAAAGCCCCATAAACTCTAATACTGCTTTTGGAAAACCTATACACATTTGCGCTTTTTTTAGGACACCACTCCCATAAAGAGTATGATTTGTATCAATAAACTGCACACAGTATCTGCATTTAGTCATACTTTTGAATTTATTGATATTTCTTGATACTATTCTTGAACAAACATAGAAGAAAATGGTAGCAATAATCCTGAGAGTATGGGCAGTTTTAGGGGATTTTAAACATTGTTAATCGGAATTTATCGTGACAATGATAAATCAAAATTCTTACGAAAACATTTATCATTATAAATGATAAACAATATAATAACGATTAGGTTCTAATTGGTTTCCATCAGTGTGATGCAGGACTTGGATTTGCTGTAGAGCAAAATCCAAATCTAGATGTTTGGATACCCTTTTCAATCCTTATTTTGCTTCAAGATTGCATTTTTCATTCCTTTTAATAGTTGTCATTCAACCCTTTCAAGATAATATTTAAGATCTATATTTTATTTTGTAGGAATTTTCTTTGTTGGTGCTGCATTTTGATGTACCAAAATGCCCCCACATGCATTAAAAATGCAGCAGGAAACATCCAGATGGTGATTAATAAACTCACATATGTCTTCATTAAAAAAAAGAGGTCAGAGGAATCAGAGCATGCACACGAGTCAGTGTAGATCTAATGTGATTCATGTATATGAATTTAGTTGGAAATAAAAATCTGGGTTTATTAACGTTGGTACGTGTGTGTGTGTGTACGTGTGTGTGTTGGTCTGCCCTCGCCTTAGGCCAAAGAAGGCAGTGGTCCAACTAGGTCAGTGCTAACGGGACGTTAGAAGTCTGATAGGAAAAAGAGGGAGCTGTAGAGGAGATGTAAGGATGTTGTCATAAATTTAGGGAGGAAAAGAAATAGAAATGTTAAAGGAAAAAAGCTTGGCAGAGCAAAATTAAAAACTGACATAGAAAGACAGTTAAAGGATTCAAAACAAAAAATTTCAATAACACGTCAGCCTAAACTACAGATTTACCGGAATGTAAACATAAGTATAAATCTTACGTAAGGACACTCTGCCTTTAATTTAATTTTTTAGGGACTAAAATAAGCCAAAATTTTACCGTCACACACTGCAGTACTTTAAGCCAAGAGAAAAGATCATGTTACTATTTTTGCAGCTGTATGAGGACATGCACTTATCAGCCAAAAGAGTACAACCAACCGCCTAAAACTAAGTTTGGCACAGTGACATAGAAGATAATGCTCCAGCATTGTCTTATTAAGTATTTCACACTGTTTGATCACCAAGTGTCAAAAAACTTCCATATGAGGGTCACAGCTCTTACCTAACGTGTAAATATTGCAGCAATTAACCAATCTCAGTGTTAATTCATCTCACACTATGCTATGTGCTTTACTCCCCTCTGCATGCTAGATGATTGAAAATAAAATTGAAACTGATGACATTTCCTACTTTTTAATTAATATTACTAATCATTTTTTGACCACTTAGGAGCACTATTGAATATTGAAACATAATTGCCACGATGGTCAGTTTATCCTTAAATAAGAGGGTAATCTAAGTTGTAATGGCACACTAAAAGAGTGCATTCCCACCAGCCTTGTTCAGTCTGTTTTAAATGAACTCTACTTCCTTTGCCCAGAAATGTTGGGTCGTTGGGTCATGCGCAGTCAAACTCTGACAGGGACTAAAAATGCAAACTCTGGTACGCCTAAAAACCTAGATCTTTTGGTTAAAGTGAGCTCTGGTGTGGTTCGAATGCATATGTGAACGCCAAGCAGACTGGAGACCACTCCAAAAGCAGGAGGTGGACCATAGGTCAAAGAATTCTGGGTAAATACAACCAAATCAAGCACACAAAAACAGCAATGGTGGGAAAAATGGCTTGTTGTCTTTTACCAAACAAAATAAAGAAATCCTGCAACCACTAAAATCTGACGCCACTCCATTTTTTGTTTACATTTCGCGAAGGACAGTTGCACTCAATGTTTTCTTTTAAAGGCTTCCAAGTCATTTCCTTCAGGGACTGTTGGTGCAGCGCCACCACAGTGGAGGAGGTGAACAGGTTTTTCAAAAGCTTTGGTTCTTTGACAGTGCATTGTGACAGCAAACTGCGAAAGCTGAAGATGCAACAAATGTTGCAATTTTGGTCCCCAATCGAACTGGACTGTCAGGTGTGAAAACATCCTAAAAGTAACATAACCAGTCCTGACGCAGCAGAACACTTTTCTCCTCGTGCCCACTCAACGTTAAAATCTCACCATAATAATGTAGCTCAGCGCATATCCAGGAGTGACTTTCCAGAGTCTCAGCAGCCAGAGGTTAGAAGGAAACAGCACAGGGATCAAGTGGCCGCTTTTTCATTTTTAGTTCACATAAATTCTACATAAAGATTGAGGGAGCTTGCATATTCGTCGATGTATAAATACAAGGAAGAACATTTGGCAGTAACATCTCAACCATGTTTGAGCAGGATTTTTTTAATGAGCAGTCGAGCTCATTTGTTACCCGTAGAGGAATTTTAACGCAGCCAATTATAATGCTTTAATTACCCCCGTGTCTGTATGACCTCAGGTAGCACTTGGCTTCACCACTGGCGGTTCGCCTGTGGAAACTGGAAGCTGCTCCTAAAGCCGCTCACAGGACCGGAAGCCGGGGCAGAGCTGTGGTGTGGCTCAAGACGTGTGGATTTGGGGTCTGACTGTGAATGTAGGGCAATGGGTCATCTGAAGTCATGACACAAACTGGGTGTGCGCGTGTTTCCTTTTGCGTTGTCAGTTATCATCTTTCTCGTCTCTGTGCATCTGTGCGTGCCCACACACACAGACGCGTGCGTCGATACACATTTGGGTACACATCAGTGTGTTTCTTGTCAACTTCAGGCATGAATGAATTTGCGCTGACCTATATTGTGCTTGAGCACACACACGCCCACACACACGCCAACGCACACGCCCACAGATGGTATTTCTGTACTTAGGAGGACTGTACATCATATGTTTTCCATACATCTGCCCAGCATGATTTCTTGAAACCTTGAAGCTATTGCTTTTATTTTGAAGGTTTGTGTTAAAGTAGTAATTAGTAATTAATTTATCTTTGTTTGGGGTTTTTTTTTTTTTACGCTGTTCTTCTTGCCTGACTCCTGTCCCAAATCTGTCTCCTGTTCCCTTTGTCCACAGTCTGCAGACAAAGAGCAAGCGCTGGAGGAGACCAAGAGCTACACCACCCAGTCTCTGGCCAGCGTCGCCTACCTTATCAACACGCTGGCCAACAATGTGCTGCAGATGCTCGACATCCAGGCCTCGCAGCTCCGCCGCATGGAGAGCTCCATCAACCATATTTTACAGGTCTGGTTGACCATAAATGCTCTCACTTGAGTGAAAAACATCATATGTCATAATCATGTATGCATGCATGAAGGTTCATTTAGCCACTCTCAGGCTGAGTGGAGCAGCTCTGAATCTGTTTCTGAACTTTGCACTTAATGATCTAAAGAACTATTCACAGCCATCAAGAAGAGGCTAAAGTGCAGAAACATGTTGTCTTTCGTTACTTGTGTGTGCAAAAAGCATGGTTAGGATACATGTTTGGTACAAACTATTTCTCTATTGAGACATTTTGTCGTTTTTATACAAAGAAATGTTCTTATATCAGCTGCTTCTTTAATATGGTAGAAATTTGTGGAACTTGTTTCCAAATTCAAAATAGCACCTTTTGCAATTTCATGCTAAGCAGATGAAACTCTCAAACACATTCCAGTACAGTCGGCAATTAAAACTCAGTAACTAAGTTTGAGTAAACTCACTGTCTCTATGCGAACATCACAAAGGAAAATAATTACATCGTTTAACAGAGAGGCATGAAGATCACAGAGGGTTCAGACAGTTCAAGCTAAGGCCAGGAGATATGGCTTACAAATAAAATCGCAGAATTTATTTTTCTACCAAATCCGATTTTTTGATTTTAATCTATTTTTTTCCTTCGCTTTTCCTAAGGAAGAAATTAAATACAGAAAATATTTTCAAAACGTGGCCTTTAATTTAATCATCCCTTCTGTGAGTTGTACAATAATGCATTAGGTCAAGAATTTTTGTTTGATATCAGAATAAAGTCACAGAATATTATCAGAATAGAGATGCAATTTTCCTAGAAAAACATTTTAAAATTAAGAGAAAAAAGACGTTTTAATTAAAAAAAAAGCTTCCAGAGTCATCTTGACCTGACATGTCGTTTCCTCAATCGTTTCAAAGTTCTGCTGCTGATAATAATTTGATGGTGATGTGTTAAAAGATGAAATATTTCCTGTGACAAAGGCTCAACATTCCTCATTTTAATTACATTTTTTTTGTTATTTTTCTTGTTGGTGTTTTCATAAAGATATGACTGTACCCTTGTTATGTTAAGACTTTATTGTATTTTAAAAGAAACTAGTAGCCTGGCCCTGATATTGTCATTACAGTTTTATGTCTCTAGGCTTGATGTTTATTCTGTGAGTATTAATAAGTGACCTTCTGAACACAGCAGTGGCTGGTTCGTTAATTTAAACACCTGCTCTACTGATGGTCTGTCAGAGTGTGTGGGTCGCCGCATTTCTTATTTTTTTAACTGAACCAAAACACACCAAATTCCACAGCCCATCTAGATGCTAAGGATGTCAAAGTCAAGCTAGCATAACTGAACTACCTCTTTTCCCATTGCTATATTTTTTTTTAATTAACACTTTTTCCTGACCTAGTTGTCTAGTTGTCGCAGTGTTGAGAATTAATAACAAAGCACTGCGTCCTTTTTTCTTGTATATATCACGTGTACATTTAAGACTTAACACATTATGTTGACAACTTGACAACTGAAACCACTGGTAGTCATCGTCAGCGAGCAACTTCTTGCGTGCGTGACTTCACGTTGTATCGGGAGTCAGTATGGCCACTTTTTTATGAATGCCAAATCCGAGAAGATAAAGCACAATTTCCCATTGTGTTACTCAGCTGGAACATGTAAGCACCCCCCCATTACAGTCATAGGTGCGAAGCATCACTAGCGATCCAGTGAGTTACACTGCGCTGCACTCCTACACAACGGCAGCTTTGTCAAGTGCATTTAATCTCAGACAAACCCAGCCAGCTCCAAAAGAAAATAAGCTGAATGCTAGGAAAAGACTTCAGTTGAAAAGAATTAGTGCACCGAGGATTGCTTGGAGGAATTAACTTGTACTTCTCAGCGGTACAGAGGGTCCATTCTCCCCCCTTAGACCTCCGAATTATCGGAGCAGTTTCCATGCAGCCATAATGAGATGCTTCTTTCTGCTGTGTTGGCCCAGGCTGAGGTTGCACGTTATAATCACTACTTTCTGTTCAGAAAGACACTCGCATCTGTTATGTAGGCGAACACTTCGCACTGTGAGGCTTCTTCGCATTCACAAACACTAAGATACTCTTATGTAACACATTTAGCATTTTATGCAGCTGCAATCAGCCAAGACATTATTCATGCAACATCAGAGACAGTTAAAAACAAACAACAACCATTGTTAGGACGAGGTCCAGTGTGTGTACGCCCTAAAACTTTGTTTTTCTAGCAGTAGCTGGAGGCAAAAGGGACTCAGTGTTTTGTGTGTTTCTTTGCTTTAAATCTTATGTTTTTATAAATAAGCCCAAAATTATTATATTAGTATATTACATCAGACTTAAAAAAAACTATTTTTAAAATCATAAATATGGGCTTAATGAAAGATGTTTAATCCCTGCCTAAAGGTTGTTGTTTTCAAAAAATGCTTTTAATCTGACAGTTGCGCCTCATCTGAATGTATATTATAATTTAATGAATATATCTGTACTCCTGGGAATGTCTCGATGCGCATAAGCTGATGAACTATTCTGCTGCTTTCCTAAATGACAATGTTCTGAATTCATATCTTGGAGATTCAAATATCCCAAAATATTTTACACTGAGACTATTCCAGCCTCATCATATCATTGAAAATACCACTCCTGTTATCTTTCTAAGTAGGTAATTAATTGATCATTTCATAGATATTAAGAATATCGACATTCATCTTGATCAAAAGATTAAACAACGTTTTAGTAAGAAGCTTCACCTGTCACATTTCTTGTCACCTAAGCAACAGTCTCTATGGTGACAAACTGCTGTGTTGTCTTCACCTTGTTACTCTGGTCTTTAACTCTCATATAGACCACACAATGCAGGTTTCCCAGCAGTCCTTCCGCTTGCTCACCAAAACAGAAAGATGTTAACTACCAGTTTGCTAGTAGAAGGTCAAAAACAAAAACACAGCAGTCTCTTCCTTGACTATACATGTGTGGTTTCAGCTGCAAATAGTACACCAAGTTATGGACCCAGTCAGCTGGTTGCTTTGCTATTGGCCATACAGCTCTTCTGAATAATAGAATGTCAATGATTGTCCATACATTATCAAAAAAGTCTTTTTTATTTATTTTTTGTCAAACTTGTAAAAATCTCCTTTATGACATGCGATGCCAAAACAAATTTGACTCTTCCTTGAGCAAGAATGGCTGCTGTGAACTTGTGCAGCCATCCTCTAATCATCCTATATTAAGAAGTACTTTCTTGTTTCATGTACTCTCAACAGACCAACCCTACACAGTGGTCCGCCCACATCTGGTGCACACATAGATGCTGCTTTCTGTAAATAATTTCACTCGATAACCAGAGTAAAATATCCTTCAGCGTGGATTTCTCTTCTACTGACTCCCAAGCTCCACAGGCAGGCTGTCATCCATGTTAGGACTTCTCCAAAAATATCCACAGTGTGAGAACACAGAGCAGTGAGAATTTCATTCTCACACTAAACACTCTTTGGGTTTTGAACAGCCGGTGAGGAAATCAGGGAATCAGTGATTCCAAGGGAGGATTTGAAGCCAAGCTGCCTTTCTGAGAGAAAGAAATATCGAGTTCAACTTGGAAACAAAAAATTACTTTGGCTTCTGTCATTGTTTCGGAGTGGTAAACACAGTTATTACAACATATATGCACAAGGTTTGTGATCTGTTGAGATATCTAATCTTTATGCATCATTTGATCAAAGAAGTCCAATTGTCGACTCTTTGATCCTCCTTACAGACAGTCGACATCCACAAGGAGAAGGTGGCGAGGCGTGAGATTGGCATACTGACCACCAACAAAAACACATCCCGCTCCCATAAAATCATCGCCCCAGCCAATCTGGAGAGGCCCGTGCGCTACATCAGGAAGCCCATTGACTACAGCGTTCTGGATGACACTGGTCATGGAGTCAAGGTAGGTGGCAGAAATGAGTTAATAACAGCGATGGCTTGTATAATTAAGGTAGTGACAGACCGTCAAATTGTGTGACGGTGACCAGCATGTTAACGTTTCTCTGAAACTGAAAATAGCAAGAACAAATTGGAAGTTATTGTATTGGGGTTTTTTTAAAACGTTTGAGAACATGATAGGAAAATTACAGAGCTCCTCAAGGGATGTGGAGGGGGGAAAAAAAGATTCCGATTTACTTTTGCGAGATCCTTTAAAATGTTTGAAATGAACAAACAAGTTACGTCTTTTGGTGGAATGACCATATTTGTGGAGCTTCTGTAACTCGCCATGCTCAAAAATTGCTCTCGCAGTGTGTGCAGTTCCTCTGTGAGTAAAGCCCGCCGTTATGTACCGGAAATGAGCTGCTGGGGAAACATATCGATGTGGAAATGCAACACAGATCGTAGGATTTGAGTTAAATGTGTCCCCGTGTGCTAAGAACTCTCTTCAGATCATCTCACTTGTATCAAAACCGTGTCTTCTGTCGAGCATTGATTCAATTTGTTTCTCATTAAGAACAAACACAAAATAAAAATCTATAAGTCTCCCTTATAGGTGTGTGTCCTCCATTTCTTTGGTTTTTATGTGTCAGAATTAAGCCTTAAATATGAAGCAAAAATGTTGCTTGAACTCACAGAAGTAGTTTAGGATTTCGCAAAAGTAACTCGGAATTTTGTAAAACTTTTGGTGATCTTGCAAAATTTTTACGCGATCTCGCAGAAATAATTGAGAATCTCTCGAGGCTTTTGTGTGATCTCATAAAAATAATTCGGGACTTTGCAGAACCTTTGTGTGAAATTGCAAAAGTAATTTGGGATCTCGCAAAACTTTTATGTGATCCCACAAACGTAATTTTTCAATCTTTGAGAGAAATTGTAAAACTTTAACGCGATCTTGTGAAATCTTATAGAGGTGATCTTGCTAAAGCTATTCAGGATCTTGCAAAACTTTTGGGTGATCTCGCTAAAGCAATTTGGCATCTTTCCATGAAATCGGAAAAGTTTTACGTGACCCCGCAAAATTAATTCAGGATCTTGCAAACCTCTTGCATAATTTTACTAAACTACTTTAGTATCCCGCAAAACTTTTGCGTAATCTTTCACAAAAGTAATCCAGCATTTTGCAAACTTTTGCAGAATTTTGAAAATGTTTTTCCAATATCAGGATCCGCTCTTTTTCTCCATCTACCTTGGGGAACTTAGCATAAATCTCAAGATAGAACATTTTAACAGTGGTTTTAATTTTCACAAGATTTCTTTTGTGAATGAAACAGAAACTCAGACTTTAAAAATGAGATGCAAGACAGCGACTGATGAGACACATCAAATGTTACCTTTCTAAAACGGTTTTAACCAAAACTAGGAAGTTTTTGTTCATAACTGTCTTAAGTTCAATTTGTTTTGTGTACAGCTTATACCTTTTTTCTTAAGTGTTTCTGCTACCCACTGGTACAGTGTTACCCTGGGCAGAGAACCATACTGTCAACAACCTAGTGTGTCACAAATTATGAAAAGTATTCCCTTGGGCTGTAGTTTTATTTATTTGTCTCTGTTTTCAAAATGATTTATTTAGCTGCACACCTCAGTATCACTGCATCACAAACTACAACCAAACTAAAGAATCCTGATTTCTGTGTCTCTTTCTCAGCCGGTGTTTATCTGAAGCTCTCTTTCTGCCTTGCATTTTCTGTCTGCTGTTCCTAACGATTGACCGTATTTGCATGATGCAGTTGCACTCTGTCTAACCTTTAGATAAAAATGTCTTCTGCTTCCTTTTCCTCCTGCTCCATCTGCTGTCACTGATGTGTTAAGTGGTTGATGAGGTTCAAGGTAAGAGTCTACAACACACCTACACACAGTACAGAGCGAATGCGTCTTATGTGTCTTACCTGGCGATGGTAGGGGATGTTAAAAGCAAAAAGGAAGAAGTGCTGCTTTATTTTATACTCCATAATGTATGTCTGATGATCAAACAGAACAAATTGTGGCTTTTTTACATCTATTCCAAACGTGTTTTATTTAAACCGGTATAGAAATATGGATGCTGAGATTCTTCCTCTTGTAGTGTTTTCCATCCTTGTGACAACCGAGAGACATTACTATGCTGGCAAAAACTTGACGCTAACCAAGGAAATGTGACACAGTGGTTTACAAAAGTATTCAAACTTCTGGGACTTCTTTGCGTTTTTCAAATGTCAAAATGTTTTATTGGGATTTTCTTTGGAAGACTAAGACAAAGTGGTATATAATTTTTAATTTTAAAAGAGATTTGGGTTACAAAACAACATCTGGCACTCTTAAACGTCAGTGTTTAACCCATCATCAGAAAATGCAAAGACCGCAGCGGCGTTTCCATTACAAATGTGCACAAATTGTTGTCGATATTCTAATGTAGAAAAAACTGAACTATTTCCCAATGGCTGTGTTTCCAATAAACAAGAAGTTAAATTAAAATTACATGTGAATATATGATTATGTCCAAACTAAGTAGTTTTGATAGAGAGCGTGTTTGTTTCTCAGGTAAACGGCCAGCAGAGTCTGAAACTTGGAGGAGGTCTGTCCCGGACTAACCCCCCGACCCAGAAACCACCCAGCCCTCCAAGGGCAGGAAAAGGAATCTTAGGGTATGTACACCTACTTTCACTTTGTTTACTCTGTCATTTCCATACTTTTCTGTAAATTATTCAACTTTGTGACTCTTTTTGTGCTCTGGAAGACACATAGTTCATGTCAGATGAGACGGTCAACTTCTCTTGTGTTTTTCTTTAGAAATCTCTTAGAAACAGACTGCAGCTTGCGCATATTTAAGTCTCTCGTGAAAAGACGGGGGTCCTGTGACGAGGTTATTGCAGATTTGAGCTGGCAGAGGGAAAACACACACACCCACACACACCCGTACTGAAATGCAGCGCTCTGAGGAATAACGTCATCTGTTGTGAGAGCTTGTTGTGTTCTTTGCCCTTAAACATCTAGGTCACCGAGCTGTTTTTATCTGTCTTTGGTATTTTTTTCTCTACCTGTATTTTACTCCCCTTTCTCCTACACTATAATTGTATTTTTTTTTTTTATATCCTACAGTTGTTTCCTCTTCTTTTATCCACGTCACTTTTGTCTGCATCTGTCACTTTAGAAGCGGATATAATTGTTGACTCTTCCAAGCTAACCGCTGCTCTGACTGAGGAAACAAAAAAAAATTCTCATTTTCCTCTTCTGAAACAGACCAAACCTCAAACATTTGAGCAAACGTTGCATTTTGGTGTGTCTTTCAGTGTCACATTTCATCACACTGTCACCCAGACTCAATATATGATTCATATACCAATTGGGACACTCTCCGTTTTGGGAATTGTAGAGACAAAGTGCTAAAAACAAACAATCGGCAGCCAAAATACAAAAGTTAAGCCTTTGACATTTTTCTGACTGTCTGTCTTTTTTATGTTACCACCCTCCTTCAGATCCTTTGTTTCTGTATGTTCTCAATGACAGTCAGACTGCTAAGCTAGATGGAGACGCACATTGTTGTATTGTTTGACGCGCGTCAAAAAGGTACACCACAATTTATGTTCTATGAAACAATTCAGGCTGGCGGCGTCTGGTGGGCGTTTAAACCAGCAACTGTAGCTTTGTTTTACCAGCAGGGCCCTGAAAAATGATCCATCCAACATTTTAGCAGATTCTTTTGCAGCTCTAGCTGTACTTTTAGGGTCATTAAATTGCACACAGATTTCTGAAGCCAGTTGGGTTCACTGAACTTTATTTATCAGATCAGAGAGGGTTGGACACAAATGTATACTTCAGTTTTCCGATTTTAATATGCAGAATATTTCTTAAGCTTTATATTGTTTTTCTTGTAACTTTTATAAAAATATGTTGTTTTTTTTACATATTCGTTAAAACTGCCACACAGTAGAACATGAGACAGATTTTCCGTGAAAAAATCAAGCTTTCTCTCTGCAGTTCTACTGCCGTCTACAGAAATGCACCACTCCTAGTCAAAAACAACCAATCAGACAGGAGAAGGGTTTTAGCGCTGTCAATCATGCTTGTGTATGCCCTGCTGACACCCTCTCCCATTCTCTTTGTTCCCCACAGCAGAGCCTGCTGTGAATGCTAAGACTAGTTAGCATGGCCACCGATGACGGCGGATAAATAGTTTTTCTGTAACGTAAAGTTGTTTCCCCATCATTAGCACATTTAGCAGTGTGTACACAAGATTGATTGACAGGGCTAAGACCCTCCTTCTGACTTTGATTGGTTGTTTCTGATTGGTTGCGTTGGATTTCTGCAGATGGCGATAGAACAACAAGGAGAAGGCAGAAGGAGGTTGATTTTTTTCACAGGTTATCTGTCTTCAGGGCATAGTGAGAGCTCTACCAAATATTTAAAAAACCCATATATTTTTGTAAAAAATGACATACTGCAGTTTTAAAGGTTGCGATTGTAATACGGCAGTGTGAAAAACTGTATCCATATGGCGCTAGGTAGGCTGAGCTGCCAGAGTCAGCGGGCGTCTCCTCTTGTCTCTCTTTATGTTCCTTCCAGTTTCCTGTAACCCGCTGATCAACCGGCTGTTTCACGCTCAATCGACAGCGTTAGTGGTTAAATAGTAGCACAACGACAGAACCTTTAAACCAATACGCCCCATTAAAGGGTGTGTTGGTGCTTCGTGTTGTGAAAAGTAGTAGATAATCTCCAGCTTTCTGTCCGTCAACACCTCTCCATCTTCACTATTTGATCCAAAGTGCCGTTTCTCGGAGCGGCGAACAGAAGCAGCTTAGCGGTTGGTCAGAACCGTGCCAACGGGTCTGCCTCTCTGCGTTCTCCCCATAGGCAGGCAGGGAGCGGACAAACGCACAGCAGAAAGTCGGCGACCCGCTGCCGACAAACCGCTCCTTCTGACAGCACACACACTTTTCTTTTTTTTTTCTTCCCCACATTAACTTACTACCGAGAGGAACATTCAGTCATTTTTGTACATTCTGCATGCATTCTGTTCCAGTGAAAAAGCTCCATTCAGCCGGGATTAAAAAAAACTTGGTGAGCTCGGGAGATCTAGAATAGAGACACCCACATGGCTGCTTCGACATTGTAGCAAATAGATGTTTCTTATCCTGCCTGAGAAACGCTCCATTCAGCACCAGCTTTTACTTCGGCTAACAATGAGTCCTTTTGTTTGGCCTCATGTTTGTTCTACCGTGGGTGCAGAGTTTTTAACGGACTCTATGCTCATTATGTCTTGAAATTGTTTCCTTTTCCCTTTTTAATTGTGCTTTCTGAGTTTATATTGAAAAATCAAATAAAACTTAGATTTTTTTAGGGCGGGGGATTTAACATGGGAGACTGGTTTTATTGTGAATGTATCATTAAACTTTGGAGTCTTTTTGTTCTGCTTTTATGTCCGACATTTCTACAGCTTTGCTGAGCTGCAGGAGTAATTGTCTAAAAATACATCCCGACCTTTAAACTTGGCTTGGCTTTTCTTTTACAGCAAGAGGGAGCCAGTTTCACTCTGCTGTAGTTATTATTGCCACGACTATTAAACAGCAGGAGCTGTGGTTAGAGCTAACTACTTACTAGAACTTTTTAAGGGTAAAAAAACCGGTGTGCAGCGCCCCCTTGTGGCACCTTGATATGATATGTTGATGTCAAACTCAAGGCCCGGGGGCCAAATCCGACCCGCCGTAGCTTTATATGTGGCCCTCTACAGTTCCTACACCAAATTGTATCGATCAATCCCACCATTTACTTTTTATTTTTTTATTTTTGCAATTCCTTGAAAATTCACACAAAATCTACAGATCTTTGCAGTTTTTCACACTATTGCATAATTGTGAGTAAACGGGCAGTATCACAAAAACAATCATGAAATTCTGAAAGTACTGATTGATGTGAGGAGATGCATGATGGTATTTCATTTTAAGGAGTACTTATTGGACTTACAGCTCCTTGTTAATATTTTAACAGTTTGTTAATGGGTTTTATCAGTACACTTTGGCACCACCGGCCCTTTAAGAACATTCACAATCTTGACATGGCCCAATATGAAAATGAGTTTGACGCAGTGGGACAGATGACCAATGCCGCAGGTCTGTGTTCCTGTGCAAACCTCTTCCTCACCTTTACGTCTTGCACGCACAGGCACAAGAACTCCCCCTACAGGACACTGGAGCCGGTACGCCCTCCCGTCGTGCCCAATGATTATGCCTCCAGCCCGACGAGAAACAATACGGGTGCTGGACAGCTTCCGAGTCCGGTCCGCACCGCCACCCTGAACCAGCGACCCCGAACGTACAGGTAGTTGGGTCAGAGTTCAGAGATGACTGAAAGAACAGCGTTTCCGATATACTTCCTCTGCTCTTGCTCTACTAATCCTATAGTTCTTTCAAAACTCCTGATGTTCAACACAGTCACGTTCAGTTTGGAAGCAGAGATGTAGAGGTGGTTTAAATCACAGATTTTGGTGCTTTTATTTTAAGCAGAATTTATTTTAGTCATAAAAAGTGACTTGCAGTATTTTGGAGTAACTCAATAAATTAACACATCCTCAAAAGTACATTTATTTCTTAAATTAAATTAATTTTATATACATTACACACAGAGGAAATACTTCAAGCAACTATTTATGTTACTCTTGATGATTTTAGCTTTGTGCTAATGAAAACCCATAATTCAGTTTCTTGGGGAGTGAACATAATTTCTGATTCAGCTCATTTATTATGATTAGGGTTGGACTGATAAATCGGCCGGCCGATAAATCCACCTCTGTTAACGACAGTCACCCCACTGTTACCAACTCAGCGATTGTGTTGCTATATTTAGCGACATTTCAGACAAAAAACAAAGGTGTCGACCTAAATTGGAATCGGCAGGTCAGACATTTTAAAGAATGGTAATCGACGATCGGCCAGAAAACTGCAATCGGTTCATCCCTAATTCCAATGCATTTAAGTTGGTGCAGTATTCCCAAACTAAACTGGCATGTGTTGAATAAAACATTTTGATAACTTTCTGCTTCAGCTGAGACTAAATGTTGCCTTTTAATTCATCTTTCTTAGCATCTTTCATGTTTTTAGGCCTCAATTCCTCCATTCACAGCTAATCTACCCACTTAGCACTTTTACTGAACATGAGCAAACATTTTGAATTTAACACATTCACATTTTTTGGACACAATTTATCAGATACTTTGCAGCCACTGCAGTTGTAATCTGTTTGTAAGTGGTTGAAACAAATAACGCTGACATATGCACAGATCTAGGAAAGCTAATTATTCGTCCACATTTAGGATACAGGATCTCACCCACAGACATTTTACAGAAAGCCTCGAGACTCCTGTGAATTTTCACATAATCTTTGCTCTCGACTTCTCCGTCTTCCTGTAGGATTTTGCTTTCGGCTTGGTTTCATCACTCCGTACCATGGCTTGCTTCTTGGCTTGTCTAAAACCTGCTGCTGTTCACTCTACTGCTTTTGCTTCTGGCTTTTTGTATGCAGAGTTTTTTGTGTTTAAATGTCATATTGTGCTAACGGTCTGCTTGCATCCAACTAACTGTTTTTCTTTGTTTCTGTGGGTTTATCTTCAGTTGTGCATTTATTCAATCTCATTGATTGTTTTCCTCTATTCTAGCAGAAAACATATTTTGTTTAGTCCGCTATAGTTTTTGGCAAAAGAGAAGTGCCTTGATTATGGAAGCAGTTGTTAAAATGAAAACAATAATTACATTTCTGGCACTTTTGTAGTTCATTAGTAACAGAGAAGTGTTATGGTTTTCTTTATTTTAAGCCATTGAATTGTGTTGGAACAAGTACCACAAAGACTTTTTCAGTTTGTTGCGTTTTTACATTGTTATCCTTTAGAACAACGTGCCTGGATGAAGGATGGGGTTTTTATTCCTTTCACTCATAAGGTACAAGTTTCCAAGTTCAACGCTAAAAGAATTCAGAGAAACTTCCCCTGGAATTTGAAACTCAAATGGAAATGTTTTTTGTCTTAGCCAGCACTTGTTTGAACGGTATTGTTAGCTGCTGGGCTTGTCCTGATGCTCTAACATGGTTATTTTTAACAAAGCAGAACGTAAAATTTTAAAGTCTCACCTCCGACATAAAACAAAAGTCTTTAGTCAGAGGCCACCTGAGATTTGTTGCAAGACTGACTGTTACTGAAGATTCACAACAACTCTTTAAAGATACTTTGATATGAGTTATGACAATATTTTATTTCCCTTTGGAACAAATAAAGTATTTTGGTATTAAAATGACTTTACGTCTCAGTTAATTGTTAGATTTTTTATTATATGTTTGGTAAAAAGTTGACACCACATTAAGCAATGCGGTGGTTTGAGAACATCTAGAAATAAAACTTGCCAAGTTTTACAAAGTGCATCTTAGTGTAAAAGTACTTTCTATTTGATGCTTTGGTTATTTTTATTCCTTTTTATATTTATTAGATGTAAATAGTTGTAAATAGCTCTTCTTCCCATACGATCAGAACATTCTTTCATCCTCCAGCTTTGAACCAATCAGATTGCATGTTCTTGTCTGCTTGTTGTTTCATTTCTTCTTTGCTGCCATTAACCTGAACCTGCTACTGCGGTTCGCTAGACTTCCTCTCTACAGGCTACTGTTTGTCATCCCGCCTCCATCGCCATGCCGACTGTCTAAGGACGTGCAGTTTTTACTGCTTCATGTCCTGTCTGCAATCTTTTTTTGAAAAACTCCACATCACTAAAAAGTTTAGCAGTTTTTAAAAAGCAAAAATTTTGATTCCAGTTCAAATGTGGATTAGTTTCACGTCTTTTGTCCAATCTGCAGCTGGAACACACCTGTCTCCACAGCACTGATCTTCCTCTGGGTGTGCGTGTGTGTGTGTGTGTGTGCAGTGGCAGCAGCGGAGGCAGTCACCCCAGCAGCAGCAGTCGCAGCAGCAGCAGAGAGAACAGTGGCAGCGGCAGCGTGGGCATTCCCATCGCCGTGCCAACGCCGTCTCCACCCTCCACTTTCCCAGGTAACAGGACACTTGCTCAATGTCACAGCTGCAGTTGACGATGTGTAGCTGAATCGAGGGCTGAAACGATTAATCGTGATGAAAGCATTAATCGTGATGAAAGAATACCATTCTCAAAGCCTCAACTAAGCCAGAACTGTACAAATATATACATATATACATTTTGCATTTAAGATGAAAAACAAAACTGTGTTTGGAAATAAGTTCTACCCAGAACTCTTGTAGTGGCAGCTTTAGCTCCCCCACCCCAAAAAATCTGTTATGAAGTGTATTATTTTGTTGTGCTTCCTTTTTTGAATTGTAAATTAAACAGTAATTTTTTCCCCAAAAATAATTAGCTGTTTTTTCTTCAAAGGAAAAATTAATAAAATAACACCAAACCAAAAGGATAAATCTTTCAACGGGAGAAATGATCAAAGATTGAAATTCTTTAATTCTGTCCTACCTAGAAGAAGTATCAAACCAGTTGACAAGGGGCTCTACTGCCCCCTAAGGGTCCCTGGCAGCTCAATTCTACATGGAGTAATAAGAAATGATCTTTGACCCTTCTGCCCAGACCCAGTTTACATCCACTAAACCTTTATCCTTTAGGACACTCAAATGGATTTCTCCGTGTAATAATTCTGCAGGTTCTGTAGCTGCAGGATGTACTTGGAGTATCTATGCATAAGGTTTGGTACTAAAACAAACCGCAGCAGCTGCAGCTGTCCCACTCAACCAGTCCTGCAGCAGCAACATCCATAATAACAGGTCTTACATTTTGTCATGACAGGACTATTTAATCCTGTATAGTTTTATGTTTTTTTCCCCCTCATAGTCTTTTCTGTCAGGCAAAAGTCTGAGTCATTGCGTTGTAATACTAAATCACTTCTAACATACCCTTGGTAGCTAGCTTCTTTGCATCTATTATGGGTTACTGCTAATGTATCACCAGTTGGCTGGACAAAGTTTGTACACTTCTGTGGAGATGCAGGTCTTAGATTCCATTCATAATGGTACTAAAAGGTCTTAACCTTGAGTTGGTGAAACCTACAGAAACCCTGTCTTTATTCTTCCCTCATTCCCTACTTTAGCCTTCCTTCCTAACTAGCTCCTCTTTCTCTTCCTTCTCCTCTTCCCCAAGTCTCCCCGACTGCTGGACCGTCCAGCTCTTCCTCCACAGCTCCAAACTCCTCCCCTTCTCCCTCGCCGACTCCTTCCTCTTTCTCCTCTTCCTCCTCCACCACCACCTTAACCCAGCCTAACGCACCCCTACCACCAAACTCGCCCGCACACCAAGCCGACTCGTCTCCTCACACAAGCTCCCAAACAAACGTACCGAACACCAACACCTCCCCGCCTTCTAATCCTTCTCCCAGCACCTCCGAAGGCCAGTCCCAGCTGTCTTCTCTTTCTCTTCCTGCTCCTCCTCCTTCACTCTCCACCTCTTCATCACCTGCTGAAGGTGAGTTTGTCCCAGTGGCTCAAACCCAAGTTGTTTTAAAGGCGTTTTAACACCTTTAATACCTGATAGTCCGGTAGACTTGGTTCATTTGGACACCAAAATTGCAACATTTGTTAAATTTTTAGATATCAAACGAACCAAACCTTTTGAAAAACCTGTTCCCCTCTCCACCTGTGGGGGCGCTGCACTGAGAACCACTGAAGGAAACAACACATGAGTGAAGTGCAACTTCCTTCTTCATAAAATGTTGACAAAAATGGAGTTGTCTCTTTTGTCGTCGGTAAAAGACCACAAACCATTCGCCTGCTAGCACTAGACTCACGCGATTGTTTTGGTTTTATTTACCCAGAATACCCTGCCTTTTAGTCCACTTCTAGCTCTTGGAGTTGTCTCCGGTTCGCTTGGCATTTGCACCGTACCAGAGTTCACTTCAACCAAACCAAGACCAAAGTATCTTTTTGGTCCGCATTAGAGTTTAATTGAGCGTTCACACCTTCCCAAACGAACCGGACTTTCTAGACAAACAAGCAAGAGTTCAATTAAAGCGGACCTGCATTCAGGGTTGGTCTGAATGCACAATATTTGGTTGCCTTTTTCCTCCTCATAAACTTTCTACTGATCTTTGAATAAGAACTGTGTGTACTTGCTTTCACTACCAGCAGAGGGAGACAAAGCTTGTTCAATCCACTCCAGGTTCCTTTTAAATCAACATTCTTAAGATTTGTAACAGAGTTCCTCTCTGCTACGTCAGGTCCCTTCGTCCCCCAGTTCTACAGCATGAACCGGCCCCAGCCTCGACAACAGACCCCACAGGTGGGGGGGTCACTTCCATACCGCCGACCCCCTTCTGTGACTGGTCAGCCGATAGCCAACCACGTCAACGGAGGACCCTACTACAACCAGAGCCCAGGTTAGCCTTTCACTGGAGGCAACACTCAAGTTTACTCATCACTGAAAATATAACAGAAGGATGTCTTTGAAACCTCATTTTGGCAATTTGTAAACACTGATTTTGTATAAATTAAGTCCTGATAAAGCAGAAGTCTTATTTTTTGGAGCACTTTACGCAATGACAGGTGAAACCAGAAGTTTACATACACCTACTAAAAAGACACACACACCTTTTTTTTCTCAATGTCTGAGGTTAAACCAGACCAAACTTTTCTTGCTTTAGGTCAATTAGAAAGTGTATGTAAACTTCTGATTCCAACAATATAAACATAAAAGCCAATGAGAAATTTCTGGTTTTAGCGTAGTGGTAATTTGATTTATTGATAAAGTCGGAGCTCAGATTTGGGAATGACATCACTCCAGAGTCAAGAGTTTTCTAGTTGGACATTAGAAAAGCAGCAGGTTCTGTGTTTTGGTGTTAACCTTTTACCAGCTTAGCTTTTTAAATACTAAAGGGACATTTTCAAGAGTACAAACGGTCAGGAGTGCTATTAAATACCGTGATATATACAAATGTAACTAGTTTTCATGTGCACAGCAGCCATATTGGATTCTGAACTTGAGGGGTGGTTTCTGCAATTCTAACTTTTGCCAGTCAGAATTAAGATTTCAAAGGGGTATATTTGTCTTATTTACAAATGTATACTGGATTTGAAATGACTGAAACTTCTCAACAGTTTTACACTGGTAGTTTGAAGTCCTAATTGACTCCTGACTGTGTTTGCAGCCTCGCCGCCACCTCCATCGCTCCTGCAGTTCACCCCTCAGCTGCCTCTGATGGGTTTCGTTGCTCGAGTTCAAGAATCTAGTGAGTCAAACAGTCCCTGTTGAGTTTTGGTTGTTTCACAAATGAACCGGCTTGTGTTTGTCCACTAATGCTGATGGTCAATCATTTATTCTCTAAAACATCCCTTCACCAACAGTTACAGACATTCCTCCTCCTCAACCGTCAGCCGACACGCCTTCAGGGCCCAATGAGACTCCGTCCACCCCGAAACCTTCAGAGGACGGACACGGTGAGGAAGACTCTAAAGTAGTGGAGTACAGCGATCCGTACGCTGAAGAGGACCCGCCATGGGCGCCCAGAAGCTACCTGGAGAAAGGTATGTCACAGAAACACACTCAGGATTTCATAGCTGTTGGTACTATTTTGTCACATTAGCCATAAATCCCATTTTACAGCAGGGTTATACTTTCACTGTCATCACAATTTGTTTTATTCTTCCACAGAATTATTTTCAACAAAGTGGATTTAACACAAGTAGCTTTTTTTTACCAGCAGTAGCCCCTTATCCATTGATCATATAGCTGCGCAAAATGGAATTACAAAAAGAAATTGGTTTAGTGGAAATATGTCAATTTTTTAAAAACTGACAGTTTTTCATTACAAAGTTCTTGAACTAGGACGCTAGGATGACGCGGTTTGTTTGCCGTATCAAAATTAGTGTGTTTTGCGAAACTGCAATTATCTGCGTTCCCATTGACCATTTAATTGCACAAAGTGGAATTTCGAAAATAAATTTACTTTATGGAAACACTGCAATTTCAAAAAATCCTGTTTTTTGGTACAAAGTTTTTGTGCTATTGAAATTTCACAAAACTACAATAGGAACTATTTTTTTGCATCACATGAATGACGTGATGTTATTACTGGAGGAAATGACGTCAACAGGACGTGACAGGAGGATGAATGCACAGCATGTTTTTCAATAACTTACTGTAACATGTGAACAACCTTATCCAAGTGTGATTTTATTTGCGTTTCTTATTTAATGGAAACAATTGTGTGATTGCGTTTTTCCCCCCCAACATTAGCAGAATATCGACACAATTTCCCACAGATTTGCAGCAGAAACGCAGCTACTGCTACTGCCGCAGCACAAAATATATTTACTCGTTGACGGTTTTTTTGTGTCGCCCTCCAGTGGTGGCTGTGTATGATTACACCGCAGACAAGGAGGACGAGCTTTCCTTTCAGGAAGGAGCCATCATTTATGTTGTCAAGAAGAACGAGGACGGATGGTTCGAAGGGGTGATGAACGCCACCACCGGCCTCTTCCCAGGAAACTACGTAGAGTCCATCATGCACTACGCCGACTGAAACCGCCTGAGTCTCGCTCACAGGTGGAGTTCATTTAAATCTGCGGCTCTCTTCCTTTGAGCAGGAGAGGTGAACTCTGGTCGGCTTTTTATATGTTCCTCCTTTGGGTTCAAACTATTCAATTCAGTTGGATATTCTGATTATTTATTGGACTGGGTTTTCGTTGGCTTGTTTACAAAGTGTTTTAATCTCCCCGATTATCTTCACAATGTTTCCTTGCGCTCCATTTATCTCGGGTGAATTTCAGGTGATTTGCACATGAGGCTGGTCACGTTTTACTAATAAATGAATAACTTGCTTATACACAACATGTTTTAGCAGTGAGTAAATCCATTCATCAGAATGCTGTTCCTTCATTCGTTCTTACTACAAATACAGACACGCGGTAACAAAAGACAGTGTGGAAATACTCCTGTGAAAACTCTACTCTTCCTTCCACGTTTCCCCGTTATATTGGTCATAAATCAGTGTAGAATTATTGGAATAGACACACATGGCAAAACAAATCTTCTCGGCCTTTCCAAAAGTTGCATACTGTGCCTTGCAAAATTATTCATGAACTTTTTCACATTTTGTCAACCACAAACCTCATTGCATTTTGTTTAGATTTTACTTCATAGACAAACAAAACGTAATGTGTAATTGTGAAGTGATATCAACTTACCCTGCTGCACTTTTCTTTTTCTATTTAGGTCTAAAAGTGAAAGTTTGCACCTGTTCGGTCATTGAGTTTTTAAAGCTTTAGTCTGGTGAGGCTGAAACAGCACAGCTGGTTGCTGGACCTTTTGAAGGTGTGTGAGAATCTGTTTCGTTTGTGTCAGATTTATGTTTCCTCTTTATTAACTTTCTAATGTAACTTTACCATATGTTTGTTTTTGGGGGTTTTTTGTTGTTTTTGGTTTTTTTGCATTTTGCCATGAGGAGAGTAAGTGCCAAAGGACAAAAGAAAAGATATTTAATTACTATTTTTTATGGTGGTTCTTTCTGTCTTGTGATTATTAAAATCAGGAAGATTTCACCATCTGGGCCAGTGAATTTTAACACAGACAAAATGATTCCTTTTTTTTCCAGTTTCGACTGAAGTTATTTTAACTTATATTTTTAAATAATGATTGAAAAACCCATTAGATTTCATAAAGAAAACATTTTAAAAATGTATGGGATTCCATTTTTTTTCTTCCTCATCTTCCCTCCAATTTTCTGAGGCTCCCTTAGCGCCCCCTGGCGGGTCACACTTTTAAAAACACTGGTTTACAGTACTGACAGTAATGACGGCGTTTTAGGGCCACGATGGATGGGGAAAAAAGTACCGTAGTACATTTGTGCCAAAACAAAAAAAAATCTGACATTTGAGGTTAATCTCAGAAATTTTCTACAAGAACTTTGTACATTTCTGAGTTTGAAAAGGTTGAAAATCAGCTTAAAAAAAATCTAAAAATTTGAGATTAATTTCAAAAGATTTCTAGAAAAAACTAGGAATTTTTTGAGTTTCAAACGTTGAAAATTTTCTACTTTTAATGCTCAGAAAATGTCCAAAAAGTCAAAAATGTTTGACTTTTGAAACTCAAAGATTTCCAAGTTTTTTTTTCTGGAAAAATTCTGAAAATTCAAGATTTCTTAGAATTTTGGCAGGAATTTTCTCCTCCCTTTTTCTATCTACAATGGCCCTAATGCTCTGTTCAATAGATAAAGTCACAGAAAAAAACAAATTTCTGTTTTTGCTGCAGGACGCCCTGTGACAACACACACTTCAACTAAGACAACACGTCCAGCACTTCTTACAACAAGGTTCCCTCACACACTCCAAACCAACCCAAACTCAAGCAGAAAAGCACTAAAACAATAAAATACTCAAAGTGGAGAAACCCCCGTTACCTTTACACATTACACAGGCAGAAAGCAGCCGGGTTTTTTTTTTCCATATTGCAATAAATCAAAACATGTGAGCCCAGATTGCAATCCTCTCTCAGGCTAACAGCAAATCAGAAATCTTTGGTGATGGACGCCCATGTTTCAGACTCTGAGCCGCCCCCGTCTTTGTGAATTGAACCCAAACAGTTTGCCAGGTGGAGATTCTGAACCTGTCGCCAGTTTTAAAGTTTACAGCGTGACTGCCTGCATGCCTGATATATATACATCTATATAACTGACACGTGTATTTACTATTTTATTTCATAATATATGTCTTTGTAGTGTTTTGGTTTTTTTTACTGTTTTAACCGCCTTGTTTTATTGTCTGCTTCTTCATCTGAAGCGTTCTGTTCTTGTACAGTTCTGTGTTTTGTTTCCGTGCCGGCGGAGGGTTTGGACTTGGCAGCGTATCAAAGATGGAGGCGGATATTTTGTGCCAAATGTACGTTTGTGTGTGACGTGACGTGAATGCAGGTATCTTGTGTGTGAATCAGAACCAAACTTGTGAAGCTGGACCTTTTTAAAAACAATATATCCCTGTGCAGTGTTTCAAGAGGCATTTTAAAGCGAAACTAGAAAAGATGACTTAAAATATTTATGAAAATCTGTGCACAATGTGACGTCACAGTGTCAGAAGGAGCTTATCTGAGCTTCTAATCAACACGTCATCTTGGCAACTTTGCTTTTCCTGCAGCATCCCTTTAAAGAAAATGCCGACGGAGAAATCAGCAGTGAAACGGTACAGACTCCTTCAACAAATCGGATGTTCCAAAGTAACATGAAATGTTTCCCAGGATCTCAATAATCACATTTTAACATGTGTATGCTATTTTTTGCATCAACACTAAGCACAATTTATTTGTGATTTGAAGCATTTTTGAGGAGATTCTCATCACTATTATTATTATTTTTTTGATGTGCTCTCACTTTTTGTAGGAGACTGAATTTGGACTGGGATGAAAAAATCCAAATATTTTTGCTTCATGTCTTCATTCCTTGTTTTGTTTTTTGGGGGTTTCTTTGTTGCGTGTTTTCCGTGGTGTTCCTGCATCTCCCTAGTGGAACGCGTTCTCCGGACGAGCTTTCTGCTTTCAAAACGGAATCTGAACTCTGAGCACATTGCTGTTTTGTAAGACAGAAAGCAAAAGGAAATTACTAATAAATGTTTTAACAGCCTTCCTCTTTTCTTGTCTCTTTCTCGCACATTTACTGTCAGAAAATATACTGTTATTTATTGCTTTCTGCTAATACAGTCAGAATCTACTCGGTATCAGTAAACTCGTCAGGTATAGTTTGTCACCCAAAGAACAACATGTTCTGGTCACTTTTTCTGATTTATTTGCCAATTTGTTGTAAATAATCACCGTTTCTCGTTTGTTTTTTTCTAAATCCAAGGGCTTCTACAAAGGACTGCACTTATATTCTGTTTATTCTATTACAGAAAATGATTTAGGGAGTCATTTGTGAAGAGGACCAGGGCAGATAGGAAACAATAGATTTCATTAAGACAGTCAGCAATTATTTTGAGTCAAGGCATCATAAACAGACAAATATCCATTATTGTAATGTGTAACGTGCAGAATATAGCTTTTACTCATTTTACCAGTGGCCAGTATGTACAAAACTAATCAGCTGGTAACAGATCAGAAGATGAACAACATATATAACATAACATTACCAGGTAAATTCTGAATAATTAAATAATTGTATTTATTTATTTATTTGTAAAATCCTATGGTGGAACTCCATACAATTTTTTTTCAGTGTATATGTTAGTGTCAAAACGTACACCACGAAATAGTATATTTAAGTTAATTCATCTTCTAGTTTTACAGATTTTGTTTTGACAAAAAGAGGAAATTGCGTCGTAAGGGCCGCCGGGTAAACTGACGTTAGAGAACAAGGCGAGGGGAATCTGGGGTTCCTACTTTCATAATGGTGGTTTAATTTGAATAGTTTTTATAAACCATAACTATTTTTATTTCTTCACCTAGTGCGCCTGATGAAAATGGTAATTAAGACCTATTTTTCATTTGAAAATAAAAGTGAAACGCCAAATAATGAAACTACATGTCCCGTGATGCAACTCGACGAAAGTGTCCTATCTCAAATTTAAACGGCTAGGTTCTCCAGGAACCCAATTTTAAGGCCGTGAAACGCTTTTTGGCTCACATGTCCGATTCAGTGAGGCTTTATTGGTTTTATACGACAAGCTGTAGTCACAGAGTCGTTCATAGGAGTTTCTTGGGTCGCAATGTTAAGTTTTTGACTGACTTCTCTGTCTGTTTCTAGTTAGCATTACCATGTAAACTATGGTAAGTTATTGCTAGCAGAGCTCAGGATGCTAATTCCGAGTCAATATTTTTATTATGGTGTTTTCCGGACGTACTTAAACATGAATTAAGATTTCTCGACCAAGATACCATTGTATCTTTATTCATTTAGAAGTACGTCGTTTTGTTTTTTTTTGGTTTTTTTTAGAAAAAGTAGCTAAAGCTAAAGCAGACCACCACAATGACTCTCGCTCCGAAGGAACTGTCGAACCTGCTGAGCATCATCTCGGAGGAGGCTTGCTCCAACACCTTCGAGAGCCTCTCGACCCACTTCCACCATTACTTCGGGAAGGCAGAGCACTTCAGGGTAGGCTCGGTGTTGGTCATGCTACTCCAGCAGCCCGACCTGCTACCAAGCTCCCCGCAGCGGCTCACCGCCCTCTACCTGCTCTGGGAGATGTACCGGACCGAGCCGCTGGCCGCCAACCCGTTCGCCGCTGTGTTCGCCCACCTGCTGAACTCCGCGCCGGGAGAGGAGCAGCAGGAGAAGGTGCTGTCAGGTAGGACACCCGGCGTGATTCCTTTCTTTCTTTTAGTTTTGGGTTATTGTTTTTTTTTTGGACGAGAATATAGTCCAAGTTACAAGAATTAAGTCCTACCCTAATAGAGTCGAAATGATACGAGAATAAACTCATAATATTACAACTTTATTTTGGTAATATTCCAACATTATTCTCGAAATATTGACTTTATTCTCTTGCTATACGACTTTATTGTCGCATCTTCTCACAATACTATCGTAGGCCTGTCGCGATAACAAATGTTACTGGGCGATAAATTGTCTCAGAATTGTGATTAACGGATTAATTGTCGTTTTGATACGATTTTCATCCAATATTATGGTAATGGCATAGTAATAACAATCCATTCTCAACGATCAATAAATCCTAAATTCTAATAAACATTTCCCACTGGAACTGGAAGACATTTTGAATGCCCAAAGTAAATAAATAAAAGGACAAATACAATTTATTGTTGAAGTCTCTGTAAACAAAATTGTCCTTTGAAAATGGTTCTTTGAGACCAAAGCAGCGGACTGCAAACTTTTGTCAACCCGGTGGTTTACGGCGAATAATATGGTTTTAATTCAGAGGCTGCCAAAAATTTCTGATCCACTATGTTGGTCTGAGAATAAATCCAAGGTATCGTAACTAAGCTCTCACAAATAACAGCTGGATAATGATGCTTTCAAACAGCATTATTTCTATGGGATACTGAAGAAAAAATGTTTGTGAAGAGTATTTAATATCTTAAAACTTCTAATAATTTTTACTCGGCGATGTGCACATCTATACACTAGGTGGTGCTAGAGAACCTTTTTTCTTCTTGATAAAAAATGTGCCCTTCTAAATTCTTGTGTGTGTGTGTGTATGACGCAAAATAGCAGTTCTGGATTTGAAAGCCCATGTTAGATTTTTATAATTTTGTAGCATTCATGTTCTCCTCTCCAAACGGCGCATACAACCAGAATTAGGATTTGTCTGTCATCCAAGCGTCTTTAACTGAAAGCCTTGTGTCCGTTTTGTGTGTCCAGGTTTCCTGCCGCCCATCACCCAGCCGGAGAAGTTCTTCCTGTCCCAGCTGATGCTGGCGCCGCCCAGAGATCTGTTCAAGAAGACGCCCAGACAGGTGTCCTGCATGGACATCACCAACATGCCCCAGTCCATTGACATCAGTGGGCTGCAGCTGGCTTTAGCAGGTCAGCGGACGCCATGTGTCTTTTAGTTTCTTGTAGTAAATGTTGAGTTGAATCCGTGTGGTAGAGGTAAGTTTGTGAATTGAGATCAGAGGATCCAGTGTGTGTGTCTTTGCTTTGCAGAGCGTCAGTCGGAGCTGCCCACTCAGAGCAAAGCCAGCTTCCCCAGCATCCTGAACGACCCGGACCCAGACTCCTCCAACTCAGGATTCGACAGCTCCGTAGCCAATCAGATCATAGAGTCTCTGGTCACGGGGCCACGGCCGCCGCTGGAGAGTAATGGTTTACTTTTTATCCCATGTTCTGCTTTGTAAACCGCACAGAGTCACAAACGGTAATCGGGTCGTTCTGCGCTCAGGTCACTTCCGGCCAGAGTTCATCCGGCCCCCTCCCCCTCTCCACGTGTGTGAGGACGAGCTAGCGTGGCTGAACCCGACCGAGCCGGACCACAGCATCCAGTGGGACCGCTCCATGTGTGTGAAGAACAGCACAGGCCTGGAGATCAAACGCATCATGTCCAAGGCCTTTAAGAGCCCGCTGTCCGCCCAGCAGCAGTCCCAGGTGGGTCACCATGAGCGGGACGGACTTCATTTAGCTCAGGCACAAAGTATCAAAGTATCTATATTTGTTTTTATCTTTTGTTGTTGTTGTTTTTGAGGGCTAGGACTTTAACACATTAATTTTGGTTAATTAATGTAGATTAATTCGATTAGATTAGAATAAATTTTAACACGTTAAGTTTTAATGCAAGTAATTACATTTTACATTTATTTATTTTTTTATTTTACATACGAAAGTTCCGAGGCAGAACCTTTCTAGTCATGTTTCTGGTACATCTGTAAATCCGTCGCACAAGCGGCATCAGCAAACAATAACAACAGATGACCAATCTGCTTCTCGTGGCCCAATGAGGGTTCAGTTCTGTTTCAAAAAACAAACTGCTGGAATCCTGGAAAAGACTATTGTTGTGCTAAAGGACTTAGCATATCAGCAAAGCTGTTCAAGCCTAAACTAGCATCTCGAGAAGACGCCCAGAGTCAAGTTGCTAAATATGTAGCAGCTAGCTAGCACAGACGACCCCATTGCTAATGTTGGCGTCCACAGTCCAGATTTCTAGAGACGTTTTATGAATGATCAGTTGTTCCTGAAACACTGGAAAGATAAACGGGTATAAAAAAAACTTTGTACCAATCTGATGGTTGGTACAAAGTACAACTAGACAACCAGTGATGAACAGTTGGATGTAACTACTGAAGGAAGCAACAAAGAAGACGACAGGAAGTAGGAGGATGATGTCGCTGCATGATTTTTAATGATTTATTGCCTGAACATATTCATTATGTGATTTTAACTGCATTTCTGATTTAATTGAAACACCACGATTGTGAAATAGTTTTTTTCTTGTTTTAAATTTGTGAAAAATGGAAAACGTTTTGTGAACATTTGTAATGGAAACATGGCTACTGATGTGAAAGGTTTTGTCATCAAGTATGGTGTGTTCACTGACCACAAAAACATGGGCATTTTTAAGTTATCCGCCTGGATCTTCACCAGCTTGGTTTGTCAGTGCTGCTTTTCAGTCGGGCGCTAACCTGGCCAGCCGTTTGTCCTGTGTGCAGCTGCTGGCCGAGCTGGAGAAGGACCCCAAGCTGGTGTACCACATCGGCCTGTCGCCGGCCAAGCTGCCCGACCTGGTGGAGAACAACCCACTGGTGGCCATCGAGATGCTGCTGAAGCTGATGCAGAGCAGCCAGATCACTGAGTACTTCTCAGTGCTGGTCAACATGGACATGTCGCTGCACTCCATGGAGGTGGTCAACAGGTGGGGCAGGACTGGACACTTTCGTTTTGTTTGAACTGAGCAGGATTTATGGAGAACGTGAAAATCACAAGAAGCAAATCTGCAACGAGTTAAAAAAAAGTTAGTGAGACATCATTGGTGTAAATTTTACATTTTTTTAAAAATAAGTTGCCATTAAACTGTTGAGTCTGGATTACAACTCCAGACTCATTTCTAACAGTGATTGGACAGACTGTAAATGTTCTGCCTGGTTAGATTTTCTAAGGGATCCAAGTTTCTTGCTCAAGTTGTTTAGGTTCTTTCGTCCTCCATCACCGTTCCATGATGCCCATTCTTAAAAAGTCTTTGAAAGCCTTCAATTCACGTATCTAAAATTAAGTCCTTAAAATGTCTTAAATTCCATTAAAAATATGTAATTTGACCACGTGGTCGTGGCAGGACCATTTAATCTCTTATTCCATGTAGTTTATTTTTCTCACAGGATTTTTTTTGTCAGGCAGAAATTTGAGAGGCGCTCAGAAATCTTCGCTCCGTTCTGTGATTCGAAGTGTTTCAGGCTACCGCTAACTAGCTGCTAACATACCCTCGCTAACTAGCTAGCTTTTTTCATCTGTCATGAAAAACAGATGAAGCGTGTAACTTTATCACCAGTTGGCTGGACGGAGTTCATCTTCGCTGCAGGCTGAAACCCAAATGATTCTGCATGTATTCTGTGCCAAAAAAAAGCTTGACACTTTAAAATATAAAACATGTGATTTTCGTTGCGAACATTTATGCTGTGATACAAGTCTTAAATTTCATTCATAATGGTCTTAAAATTTCTTTAAAAGCCTCAAATTTGAGTTGGAGGAACCTGTAGAAACCCTTTGAACTTTTGATGATTGATTCAATAGGTTTGTTTCCCAGTGTGTGAAAACAGCCGAGCTGCACCTCAACACTTTGCTGTAAGGGACGGTTTTGTTTATTAGTTGGGGTTGATTGTCCTTCCTCCTCCCTCCATCAGACTGACCACAGCCGTGGACCTGCCTCCAGAGTTTATCCACCTCTACATCTCCAACTGCATCTCCACATGTGAGCAAATCAAGGACAAGTACATGCAGGTGTGTTGATCGTCCTAAATTATATGTTCAGGTAGGAAATGCCCGTTAGAAGTTGTCCTAGTCAAAGCACAGCAGCAGCATGTAGCCCAACGGTGGGCGTTAGCTTTAGTTGTGGAGACTGATGCACTCCAGTAGGATTATGCTGAGTCTTTTTAACAACATGTTGATATTTTCAGTAGTAATGTGACATAAAGTGGAAACGCTCCCAAGGTGTGAATACGCCTGAGGCCTAGTCCTCATGTAGATGGACATCTGGGAAAACAGGTGACATTTTTAGGCCTTTCGGCTTTCCGTCCACACACAAACTCAGCTTAGTATCAATAAAAATAATTATTTACAAAAACTCAGACCAAAGTGGAGATTTGATAAAACTATGTATTTGTGTTTGCATGTGTACATGAGAAAACTGAGGGTTTTAGCATCTGCAACAAATAATCCATCTTCTTGTTTTCACATGATTCCCAATCAGCATCGTCTTATTTTATTATCTTTATATTCTAAAATACTATTCAAAAGTAGTTGAACTTACAAATCAACCTGCTGGTGAAAAGTATGTCTTAACAGGAAGTCCTGGTGGCTTTGAAACAATCTGATTGGCTGCCTTAGGTATTAGCTTTGCACAACACTGCCCCCTACTGGTTTGGCATGTTTAAAACAACGTTGAGAGGCTGACCTGTTCAGTTCACCTGGATGAAAACTTTTTCTGAAATCAGTCATGTGTGTATGATGTAATTGTTTTAAAGCAACGTGACAAAGATGTGAGTTTTTAAAAAGCCTTGGCTACATGTGGACAGGGCCTCGGTCACTGTGTGCCAGATTTTCCTCATGCACGGTTTGTCCGTTCCAGAATCGGCTGGTCCGACTGGTCTGCGTCTTCCTCCAGTCGCTGATCCGAAACAAGATCATCAACGTCCAGGACCTGTTCATCGAGGTCCAGGCCTTCTGCATCGAGTTCAGCCGCATCCGCGAGGCCGCCGGCCTCTTCCGCCTCCTGAAGACCCTGGACACCGGGGAGAACCCGCCCGAACCCAAACCGACCAAATGAAGAGCCACACAGAGACGCAGCGCCACCTTGAGATGCTGGGAGAACAGCTTCCTGTTAAACAGCCACAGTGAAATCTGCAGCTCCTCACTGTGCTCAGAGTAAATAGTGTAAATATATATTTTTTTAATCGGACATCAAGTCTTTTGACTTGCATCTCACCATCTCTCTGTGTTTTCTCTCTTCCTACAAAAGTAAAAAAATAATAACCAGCTTTTTGTCTCCTGAATTGATTTTATTGGCAACTCTTTAAACTTATCTCAGAACTCATTTCCTGAAAGGATGTCAGAACGGCCTCATATTCTAAACAGTTATTAAAAATAGCTGAGAAAGCTGCTGATCTTGTGTCGAATCAAGACCCGGTGACTCATTTAGTGATTACAGTTCACATGTGCTAAATGCTAAATAAGGTGAAGATGAGTCTGAATTGAATCTGGTCAGAATGATGTCACACTGAACTTGGTGGCTCAGAAACACTGATGGTTTCACTTCCTCCCACAAAGCTGAAATCAGATCGTTTCCATGGAGACATACAGTCAGTTCTTTGCAGAATGGCTTTAATTAATTTAATTTAAATATAAACAGTCAAAGGTCAGACATAACAGCAGCTCAGTCGGATTTTAAGTTTACACTTTGACTAGGCCGCTTCAAAATCATAGTCCTGCTGTATAACCTGAGCTGGGTGTGTTTGAGTTCATCTGTGGAAAGGAGGGGAGTTTTTATATTCTTTTGTACACAACTGTGAATACTTGTAAGTTCGCTAACTTGGATAGGAAGAAGCAACTATTTCATGTGACAAAAATATCAACCATGAACTTTTACGTTGGATAAGTTAAAAATGGATTTGTATAGCTAAGTGAAATATTATTTCAGGCTGGCGCACCTCTCAGGTAAGCTGAGGAAGGAAGTCAGAAATGGCACCCAAAGTCTGTCATTGAGGACCAGCATCTGACATCAGGTTCAGCACAGCTGATTGAAATGATGGGTTGGTACCAGGATCCAGCAGAGCTTGATGACACCTTGAGGAAGTCATTTAATTATTTAGATTTGGTGGAGCAGGGAGACGATGAAGTCCTTTCTTTCATTGGCTGCTGTTTTGTAATCCTGATGACCTTCCAAAGGTATTTTGAAAGACTGAGGTCTGGACTAGTATCACCTTATTCCAGTCTTCACTATACTTAACTTGCTAAGGGCGCCATAAAAAAAACCTAATAGGTTGTAAAATAACTTCCTAATATAAAAAATTCTACTCTAATTTAATGGAATGGCAAAAAATATTAAAGTCTATATTTAAAAGTGATACTTTGCTAAGCTGTTTGTTCCTGTGCCCCACACGTTGCTCACAGAAAGTCTCGTGCTGCGTAGCTGAGTGACGTAAATTTTGTAAATCAAGTTACATATTAAGTAACCGCCATGTTCAAGAAAGGGGCTGCACAGTGGCGCAGTTGGTAGAGCTGTTGCCTTGCAGCAAGAAGGTCCTGGGTTCGATTCCCGGCCAGGGTCTTTCTGCATGGAGTTTGCATGTTCTCCCTGTGCATGCGTGGGTTCTCTCCGGGTACTCCGGCTTCCTCCCACAGTCCAAAAACATGACTGTCAGGTCAATTGGTTTCTCTAAATTCTCCCTAGGTGTGAGTGTGTGTGTGCATGGTTGTTTGTCCTGTATGTCTCTGTGTTGCCCTGCGACAGACTGGCGACCTGTCCAGGGTGAACCCCGCCTCTCGCCCGGAACGTAGCTAGAGATAGGCAGCAGCAACCCACCCGACCCCATTAGGGACAAGGGTGAACAGAAAATGGATGGATGGATGGATGTTCAAGAAAGATGGCAGCAACATTGGCACAGTAAAGATAATGTAATGAAATCACCTGTTTTAGTTATTTAGCAGAATGTGGTGTAGCAGCTATGCTAGCTAGCAAACACGGAGTTAATCCAGCTAGTTTGTCTTGATTGTTTTCATTCTTTCACTCAAACTCCACTTTTTCTAGATGAGAATTAATCCAATGCATGTCTAGTTGAAAGTTTCTTCTCAGTCTCTGGTTAATATTCTGTCCATTAACACGTAACCACAGTAACAATGAATTTCCCTCCATGTAGCTGCTCGTTGACCTGAACCATGTTGGACCAGAACCCTGTAAGGTCTCAGTTCTTTACATCGGGATAAGTCAATGAAACGCCACCAACTCTATAATAAAAACAATCTCTTTATTTATTGTAGACATGGAATGATCAGAAGGCGAATCCATTCACTTTTAAAGAGCATTATGGCTTTTTACCTAGAAATTAGATATAGTGGGATAAAATGGAAGCAGAAATTCTTCATGATATGGCATCTAAAGCTGACAGTTCATATCAACTGGACCCAAACACAAATAAATAATACTGTGTTTTAATATGAAGCCTCTAATTTATGCTGGGGATTAGCTGATCAGTTACTGGGACGGGTTTGGATTATTGTTAAACTGTTTGTTCTGTACAGGTGCTTTATGTTTTTATGTGTCTTAAAGAAGAAAGGATATTGTCTTGTCTGAGTTTAAACAGGCTGTGTTTGTAAAGTTTCACAGCCTCCTTGCTTAAAGAAGAAAAGATGAGCGCTTCGTCCGGTCTCCTTAGGCTCTCCTCATGCCACGTGCCATCAGGCAGGCGAACACCGTCATCACCATCTTAGGTTTGACCTCCACCAGGTCCTCGGGCAACGCGTACACCCGGGCGCCGATCTTCCTGGCCATGGAGATGGCGTACCTGATGACACAGTGTTACAGCTCAGGTTAGATGAAACTCAGGTAGGTGAAACTGGAGCTGTTTCTGTTTTCTGGTCTAAATCCACTCAAGTGAAGCTTGGTCAAATATCTGAAGCGCAAAACTTGTGTTCATACTTTGCGTTGTTGAGTTTCTCCTCCTCCATGAGGTCTTCGGTCTTCAGCAGGTCGTATCGGATCGATCCGGGCTGGATGGCGTCGATCAGATCCAGAACCGGCATACTGCTGCTTATAGACTTGTCCTGCACACACACACACACACACACACACAAGTCGTTCAATGGAAATGTTCAACGTCTACAGCATTTATGTGGTGAACAGCACCACCAGCTATTATAATACTTAAAAAGAAACTCGATCTTCATACTACAGCGTCATGTTAAGGACCTAAAGGATGACTTGTTTGGGTGATTTACCTTAAAGCTGGAGATAGTGCCTTTCCCTGCCTCTGTGAGTGTTCCATTGACCCAGGATACGATGGTTTCGTCCACAACCTTCTGTCCATCACCCAGATCCTCCAGGATGTTCAGGGTGTACCTGAGGAAGAGACAGATGAAGGTGTGACGCAACAACCAGTGGAAAGATGGTACCCCTAGTTGAAGATGTGTAAAAAGCTTAGCGATGATGCCACAAACCAAACCCTCATTCTGCTTCATTCTGTGGATTCCATTTGAAAAATCATTGTTGCAACGAAATCGCAGGTGGCACAAATATTGACACCAATGTTGTCAATAGTTTGTTCCACTTCTATTTAAAAACAGGGCAGCAACGAGTCTCCTATATAACACTCTTATGATCTCTGTAGATAAGCTAATCCTGGCTCCTCTTTTGAAGTTTTAGGACTGATTTGGATAAGGCACATTTCCTGCCTGGTGAAGCATTTTCCTAGTAACCCTGCCATGGATTTTCAATATTTATCCTGTTGTTAGGTCAGTTTTTGGCAGAATCCCACTGAATTTACTGGTATTTCATAGAGTTGATCATACCCTCCACTATAATAAGGATCCCATGGCCTTTGGAAGGCAGACAAGCCTACAGCCCTGGACATAAACTTAATATACAGAGTGCTATTTAGATTAACCTTGTGTACCAAGATAAACAAGTGTCCTATTCCAGCCCAGTGACTGGGGGCTAAAAGAAATCTCCATGAAACGTCCAAGAGTACTGGAATATTCAAGCAGTAACAACAAAAGCTAGAGTTACTTCAGGAAGATCAGGCTATTAATATTTAGGTTGGATTTTCTCAAAATGGCCGTGGTCTTCGATAAATCACTGGACACGCAGACGGAACATTCAATGAACATGTGTTAGAAGAAAATGGGAATGAGAAGTTACCTCCTCATGAGCTGCCAGAGCAGAGCGAGGGTGAGGGTTCGGTTTCCTTCATTCAGGTCCTGACCCGCGATGCCAACCAGAGAGAACTTGGCCTCCTTCTTGCCCAGCTCCACTGCATAGTTACAGTTCTCCAGCTGGAAACCAGAACAGCAGGTGGTTAGTTCAAGTCCAAGGACAGAGAGAAAGTCTTCAAGTCAGAAGTTTCCTGCTGTACCTTCTTCATGTTGCTGCCCAGTTTAGGGTAGGGAGGCTTATTGACTCTGTCCCAGTCTACTGGTACTTTGATCTTCTCATACAGCTGGAAGATGACGAGGGCATCATCAATGTCGCTGTAACACAAACACACACACGCACACACACACACACACATACACACACACACACACACACACACACACACACTGTCCATTAGTCTCTGTGGTTCTCAGCAGGCTACAGGTGGATGTCTAACAGAGCTTTCTTACGCGTAGAGATGATTGACACGAGGGTTGACACCAAGAGAGTTCATCCAGTTCCTGAAGGTTCGCTCCTCCCTGGTTTCACCTGCAGGCAAAAACTGATCAAACCTCCATAAAAAAATAACAAAGTCAGAAACGACAGAGGAGACCCGGCTCTAGTTTGGAAGATGTAGACGAACCTTCGATGGAGCTCCAGTCGATGTCCTGGTTCTCTGGCTTCTTCAGAGCTGGGTACTTATTGAAGAGATTGGCAACAAAAGCCAAGTTGAGCTTGGGGTTGCCACGGACGACGTCGGCGGGCATGACGAACTGCCTGCAGCCGAGCTTGTCGGCCTGGTCCAGCATGCATTCGGCCCTCTTCAGGTCCTCTTTCTCCTGCAGAGACGTGAATGTAAGTCCGGGGCGTCAGGAAGGCGGGACTTCTCTCCAGAACAAACGATTCTGATTGGCCGATAAAGTCTCACCCTGATTCCTGACATGTCGATGGCGATGGCAGGAACTCCATCCTCGTCTCCTTTGGGCGCCACCTGGTTCAGGATGTTGTAGTACGCCTTGGAGTCCTGGAATAAACCCGATTGAAGAAGTTAACCCAGGCTCAACAACAACTACAAGCTAGCTTATTTAGCTTTTAACACATGGATTGTATGACCCATTTAGAAAACTGTCAGCATCCCATTTATAACTGATACAGAACATGAGTCATTTTCCTTCCACCTTCACTACTTTGTGTCAGTTTACTATATAGAATCCAGTGAAGTTGTGGCATAACAAAATGCAAGAAGTTTCATAAACACTTTTGCTAGGGAGTGTGTATGTGTGCTTGGAGCAGATGTTTACGTCGTCACCTTGATGTCGGAGTTGAAGTTGTTGATCTTTCCACAGCCGGCTTCCTCCAGGTGATAGTTGGCCCAGCGCAGCAGCAGCTCCTCCGGGGAAAGCTTCATGAGGTCCTCCAGACTCTCACCATCCCGCAGCAGAGCGATCAGTGCTGCACACGCCAGTAAAACCATTACAATTATACCTCTGATTTTTCTGCACAGGCCGAAGACTTGGAAGTCTGCACCATGTTTGGGTGCTTTCCTGTCACAAATCTTCTGAGTTTAAGTCTCGGCTCTATCCGAACACCCACCTTCGTTCCTGCTGATCTCGATGTCGGCGAACAGGCCGATCTTGATGACCTGCCACAGCAGGCCGAGGACCAGGTGCTGCCTGCCCTCCTTCAGGTCCTCAGCCCCGATGTTCACCACGTGGCAGCCGATGGCCGACGCAGAGTTCAGAGCCAGGTTCAGATTCTCCTGTTAGACCCAAACGCGGCAACGAGCAGATTCAGCGGCCATGCAGACGACCTGCAGGAACGGTACAGTTTGCAGTCGTAGACGTCTCACCTGGACGGTGAACGGGGTGAGCTTCTTCTTGTTGATGGTCCTCTCATCGATGGTGTCTGGGACGGAGAGGTTGATCATTTTGCTAACAGGAGAGATGGAGCAGATTTAGGCCAATGAGCACGGTTGCAGTCGCTTGTTTTTAACCCACCTCTGACGGAAGGTGGGTTAGGAAACTGAAAGCGTTTAGAGTGGAAGTTACCAGAGGACGATCCCGTCTCCCATGGCGGTGAACAGGTCGTTGTTGTTGGGATCCATCGGAATGACGTGCTTACAGTCCGGATCCTTCTCCAGAGCTTTGTTGATCCAGTTCACAAAGGCCACCTTCTCCTCCTCTGTGGACCAAACAAATCACACCTCGTCAGATCCCAGGTCGTCGCGGGATCAGAAGAGACTCGCGTCAAAACACTCAGCAACACACTCACTCACACACATTCAGCTTTAGGCATTCATTTTCAAAATGTTTTCAATCAATTTCATCATCTGTCGGAGTCTGATTTGATGCAGACCTGGCAGAATGTGTAAGAACACTGAAAATAAATGAACCTATACTGTATCCCTCTTGGAAAATCCAACTTGAGTTTATTTATTCAGTGGGAGGGAAACGAAATTGTTTTCAGTTGTGCCAACAAAATGGTCAAGTTTGCAGATGTTGTGCACTGTGTGTGAACCTGTGTGTGGAGGACATGGTGAAACATTAGAGCCGCATTTTGTTGTCGACTAACTTCTGCTCTGTAAGTCAAATAAATCTTGTGAATTTTAGATTTCGAATTGAAATGTGTGAAAGATTACGTACAGTAGCTAGTTTTGTTGACTTTTTGGTAATTGTGTCACATCTCTAAGTATTAAGCAAGGGAGGGTTTTTAAGTTAGCACTTAAGTGAAAGAAGAGAAGGAGGGAGTGGGAAGCATTTCTTAGGGTATTTAGCTGCAGGTTTTAGTATCATGTGCTGCACTCTGAGTGAGGAGCTCTTTTGTTTGTTTTAAGATATTTTTTGGTGGCCTGTATTTGCCAGTAATCCGACAGGAGGGGGCAGAGAGAAGGAGGGAAACAGACGTGAGGCAAAAGAACCGAAGACGGAAGTTGAATTCAGGAAAACCCACGTCCAGGAATTGAACTCGCGCCGCTAACCACTGTGCTAGCGCCACGCAACGCCCCGACTCTTGCGTATTTTCTCGGCGGACTGACTTGCACTACTTTACCTTTTTTAACAGTAATCTTACAGGAAGAGGGGGAGACACGCGCTCTAAGAACCCGCCACGCGACAAACTGCTCTTCTGTTTTTTCAAGGTAAATATTCATTTTAAACCAACTGTCCGCTCGCCATGTTTGAGGACCGCGTTTTCTCGAATTGCTCGAGCCCCGTTCAAACTGAATGCTTTGACGGGACGTTTAATAAAATAAAATTCATGGAAACTGAATCAAGAATTGAAATTGTACATGAAAATATTTTCACTTGATAATGTGAGTGAAAACGCAGAAAGTGGGGCTTATTCGACTTGGTGAGGAGGACAATTTAGCATCTTGTAGGATAATTGTTTGGTTTCCGTTACAGTATCGTGTTAAAACAAACAACACAATTCAATATTAATGAGCTATCAGAACTTAAAGGACAACATTTAGACAACTTGCCTCTTGTTGTTCAATTAACTTGATGATATTCAAATTCTGAGTTGAAACCAAAACAGTTTTCTTGCTGATTTTTGCATTTTCAAGGCAGAAGGTGAACCTCCATTTTCAAGTTAAGCCACCTTCAGCTGTTTTTACCTGAGTATGAGTGCTGCGTGCCGGACTGCTCCGACGTTCCTGCCACGTTGCAGATTCCTTCCTTCTTGTTGATGGCCTTCCTGAAGGTCTTGGCCACCTCCGTGCTCTTCAGACCGTGCACCATCTGGACCGAGGGGACAGAACAGGAGACATGAGCTTGTCTGAACACCCGTCGACTGAGGCGACGTCTCCGTTGGACCCAGCTGACCTCGGTGAACTCCTCAAAGGTGAGGCTGTTGCTGGTTCTGGTCAGCTCCTGGACCATCTCCCGGACCTTGTATCCGGGCAGAGCCAGGTTGGCGGCCCTGAACAACTCGTTGAGCTCATCTTTGCTGATGAACCCGTTGCCGTCCACGTCTGACGGAGAGACGAGAAGGTCTCTTAAGTGTGATGCTGTGTATATTTTACAATCTACAGATCTGTTCTTAAAACTGAAGCAGCTGCAGTTCAGAACAACCGTCCAGAGGGCCTGGTTGTTGAGAAAACCAGCAGCAGTTCCTCATTGAGCCTTCCTCTATCAGAAACACAAGAGGAAATGACAACAAAGACAATTCTCTTACCAATTTTGGCGAAAGCTTCTCTGAGTTCCTCCAGCTCCTCGGCAGAGATCTTTGTGGCGGCCATGTTGGCAACTGGACCCTAAAACTGACCCAAGAAGAGACAAAACGTTTCAGTAAGGAGGGAGGTGGCTTTCAGGCCAGAAGCAACATGATCAGGTCTTCTAATTTAGTGAAGTGATGCAAAGCCTTCAGAGTTCTCACTTTTGCCACTCTGAAACTTCCCCCTGCTGCAGCACTTCCTGTCTGAAAAACAACCACTTCTTTATATCTCCTTGCTGTACATACAGGCAGCAAGATCTGCATGGTAACCTGCCAGTTCCTACTGGACAGGCAAAGCAGACGAACTCAGATCTTCCCCTAAACGGGTCAAGTTAGAAGAACGCCGGTTTATGGGCTGGACTGAGATTTGTTTTTTTATTCTTATTCTTTTAATAACACAACCTTTCCGTCTCCAGTGAGAAACAAGAACACTCAACAACCTCTGAGAAAAGCTTCAGCAACAACTTTCACAATTTACTGTCAGAATAATCACTTGCTTGGTCACTGCAGGGTTTTACAGCCATGTTTCTTAGGCTGTGATGCAAGTAGCACCGCTTGGGTTGCTTCTTGTGATAGTCAGAAAAATGTGTTTTTAGAATCAGTTTAAAATATGAAGCAAATTAGCTGTAATTTAAAACAAAAAGCAGTGAAGGAAGGCTAAGTGTAACAAACAAGCAGATGAACCCAAAGAGTCGGTTTCAGCTAATGCTACGTCGCATTAGCTAACTGGGATTAGCCCTGCTAGCTAAACACTAAAGAAGCAAGTTAAGAAATATAAGTTGTGCATTTATTGATGACATTAAAACTGTGAGTAGTGGGAAAAAAAAAAAACTTTAATCCAGCGTCAGTCAGTAGCAGATCATAATTATAATAAGCTAATAATTCCTACTTCAGGCAGTCTTTCTGTTTCTTTCTTTCTTTTTTTTTTTACTTGATTCTGTTTTTAATATTTTGTAATCAAATACAAACTGAGGTCAGCAAACAAATAAGATCAGACTTTCAAAAAGAAAGTTTGAACATCGACAGCAGCAGACGGTGCTGGCGTCTTTCCAGCCGGTCAAAGATGCAGGTGTTGCAGTCTTGGCCAGTGAAGGTCAGACAAGCACGCCGAGTTTGTGGGCTTCGATCTGCAACAGACACTGGAGCGTCACCGTATCGCTGCAGAAAAGTGGAAGTGGAATAGCTGACATTTATTTGTTTTTTCTGGTTGAGCTCATCTTCTAAATCAATGGGTCTGAGTAAGGATTTTATTCAGTCACTAGCTGTGAGTTGGCCAACGATTATTAGCTAATTCAAGAAAGAAACCATCATGAGGCTCAAACAGGGAAATGAACATTTTGTTTATTGTAGCGAAGGACGAATGACCAGTTATGAGGATTTTCGCCACGTATAAACACACGTTTCTTACTCAAGCGAAACCGTTCATAAAGTTCATAAAAGGTGTTTTTGTTTCTCTAGAAAACGGGAAAAGGTCAGTCCAGTGACATTTCATGTGCTTTAGCGACGATCACATGACATGCAGGACATTTTATTTCAGGGTGTGATGATTCACCCCGGTGTGTTCGCGGACTTTGAGCTCGTTAGGCGTCAGTGATTTAACTTCCTGCTCCTCCGCAGATGAAATAATTTTTTTAAAAAAGACGGTGAAACTTTAAATCACTTCACACTTGAAGGCGTTGCTCCTATTTTGATTCTCAATCAAGCCGTTCTTTAGAGACGCAGCTAAACTGCTGCTGCACTGAAGCTAGCTACACACACAATCACTGGATTGACCTCAGTGTTTGCAGTTTGTGTTCATGAACACCTCACTTATTCAGACCATCAACACCCACTGAGGACAGAAACAACAAGCCTCAGACAGAGAACCGTGTCTTGTTCCTTCCGGCGGTTTATTGAAACCCAGAGCGTTTCTTTGGACCGGTGGCGGCTTGGATGGTTCACACAAGCAGAACTGATTTTAGATCAGTAAGAGGAAGTGCTTCTATCTGTTGAAACGATATCCTGTTAAAACATCGCTGTCAGAGCGCCTCTGTTGACATTTTTGTATTGTAAGAGACATTTTAGTGTATAACATGAGTTAGCAAGATGCTAAATAGACAAAAAAGAGAGAGAACTAATCATAAAGGATTACAGCTATGGTGAAGTCCTGTTGCTTTTGAGTCACATGGTTTCCTGTGCAGACTGAGTTTGCGGACAGGTAGATGTTCAAACAGCAGTAAAAGGAAAGTAAATTATATATAATGTGGCAGTGGAAACGGGGAAGTTGTTTCTTGCAGCGTACAGCAGATTGGAAGCAGAAATGAAACTTGGCTCTGCTAAACTGAGAGCCTGACCTGTTATTTATGCTGTTTTTCTTGTCACTCGCCAAAACGTTGCCAAAACGGTAGACAACTGCCTGACATTGAAAGTGTGAGATTCACCGATTGTGGCTTATCTGCTGTTTATCTCCTGTTTTTACATGCAGCGCAGCCTGAAGAGATTTCTATCGGCTCTTAAAAGCATCTGCTCACGTTGCTTAAAACGTCCTTCCTGTGTTGCTACGAATCGTAATTATTCTGCAGTAAATTCACACCTTTTTTTTTTTATGTTCTCACCTTTACATTAAAAAAATATTCATCCTGCGTCTCCTCCCTGTGCATGCAAAACCCCAAACATGAGCATGTTATGTTCATTTGTCACTTGTCATCGGAAGTTTGTTTGGTTGTTTCTGCCGAAGAGAGTTTTTCATGAGGTCCGAAACGTAAAAGGTTGAAGTTTATCTCAGGAGGCGTGTCCCTTGTTTTGAATTTTCTATATTTGATAACAGTTTGACGCTGAAACAACAACAGGTTGCAGGAGCTCAGATTTTGGATCAATAAAGTTAGTTTGCATGTTCACAAGAGACAGATGTTACTTTCAAATCAGGCCTTTATTTTCACTTTGACGTTGGCGCTCGTCTCCAAGAATATTTGGCTCAAGACAGAAACGTTTTTTTTCCATGAAACTGAATAAGAAGTGACTACTAACACTTCCTTAGATCAACATTACAATAAAATAACACCGACATTGTTTGGGCGATCTTTTAGATTGAGACAATTGTGCTTTTAAATCATTTTTCAATTATTGTCTTTTTTAAGGACCAGGCAGCAGGGGGAGCTAACATTAGTAGACTCCATTAAGGCACCACAGAAGAAGAAAACATAAGTCTCAAATGAGATGTCTCTTGAGTTTTGGGCGATATTTTTATTTTTTTTATTTCAAACAAATACGCGACTGTTTTCAGAGTGTTTTATATCTACGTGACGCCTCTCCTGCCTCAGACTGCAGCTAACACTCTGCACCTGTTTATTTCTTTAACCTGCTTCCTGTCTTAAGGAATCAGTGAAAAAAGGGGGGAAATTCTTCAGGAAACGACTTGCAACTGGAATCCGTCTTCACCCCCTTTTTTTGCACCATTTCTTGCAGAAAAAAATCTAATATTTGAATCTGCATGTCAGCCATCAGTCCAAGCAGCAGAGGTTCAGTGTGCAGAAAACTGCATGAATTACAGCAGTCAGCTTCCAGACCGGGCCACACACGTGTTTACGCATCCGGGTCAGGTCGTCTTATAAGAAACAAGAAGGCTTATTAATCATAAATCAAATGCTGATGTTTCTGTTAGGCCCACGCTGCCTCAGAGGGAGTTTTTTCTTTTCTTTTTCTCAGTTGATGCGAGGCCAACCACAAACTTCCTTTCCCGCTAACTGCAGCGCTTCGAGCTGCTCGTTCCTCTCCTCCATCTGCCCTCGTCTTCTTACTTAAACACGAGCAGCGGCTGAATCATTTAAAAATGATGTCGTCGCTGAGCAGTTTTCCAGTGTGTCGTGTTGTGCACGAAAGCAGTTTCTTTAAAAATGTCAAAGCAAATAATAACTAATTGTGCAGAAAGTCAGGATAAGGAGGACAGAAAGTCACATATACTCTAGAGTTTCCACCCTTCTCTGCCGTTTCATCGGAGGAGTTATTTCCTCCAAATTCACCTGATACCTGAGCAGACACCCAGACGGACGCGAGGCAAACCTGATCCGATCTCCGCCACCTTACCTGAGAGACGAGGCGAGGGGGTTGGAAGGTGAAGCGGGTGGTTTTTCTGTCCGTCCGGCTGCTGTCGCTGCTCACCGCTCGACAGGCTCTGAATCGGCTCGGTCTGAAGGGGCCTCGGCTCATCTATTCAAATCTACGAGGAAGGAAGTGACATGCGGCACTTCAGAAACAGGAATCAAAGAGCTTTTGTCTTTATATGGCAATGCGCGCGGGCCTCGAGTTCAGGTGACCTCCGCAGTCGGTTTTGTGGGGCTCTGGTGACAACATCTCACTGCTGGTGCATGTCTGAAGATTAGAATGTTGTGTAAAAAAAAAACGGGTAGGCATGTCGCAATAAATCAATGAAATGCGTCATAAATTAAAACGAAGTCGATGATTTCCATTTGCACGACTTTTCGTTTTTCTTTTTTCTCGTTTTCTACCAGACACTGGATGATAAAAGTCTTCGTTCTGGTGTTTTGTTCCCAACTATCCCTTTGCATTTGAAGGACAATTTTGTTTACAGAGACGCCATAATCCACTTTATTTTATTTGTTGTTCCTGTTTTATTTTGGATATTTACAATATTTTCCAGTTCCAGTGTTAAGTTTTCATTAGAATAATTTTTTTTTTTTTGATCTTTGAGAATGTGTTCTTGCATTATGATGCCTTTACCTTTTATTACTTGAAAATGGTCTCAAAACAACATTATCATCGTTTATTGCGATAACTTCTGATACAATTTATTTTCCAGCAAAATTCAGGCCGGTATGACGGTTCAGTGTTTCTTGCCTGTCATTTCATAAAGGGAAATGGTTGTTTTATTGAGATTCATAACACAGAGAGTAAAATAGATCAAGCTTTTTTTGTGATTATTATTATTATTTTTAATGATTATGGCTTACAGGTAAATAAATCCCAAACTTCAGTGTCTCAAAAACCTAAAACATCACATTTAGATCAATGAAAAACTGAAAAATATCTCGAGGAAAAATGTCAGCCTTCTGAAAGGTTTGTATGTTTCTCTGCACTCAGTACCAGGTGGGGCTTCTTTAGCAGGAATTGCTGCATCGATGCAGCGTGGAGGGGACCAGGCGTAATGGAAGCCCAGGTCGCTTTGATAGATTTTCTTAGTGAATTTTGGGTTTTCATGATCTGCGAGTCAAAATCAGAAGAATCACAAGAAATGCATGTTTGGAATAAATCATTCTGCATTATTTCCATTGCAAATGTGCACAAAACCTTGTCAATATTTTTGCTAGAGTCACAATTGCAGAGTTTGCATTGAATAAGAAATGCAATTGAAATCACATGTGAATAAGTTATTCAAAAACATGGCACAAAATCATCCTCCAATGCTGCATTTGCATGCAATATAAAATTTCTTTTTGAGAAATACTAATATTTTCTTTCCCTGATGCCACTTGGGTTTGACATCTGGCTGTTTTATATTTCAGTTATATGGAAATAAAATGATTTATTTTATAAATAATATTATATTTATAAAATGTAATGTTTAAAAATATAAAACATATTTTTGAATATAATGTTTTATATAAAACATTATAAACATTTACGTTGTCCCGTCTAAACGGATGGCATCTGTGCAGAAATCTGAAAAAGCAACATTTTGATTCTAAAACTAATTTTTAAAAAAAAAGATAGAAAGAAAACAGTAAACAGAAACAAAGAACGGTTAGATGAAACTTTAGATGGATTACGTACAACTGGGCGGATGTAGGGGAGGAGGTGTGAGTTTGTGTCATCTACTGGTGAATAGATGAATAAAGACATGATTGTAACCATGGGAACAGAAAGGTTTAAAAACTGTCAGTGATTATTTATATTTTTTGGTCAAAAAAGCCAAATAGGTATTTATGATTGCAGTGTGTTACGTTTCTGTATTGTTCACTGCTGCTAGTTTACCAATTTGTCTTGAAGCACTTTGTGAAAACATGCTATGGAAACGAAAATCATACAGTATGAAAATGTTGTGCCAATAAACCAGTGAAGGTTTACATGGTAATTATATGTGAATACTGGCGTCATGTCTGCTGCTGACATCTGGTTCCTTCAGATTTTTTCCCAGATACCCCCTGCTGTCGGACCACAACCTCTTATTATTTCCATTTTTATGTTTGTTCAATTCTCTGAATAAAACTTAAACAAAACAAACAAAATTTGCCATGTTCACTGCAAAAATACAAAATCTTACCAAGTATGTTTGGCCTGGTTTCTGCTGCAAATATATTAGTACATGTGAAATAAGAAAAATGTAACTTACAAGTAACTTTTCAGCAAAATATAGGAGCTTGTTTGAAGTGAATAATTCCTTAATATTGATGGAAACAGTTCTAGTTCCATTAGTAGATGGAACTGTCAATGGTTCAGTTGCAGCTACATTTAATGTCTCTTTGGAATATAACTGACTGTTTTTTTAATGACGTCATTAAAACGTCATTAAAAAACTGATAGGCCACTTCCTGGATGATCCACCAGTTCACCTTAAGAAATGCACCAAGGATGGAGGTTCCCTTTGTCGTCACATAATTTCTAGATTGCGTTGCTTTCAGTGTGGTTATTAAGTGTGATTTTTTTTTCTTTTTTCAATTTTTTGCTTCTGAATTAATTAAATGTGGTGACGTACGCAAAAACTGTTAAACACAGTCGTGAACCACAGCTTGCTTCCCTCGGAGGGCAGAAGTAGTCAATCACATGTTGATGACGTGCAGGTAAACAAAACGCAGAGCCAATCAGAGGGCGGAGGCTCGGTCAGCTGACAGGTTGTGGCGTCACCTCAGACGCTGTGTTGTCAAAATGGCAGGACACCACCACCACTTCTCTCTGTGCTTCTGCGACTTGATGAGGTACACATGCTCTGGTTTTTACGAAAAATATAGCATTATATAGAAAGAAAGTGTCGGAGAGAAATACATTAATTTATTGCTTAAAATTTAATTGAGGGGGCAGTGCTAGGTTTAGCCTAGCGTCTAGCAGGCTAACGTTAAACTGAAACGGGATTTAAACCGCTTCAGGTGAACTTCCGCCCTGCTCTCAGCTCTCCGTCTCCCTCCGCCGCAGGTTGCTGTGGTCCCTGGTGATGCCCTGCGTCTACCTCAGCCTGGCCCTGACCCTGCTGCTGCTCCTGGTTCTGCTGGGGCTCCGCGCGTGGCTGCAGGGTCGCCGCAAGACCCGCCGCGCTCAGGACGGCGGCCCGGCTGTGGCTTTCTTCCACCCGTACTGCAACGCGGGAGGAGGCGGGGAGCGGGTGCTCTGGTGCTCCCTGAGGGCCCTGATGAACCGGTAACCCGGAGCTCCGGAATAAACCCCAGCCACGTCCGTTTCTCTAAATAATATCTGTTCCGTCGCGTCACTGACGGGGAGGATTTGAGGCTGAATTAAAGATTTCTGCGGCTCAGCTGGCAGCTCGCGCGCACAATGTTCAGAGGCGACAGTCGCGAGTTCGATTCCCGGCATTTCCTCTCGCTTCTCTCTAGTTCCTGTTTCCCTGCTGTTCCCTCCATAAGTGGCTACTAGAGAACCAAGAAACCTTTAAAAAGCAAAGGTTTAATTGTTTACACAACTGGTGATAAGAGCAAACAAAGTCTGAGTGACCTGCGTGTCGACGTGGCCCTCTGCAGCACAGCGCCCCACGATCACGTCCCATAATCCTGTTAAAGTATAATAGTCTTTTTAAAACCTCAGTAATGTCCAGTTTTCAACCTCCATATAGTGGTGGGCCACATAGACTTGAAGTTTATCCCGATATTTTATGGTCCTTTTGTGATAACGGTAAAATTAATAAGATTATTTCTTTTTTTAGGTATCTATATATTATATATATTATAGAGAAACACAAATGCTGCTCTAGAAAACATTCCCATTTGTAATGTGCTTCTTTAGGACACTAGTGAGAAATTAGATCTGTATCACTAAACTGCACACAGTCACCACATTTGATCATATTTATAAATTTATTGTTTATTTTTGTTTATTGTTCTGATTGAACAAACAGTGGACAATATAGTAAAATTAACAATCTCGACAATATGGACAGTTTTGTTTGGTTTTTAAACATCATTAATTGGAATTTATCATAACAATAAATTCTTATAAGAAAGTTATCACAATAACTGATTAGCGATACGATAAATGCCCACCCCTACCTCCACAGAGTCAAAACATTTAGTTATGATCTCATTTTTTTAGTTATGATCTCATTTTTTTAGTTATGATCTCATTTTTAAGAGCACTTTCCTTCAGGTGTTTGCTGATGGCTGTTTTTCCTCAAAGGTTTTCTTCCATAAAAGTCAGTATACGGAGAGCTTGCCTGACAGTTGCCCTGGTAACTGATTCTGCTACCTGATGCTTGATAGGTTTGTGGTTGTGCCATATACCTTCTTTTTTAGATGATGGATTGAACAGATCTCTGTTTGATAAGTCAACTCTGCCTTAAACTTCTCCCTGACCTGTCTGCTGTCTTCCTTCATCTTCCTTTTTTTAAAATATTTGAAAACCTAAAAATGGAGAACTTATGGCAACCGTTGCCTCCCCATTATTCCAGATACTCCAATGTCTCCTTTGTGGTGTACACGGGGGACAAGGGAGTGACTGGTGAACAGGTCCTGGAGGGGGCGCGGCAGCGTTTCAACATAACTCTACCCCGACCCGTCACCTTCATCTTCCTGCGTCACCGTGACCTGGTGGAGGCCGCTTCGTACCCTCACTTCACCCTGCTGGGACAGAGCCTGGGCTCCATGTTCCTTGGTAAGACATGAACGTAACACGCGTTAAGAGTTTAGAAAAAATAAAAAGATACACAGTTCAGTTCTGGTCAATCGACTAATAATCTGTGCTACTCCAAGAGTAGGTCTTTCTGAATCTTTAGGTGTTTTCTTCTTTGTGCTAAAGCAGCTAACAGAGTGTGTGTGTGTGTTTTAGGGTGGGAAGCTCTCACAGCTTTTGTTCCTGACCTGTACGTCGACTCCATGGGCTACGCCTTTACGCTTCCAATCTTCCGCTACTTGGGAGGCTGCAAGGTGGCGAGCTACGTCCATTACCCCACCGTGAGCACGGACATGTTGTCTGTGGTCAGAGAGAGGAACCCCAGGTAGAGATCACCGTTCAGTTTTACATCAAGTTTTAGTGTCATTTCCTCTTCAAAAACATACCTGGAGTCTTGCCTTGATTCTTTCATGAAGGTTTGGGAAATCCTTTAATCACTCGTGGCAACCATTCAGCTGCCACGGGTGGATGTAGATCCGTCTTCGTGACAAAACTTCTCCTAAAAAAACTGTTTGTTCGCTTATTTTTAAGAAAACTCTTGAGTGGGTGTGAATGAATGGCACAGCAGTCATAAAACCACAAACACACATTGTTGAAAAATATTCCCATCTGAAACAAGGTGCCACTTAGAAAATTATTTTAAAAAAAAATTATTATCACCAAGCCGCACACAGTAACTGTATTTAGTCATATTTTCAAATTTAGTAATATTTATCGATGCTCTCATGGAAGAAGTAGTGCAGAAAATGTCAAATATAACATTTCTGATAATGCTTGATGGTAACTTTTTACCATCAAGTTTCTTTTAAGACAAAAAAAGAAATCATGCTCTTGTTTTTAGCTTATTTTATTAGCTTTACTCGCTTACTTCCTGTTTAGAAAGAGGAGAAGCTTCTTAAAGAGAGAGAGGCGTTAAATTACAGTCAAATTTATTTTAAGTCGTAATTTATATATAGCATTTTTGTTAACAACTGAAGGTAACATAGTTACTTCATTGTGCTATAAAATGATTCTATGTGGCTGGAAAATACAGAATACTGTCCCTTTAATGAAACGTCCTCTGATTCTGAGAAGAAACTTTAACAAACCTTTAACTTCAGGTTCAACAATGCAGACTTCATCTCCAGAAACCCGGTTCTGAGCGCCCTGAAGGTGCTGTACTACTGCCTCTTTGCTCTGCTCTACGGCCTGGCCGGCTCCTGCAGCGACGTCGTCATGGTGAACTCCACCTGGACGCTGGGACACATCCTGGCCCTGTGGCGCTGCCCCAGCCGCACCAGCGTGGTGTACCCGCCGTGCGACGTCAGGGCCTTCCTGGACGTCCCGCTGGAGGGGGAGGAGGACGAAGACGAGCTGGAGGAGGGCTGGGAGGAGCTGGGGGGTGACGAGGACGGGAGAGCGGGAGTAGACAGGAAGTGCCACTCCATCGTGTCCGTGGGTCAGTTCAGGCCGGAGAAGGACCACCCGCTGCAAATCAGAGCCTTTGCCAAGCTGCTGGACAGGAAGGGGGATGGGCCCGGGGGCCGGGAGGCGCTGCGGCTGGTGCTGATTGGCGGCTGCAGGAACCAGGAAGACGAGGACCGGGTGCTGAGGCTGCGGGGGCTCTGTCAGGAGCTCGGCGTCTCGGACCGCGTCGACTTCAAGCTCAACGTTCCCTTCGACGAGCTGAAGAGGGAGCTGGTGAGCGCCACCATCGGGCTGCACACCATGTGGAACGAACACTTCGGCATCGGTGAGAACACAAGAAACGGCCATGTCTGTGTTACCATGACGCAGGTAACACAGACATGGGGAAATAAGTATTTGATACACATCCAAAGACTGCAGAGGGTGGTAGAGACTGAGAGACGGCGTAGGGATGATCTGGTGATTATTGTTTACAGTAACCAGTTGGTTAATGGATAGCAAAAATGTCTAAATAAGAGATTTTCTGTAATTAACTCTTTGAGTCTCCAGTTAATGATTAATCCATTACTAAGTTATTTGACAATTATTTCAATAATCAATTCATCACAATTAATTTGATTAATCATTTCAGCCATAGATTATTTAAGGTTATTTAATCTGATTTGGCTTGCATTAAAAAAAAAAAACAGAAAGCTGTTGTTATGAATTTTTATAGATTTTCCATATCAGCATTTTATTCTGAAGTAGTAATGAGGAAGTAAAGTTTCTAAAGCAAAATGCATAAAAATCAGAAGGAATCTAGATGACCTCACTTGGGTAATAACTATCTATGTCATATTTGTTTTCAGTGTACATGAGCTGCATGTTTCTCAGGTTGTCATCCTTAAAAAGTATCTTAAAAATATCTCAAATTGAGGCCTTGAAATTCCTTTTAAAAAGTAAGTTGGCATTAAATAATACATCACAAGTCTTAAATTTTGTCTTGGTAGAACAATTTCATCTCATATATTTTCTGTATTTGCAGGACTTTTCAGTCAGGCAAAAGTCTAAGTCGTGAGCAGACATCTTTATTGCATTCTGTAACTCAAGATGCCAGTTAGCAGGTTAAGGCTCCCGCTAACTAGCTGCTAATATACACTTGCTAGCAAGCTAACATTATTGGGTTAGTGCAAGTTTATCCCCTGTTGGCTGGACGATGTTTGCACATCTCTGTGGAGATACAGGTCTTAAATTCCATTCATGATGGTCTTTAAAAAGTTAAATTTGACCTACAGAAAACCTGGTTTCTGTCTTTAAATGATTTCATGCTATTATTTCGAAGGGTAAGTCGGGTTTTACGGTTTAGACGTCCATCCTGTCTCTGTCGTTCCAGGAGTGGTGGAGTGCATGGCCGCGGGAACCATCGTCCTCGCCCACAAGTCAGGCGGCCCGAAGCTGGACATCGTGGTGCCGCACGAGGGCAGGCAGACGGGCTTCCTGGCGGACAGCGAGGACAGCTACGCCGCGGCCATGGAAACCATCCTGGCCCTGACGCCTTTGGCTAAGCTGGAGATAAAACGCGCAGCGCGGGAATCCGTGGGGCGTTTCTCAGACCAGGAGTTCGAAGCTTGTTTCCTCGCCGCCACGGAGGCTCTGATGAATCAGATGGTGCGGTGAGGACGAACGAAGCAGACCTGGTGTCCAACTGGGACTAGAGACGGATGTCGGTACAGAAAGCAAGCAAGCTGGAATTTGAAAACAGAAGAAGCTTTCTGCTGTCTTTTTTGGAAAGCTTTTCCTACTTCACACTTTGTAACTTACACTAATATCACTGGGCGGTGATCTTATGTCTGTTTAAAACAAGCTAAGCTAACAGTTAAAGCGCAACACAGTGCCTCATTATTAGATTATTTACCAGTAAAGAAGACATTTCTAAATTAGTCAAATTTCTCTGCTTGCCCTCCGGATTTAAAACGAGATAAAAATCTCCACTCTGTACAGACTGAGAAGAAAACCTGAACATTCCCATCGATTGTTATCGATATGTCAAAATGCCTTGTGGGTCGTATGAATGAAGCCGGGTTCCAGGTCCGTATGTGGATGTGTGTTTCCTGAACTGATTAAAAAATAGTCCAGGTTTCAGGAAACTCTCTGTAGTTGTAAATTGATAAATGATTATGGTCATATTTAAAGAGGATCATCTTGATATTTGACTCAGATAGATGAATGAAAGTTTTTGCGGTTGTTTAATTGGTCAATCGTCTGGTTCTCACACATCCTCACTTCAGGATGCAGGTCAATCAGATTGGTTTATGCAACGAGGCGTTTAGTTTCCCCCTTTGCTTCCAGTGTTTCTGTTTTTACTAAGCTGGACTTAGATTAGACTCACTGTCAACTAATCTGGGGAGAATTATAGGAACTGCAAAACAGATTTTTTAGTTTCATTCTGGGTTATACTGTCAATGCTGACATGACTTTGAAGAGAATTATTTTTTCTGACTTCTAAAAAAAATGAAATGGATTATTTAAATATGATTTTTCTGTCATTAGAGGTTAAGTTAAGAGGCTAGCTCTTTTTGTTGCTTTGTGTAATCTCTATAGTTATATTTAATATGAAGGTTTAGCTGAGGTGATGGCCAAATCTACCTTGTCTGAATGTTGCTCTCCTCCTGCATTCCTGTTTTTGATGGGCATGATAATATAATAAAAGGTGTATTACAAACCCACATTTTTAAAGAGGCATTGATATTGTTTAATTCTGTGTATAGAGAATGTTTAGATTCCTGGAGAAATGGAGATTACACCTGAATAATACACAATAAACGCAAAAGAAAAGTACAAGATGCAGCTGATAATTTTTTGTGTGCTGCCCCCTTGTGGTAAAAGTCTCACAGTACCCTCAGAATGGTTATGGTTACTGGAGATTTGTTTACCATCTTGTCCTTCAGGATAAGTAGCTGGGATTTTAAAGCAGTATGACAAAGGAATGTGTTATGCATATAAAATGATAAAGTGAACACTCTTACTTTGACCACAGATCCTGCTACACAGGAAAAGTGATTTCAGAAAATAAACAGGTGAACAGGGCAGATTTATCTTCCTTAACCAAGCCAAGCAGGCGGTAAACAGTCATGCCATTAAAGTGAGAGCAGGTGTTTACTCTCTGAAATGATCTTCTCGCATCATACTAAATTAGTATTTAGCTAATTAGTATTAGCTAAATACTAATTATTAGCTAAATTAGTATTTAGCTAATACTAAAGCTACTATTATTAGCTTTAGTATTTGAAGTTAATTACTTCGTCCTAGTAATTAGCTTTAGTACTGCCTTGTTTTTTTTCTTAGTGTCTGAGCAAAATAAACAACAAATGGTCTATTACTGCATGTGTACAGTTAGCGTGACAAGTTATGTTCTTGGAAAAATAGCCAGATTACTTTAGAGCAACTAAACCATCAGAAGTAAAATGCGAACTGATTATGTGAATAAAAGTGAGACTTTTGGCTGCTTCCATTCACTGCCGATAGGTTTTGCATAACCTTTGCACAACTTGCCAGCAAACAGTACTACAGAGACGTAACAGCTGGAAGAAAGAGGAATGCTGCTGCCTGTGTGCATTAAAGGAACAGTACTGTCAGGAGGGGAGAATGTTAGCATTTGTACCTAAATGAGAATATTTTCCTTTTGCCACTGTTGTGTTCTGCTGCTTGCCTTAGAATAACAAAATAACAATTTTACATATTCCTCAACTTTGAACATAGAAATGAATACGACAGGTATGAGGTACAAGTCCAGACACAAGTGAAAAGTTGTAAAATTGATTATATATTCCACTGAAAGGTGCTTTTCTCTCAAACAATAGTTGTCAAAATGAACTTGAAAAGTGCTGTACATTAAATATACTGTATTTCACAATAACAATCATGGTTACATTCAGTGTCTCCCTTTGTGTTTGGTATCAGAGGTGGTGTTGGAAAACTAAATGACAGGTAGGCCACAAATTTCTTTTTATTTGGGTTTTTTTTAGTAAATAAAGATTTTTTACATTCTTAAAACTACATTTATATTATTGCTCACTTAAAATCAGGTTTGTCAACTATTTTAGTCCAGATGTATCACATGAATATATAGATAAGGCTTCGTGAGTCATGTAAATTCAGAGTGAACACTTTCACTTCTTTCACACATTTTAAGGCAGTTCATTCAGAATAATCCATCTGTTAACAAACCACTGAATCATTCCAGCCTGATGCTTGTCTAAAGCTGCGCTCCTGTCTGTCTGGGACTCTTCAGATTTACTAGAAACATCCGTTTGGTGAACCGTCATACCCTGACCAGCTGACCTCTGCTTGGGCTTGCTGATGACCTGAAGAGCTGTCCGCTCCTCCATCCTTCCTCTCTGCTTCTTCACCCTCCTCCGGCGTGTTTCCTCCAGAGCTCGAGTCGTCCATGACGTAAAGGTTCCTCATAGAGTCCGCCACGGCGTCTCTCAGCTCGTCCTCCGACTCCTCAAAATTCCTGAAGAAAAACACATCACTTCTACATTTACCTTCCCTTTGTTAGATTTAAAGATTCAGAATAAATCTTTCAGACCCATAGTATAATTTTATAGCATCATCAGGTAACTATGTTAACCTCAGTAGTTATGAAAATGCTGTGTCCATTTTTGTTGATTGTGCACGACGCTCTACTAATTCTTTTCAAAGATGTACGGCTGTATAATTGAGCATCTGTTTGCAGCGAGCGTAAACGTTGAATTTGGGGGGCGTGGCCAGCAGCAGCTCACTTGGATTTAAAGTGACAGAGCCCTAAAACAGCTCATTCTGACAGGAGCTCAAAATAGGCAGAACTGAAATCTCATAATAGTTTTTTTTTTTTTTTCAAAAAATGTAATAAACATGTTTATTGTTTAGCCTTAAGGTGACCTTTAATTTGTATTTGTTTTCTCTTTTTTTTTTTTTTATATGTGGTTTGTACCATACTGTGTTCAGAGTGAAGTTAACAAAGCGTGAACTCACGTGTCATCATCATCAGACCTCGACTCCAAACGCTCTTCATCCATCTCTATGTCCGAGTCCTCTTCCTCTTCTCCTTGTTTCCCCTTCTCCTCCTCTCCCTGCGTAGCGTCTAACGCTTCATAGAGGACAAACAGTTCAGCGTTCCACGTTCAGTGAATCTCTTTAGCCTTCAGTTTCTTGCCTGTTGGGTGTTTGGGCCTGACCTGTGTCCAGACTTGGTGTGAGTTCAGCCTGAGCCAGAGCGTTCAGCAGGGAGCTGGGGGGGCCGCTGGTCCACTGCCTGCGGCCTGCTGGAGTTGCCAGCAGGAGGAGACATGTCAGATATGTGGAGCTTTAAAAAATACATGGGATACTTCAGTCGTTGTGCGTGCTGCACCTTCTAAAGACTCAGCCGCTGTGCTACAAGCAGAGTTGACGTCCATATTGGCCAGGGCGTCCAGCAGAGTCTGAGGGGTCCTTTGGCTCCACCCCTTTCTCTCCTTTGACCAGTCTTTGAGCTTTAGCGCCTCCCCTTCCTGGAAGCTTAGCGTACGATTGAGAGGGTCCACTTCCTGTTTGGTGAGAGGAGAAGAAGAAAACTGAAGCCATGTAGCAAAAATGACTTTGTTTCAATACTTCTACCTGCTTCTCTTCGTTTTTCCTCTCCTCCTTCGTTTCTTCTTCATCCAGCCGGATTTCAAACATGATTCCCTTCTGCAGATACCAAAAGATTTAAATGCTGTTCATCATTTTCAAACAGTCTCACTTCATTTTTTTTTTAAGGAATGGCTTTTGAAAATCTTTGTAATATTCCTTTTATACGCCAGCTGAGCTTTTCAGATGGCGTTCCATGTTGCGTTCAAGTATTTGAATCAAAATTAAGTCTTTTTTTTAGGTTCGGCAGGCAGAACCTCACCTTATCTTTGGCTTTTTTCTGAGAATTTCCCTCGTTTTCTTCTCTGATCTGCCTCAGAACTGCATCCGTGTCCTACAGCGGGAAGGAAAAACTCTGTGTAACCTGAGTGACTTAACGACAAATATGTAGGATTTGACCAAGTTGACCTTATGAACAGATACAGCTTCGAACCAAAAGAACAGAAGATGATCACCCCAACACCAAACATACAACACATCCGATCACAGTGTTGCTGTAAAGGTCTAAAAGCTCAGGTGAAACATTACTTACACTGAAAGACAGGTGAGCCAGCTTGAAAAAGTTAGTTAATCAAAGTAATCAAATTAAGTTTATGCCAGTAAATACATTAAGTTTATTAAGTTGTCATGCTAAACAAACATAAATAAAGTAAGTTTGGCTAACTTAGTTCAACTACATGTAACAAATTAACTACATTTTTTAAAATTGGAGCTGCTTTCTCTTTTATTTCAAACCATTTCGAATCTGTCAACTTTTTTTTTTTTTTTTACATCTGATAATACAACCACAAACTTTAGTGTGTTTTTTGGGGGGGGATTTTATGTGCAAACTGCTGAGTTAAGTCATACATCAGATACTGATGCAAATGTAGGAAAACTTTTGAATTTGAGGAAAGTTCCCGCTGAGTTTTCTAGCATTTCGCAAATAGACATAATTTTGGTAACTCTAAGCTAAAACAAGAAAAGTCTGGTCTGATTCAGAGAGTGAGGGAAAAATGTGTGTGTCTTCTTATTTAGTGTATGAAAATGTCTGGCTTTAACTGTCCCACTTTCCCAAAATAATAAATAGCCTTACGGTATTCTGCACAAGTTTGGCACTCTGATTTCTGAGCTCAAGTCATGTAAATATCAAACTGACTTCAACACCACATACGATAAGGCTCAAAGTTTATTTTCCTGAAGTGTGTTTCTGTTTTCCTGTGGTTATTCGTACCTGAGCAGGTGTTTCTTTCTGCTGCTCTTCAGTATCCGAGGCGGGCTCCGGCTCTCGCGCTTTTTCCACCACAAAGGTTCTTTGTTTATCTTGTGGCTGATGAGCACAAACACATGTATAAAGCTGCTGCTGTTAATTCTGTTGCAGATAAAACTTTAGGTGCCTTGTGAGCTTTTGGGATGCACATCAGCTTCATCGTACACAGCTACTGCATCAAACGTGCAGCCAAACCCAAACCCAAACCCAAACCTTCCCCCCCTGTGGTTCATATGCTGAGCAGAGACTGTGTGAAAGAACCGGGTGTTAAGACGCCTGAAAAAGCTCACATCATTTACCTTTTGAGCCACAAACAAAAAATATTTATTTAGGTTTCAGCAAAGCAGTTTTTGCAAAACTACCTGGATTTATTCTGACATCTGAAAAACCCTTTGAATCTTCTGCTACTGTATTTTTAAATATGCCTTACATCTAGTATTTGCAACTCTTATGCGTCATTTATATGTTGAAAAGTTCATGTATTTTAGTGACTCCATCATTAAGGGAATCATCATGATGCAGATTAATTCCACTCAGAATGACGCTTTAACGCACTGATTACTGGTATGATTATGTTAAAACACGGCAAGATCAACAAAAATATTTTTAATATTAAAAAAAAGGCATGTTTAATACCTACAAAAACATATTAAGTTATTGAATATGTCTGTGCATATTACACAAACTCTCTATATAAATGCATTATATATTATATAATCTAATTTGCATACCTCTGATTCAGCTTTCTGTCTCATCTGTCTCACCTCCTGATGATACTGCTGCCTGATGTGATCCAGCTGACGCAGATACTCCTACACACACACACATTTCATTTGAGATATTTGTAGAACTTATTTTCTATCATTTTACACATTAATTTCAGTTAATGCGGGTGTTTGTTTGGTGTCCCACCTGCTGTCCCTCATATTTTCTGTCTTGAGGAAAGTGCTGGTTGTCAGGTAGTCCAACTTCCTGCTCCTGGCCATCCGGCTTCCTTTTACTCTCAGCTGTGCACGGCCGCAGACCCTGGAGATAATAGAAAAGTCACCAAGTCAAGAAAACAACTGAGAAAAGTCCATTAAATGGAGTAAATAGTATTTAAATAAGCTTGAAGTTGACAATATTTGTCCCTTTTCTACTTATGATTGTAGATTTTGATTTAATGATGCCAGTTTTGAGTTGCACTTATTTTAATGATGTTCATGTGTAAGATTTATTTTCACATGAATATAACATATAATATATATTGTAGCTTATTATACGTCTAGATTCTTCAGTACTAACTCTTTTGCAGTTAAAGTCATGTTCTCAACCAAACCAAACAGTTCAGTTCTTGTTCAGTTTTGCAGGATTTCCATGTACTTCTACAATAACAAATATTCTGTTCTACTCTATTTTTTTCTCTTTCTGTGGCCAAATAACATTTTCAAACCCAGAACAATTTCTAATGTTCACATACTATAGTATTTTTAAACTGCGCAAACTGAACTGAAGATTCACTCACATCGGCATACCGAGCGCTTGAAATGGAGACCCATTTCCAAATTACTTCAGCTAATAATTATTTGACCACTTGGGGGCAGTCATAGGCTGCATATAGAGAACTGAATGTTTAGCCCTAGATGTTTAGGCACTAATTAAAATACGGAAATAAAAATTAGAGGATGTTTGTCATGGCAAAAGTAATCTAATCTATCCTAAAGTAGCAGCACACTGTACATTTTAAGCCTTTAATCAGAATAAACATGCATCCATCAAATGTGACACACATACTTTGTAGTCGTGACAGTTCTAGATATTTCACAAAATGGCTTTTATTCCTTGATGTTTGGTTCCATGTAAAATGTGTTTTGAACTATGAAAACCGTGTAATGAAACACTACAAATGTCCTTTATCTGAAAGATTCCCTTCCTGATAACATTTATTCATTACTCATCATCATCAACTGTCATATTTATGCATACAGATACATGTCTTCGTTTTAAACCACGCCCACGTCTGCTTCTAAATCCATCCGTTAAAATAAATGATTAAAAAAACTGACTGTGTGGAGTTTGGTCTTACCAGCTGTTTTTCCGCTCTCAGTTTATACTGGTTGGCCTCCTGTTTCCTCTGCAGGTACTCGTTACGAGCTGCAGCCACACTGACAGACACAACAGGTGACGGTGAACACGTGTTACCGTGGTGATGGGAACAAGATAAATCTCACTGAAGCTCTCCATAAGCAGTGAAAAAGTTTAGAAACAATTTATTCCTGCTAGACATAAAATTGTGGCTAATTTAAGCAAATCTAGATTTGATGTAAATATCACCTCAGATGAATCTGTTTCTTAACAGGAAGATGTAAAAAAAAAAAAAAGATTGCATATTTTTGTTGCTCTTTTATAGAAATGTGCTGCTTGTTTGAGCCACCCACAGCTGGTATGGTTCCACAAGCGGACCATCTTGTTCCCAGAACTGCAGGTTCACATCTGCGACTCGCTCCAGAACCGCAGGATCAGGAGCTGAAGGTGGAGCAACACCAGCAGGAATGTCCTTATTCCTCCTCTGAATGACATCCAGTTGGGCGTAATAGTGCTGGTAGTGGCTGTCAGCCTGCCTCCCATCCAACCTGCAGCTAGAAGAACAACATATTCATTTCAGAAGTTTAAAACAATGACTGGATTGTGACATGAACCGCTCTCTTCTGAGGGCAATTTTTTAATCTTTACCACTTTTCAAAGACAACGTTTTAAAAATATAACGTCCTTCGCTGCTATGCCTGTGACGGTAGATAAAAGAAGAGGAGTACATTTACAACAACTATGTTTTTTCAGATTGATATCAGAAATTTTCTAGAAAAACCTTGAAAATCTTTGAGTTTTAAAAGTACAAATTTGCTAGAAAAAGCTCAGAGATTTTTAGATAAATCTCAGAAATTTTCTAGAATTTTTTCCACTTTCAGAAATATTCAAAAAGTAACAATGTTTTCAACTTTTTAAGTATTTTTCTAATATATTTCGTAGATTAAACTCAAAATTTCTGAGTTTTTGGCAGATATCTAATCCTTTTTTTTGCTATGGTCCTAATATTGCCATCATATATAAAAATATTCTTTTGGTTTCTCAAACTTCTTAGAGGTTAACCATGACCAAACTATTAGGCGATAAACATTCACTAACACTTTACACAGCTAACACAGAAGTATGAGACAAGGTTTAATCAGTAGCTGCGTTTCTATTACAAATGTTTTTGATGTTCCACTCGAAAAAAAAAAGACAATTTTGCAATTGCAGTGTTTCCGAAAAATCAGAAATGTGATTAAAATCCCACCTGAATAAACCTGTACACAGGATAAGTCATTAAAAATCATGGTGGACACAAATGTAAACACTTACAAGTGGTACTGAGAAACGATTTTCTAATAGATGTATTGAAATACATCTGTTTCAATATGACTGAAAAACCACATCGTCCTATTACAAAAACTGTACTCAAAAATGTGAGTTTTTTCCAAATGAACCAAAGTTATTTCCACAAGCTAAAATTTGCAGGAGGTTTTTACTACCCACTTCTGAATCCCTGCAAACGCTCCGTCTGCGGCTGGTTTGGCTGCTTTGTGATGAAGAGGCTGCAGTAGCACATAAATACGAAGTTAAACCAACAGAAACACAAAAAACCCAGATACTGGGTCAAAAAGAGAGCATGTGATGCGGCTTCAGACTTACTTTGTAGGGAGCGGCGACCACTCTGAACGGCGCTCTGTGGTCCGGTTTGGCGGCGGGTTTCCCGCCTGCTGCCCCCGGCCTCTCTGCTGCCCTCGCCTTCTGCATCTTCTCTGGACAACAGCGGAGAAGAAAACGGCTTTGTTTACGGCTTCGTTTTCATGTCTACTGTTTGTCGGAGGAAAATGTTTAAAAATAAAACCTATCGAGTTTTCCATCGCAGTGTGTTAGTGTTAGGTGAAATGTATATATATATTATCAAATATTTGTTGTTTCATTTATAACAATAGTGTTGCTTATATGATGTTCTGTCTTATATGCCTTTATTGTTTCCTTTCCCTTCAGCATAAAGAATGTTTCTGTGTTGTTTGATTTACTTTGTTTCCTTTTCACAAGAGGGCCTCCCTGAAGAGAAGCAGTGATAACCGTGCTCACAGGGTTTATTGCTCAGCAGTATACAGCAGGAGACAGTTATTTTTTGAGACAGTTATTTTTTGTTTTTGGGCATGTGCACCGACCGATGGCACCCTTTGAATTTCGTTGTCCTTGTGACAATAACAATAAAGATTTATCTTATCTTATCTATCTTATCTTAGCAGGACCTCTTCTTCCTTTGAACTGTTAGATAGCAGTAAAACCGTCGCCTTGAAGATGTACGACTTGTTCTGTTTTACTCTGTGTCTGGAGCCGAATAATCTAATGCAAGACAACATGTGTTTAGTTAGTGATTGTCATTAGCACTGCAACTAAGTAATGAAGTGTTTTGCCCCCACCCCTTAGAGTTGCAGTGTTCTCTGTGATAGGGACTCTGAAAGTAATAAAAAGAGAGGAGCGGACAAATGTGTTTCAGAGCGGTTGGAGATTTGTAACTGTAAACACGTCTCTGTCCGTTCTCCTTGCGAGATCAAAAGAATCTAACTCTCTTGTCTTTTCTGTGTTTGTTCAATTTGTCTTTAATAGGGGTCAAACCTGACAGTTAGGATCATTATAGATGGAAAGAAAAGGAGTGAATTCCCACCATAAAACTCAGATATTTTGAGATTCATCTCAGAAAGTTTCAAGGAAAAACAAGCAAATTTCTGAGCTCCAAAAGTCAAAAAAAAAATTTGCTAGGAAAAAGAAAATAATCTAATTTTGAGATTAATCGCAAATATCTCTCCAAGTTTTTTTTTTAAAAGGAAAAAATTAGTTTGGAAAATTTCTTGGTAAGATTTTGTGTTTTTGCAGTGCACTGTTAGGTTTTTCATCTTCTCTTCCTGTACTAAAAGCCTTACTGTATCATTAATAGTGGATTTCATTTTAAATGTGGCCTGAATGTTTTCTAAATGGTCCATTGCTGCCAAATCCGTCCCAGAGCCGTCTAGGAGAGTAACGCTGACAATACCAGAGGTCAATGAACTCTTATTTTAAAAAAAAACAAAAACACACACACAGTTGATGAGTTCTCACTTGGTGCTTTGTGCTACGTTACCTGCCGGTTTCGATGCTCCTGTTCTTATTTTAGCAGCGTCTGATGCAGCTGCTGCTCCGTTTCGATGGGAAGCTGCGTGGTTTAACTCCCCCTGCATCGTCTGCAAACACCGAAAACCACAAGCACACATGCCTTGACACCGATAGCTCATATTTTACCTCATCACTGCTTATGAAAGCCAATAAGAATTGAACAGGTTTTATGAGAAGCAGAACAGTGTCTTAACTCTTTGGTACGTTTTGTAGAGGCATTAGAGCTTTTTTTCTTTTATAGAAAGTCAGAAAACAAACACCAAGGAATGCAGCAGACACGTCAGTTGACATTTTGCAGACGTTTAAAGCAGAATTAGGATATAAAACAACCTCCTAAGCTTTAGACACCTCATGAAGATCTGTTTAACCCATCATGTGACAATAAAATCCAATTGACAATCTGTGGCAACTCTTGATAAATGATGTACACAGACGCTCTCCATCCCATCTGACCGAGCTGCAGCTTGGTTTAGGAAAGAATGGGGGGGAAAATAAAACATATCAGTCTGTAGAGGTGGAAAGTTGGTAGAGTCTTGCGGCTGTAGCTGCAACCTAAAGTGACTCTACAAAATGTCAGTGGACATGAATATACTTTACAGATTTTGATTTAAAAAAAATAAATAATTAAAAACCATGTTTGTTTCTTCTTCTACTTCACAATTATGGACAACTTTGAGCTGATATTGGTCTATCACATAAAATTAAGTAAAGTTCTGCTTTGTACTGGTGCTCTAAGTATTAAAAAACAGATATAATCCATTTATGTTTTTATTTAAATTACCTTTTTAAAGAATTTTATTTTTGACCCTTATTTGTATACTTTTTTTAAGCAAAGCTACCATTTATCATGTACATCCTGTCACTAATATGAATGTTTAAACAACTGACCCAGTAATCAAACTGACCCGTTACCTGAGCGTTGACGTGTTTACTGACGTGTTTTTCTAAAAATGGACGTCGGAGGACCGAGCTCACTGAGGGACGGTCTCGAGGGTTGACCTGGAAAAAAAAACAAAAACAAAAACAAAACAATGTGTTTTACAAATATGATATATTTTCGAATATGTCCCACAATGTCTAGTTCACTTAACTATTACATTAGAGCCAGTTTATTGTGCAAGAGAAGAGACAACGACCTCATCAGAACCTCTAACGAAGAATGAAATAATAAATCATAAGACGATCAAAATGATTGTGTTTAATAATACCTTAGCTAATATATAGCAGGTCATTCTATAAAGCTAACATTAGCTGTTTACTTGTTATTGGTTAGCATAGCAAGCTAGTACTAGCTATAGTCAAGAATCACACTTTGACCAAATGACTGGTCAAAAAGTTGATATTTTATACATATTTTCACAATATCAATCTTTAGAGGGTTTTTGTCTTTTTTTTGTTGAACCAGATTAGTTTTTACACAAAATCAAAATCCTCTAATCTGCTGGTTGTTGCTGGTGTTAGCATTCCTTCCCATGATCCTACAAGGATAAACAAATATAGAGAATGGATCAATAAAAACCATTTATTTGTAGGCAAATACTCATAATTTAATAATCCAGGTTAAGGTTTATTCTCATTGGTAGCCTTAATATTTGACATTAAGTCCTTTTGATCCATATTTTAGGATTAAAATCTAATTCTCCATGCCAGATTAGACCCACAACTCAACTGTGATATGTTGAGTCAATTCAGACCTGGATTGGTCAATACGTAACGCAAAAAAGTTATCAAAATAACCTAAATTGGGTTATTTTTAATGCAGCGGTTTTACAGTACAATGACAAACATGATTTTTTTTAGAGATACCAAGAACTGTGTATTTCTAACAGTGGTGTCTCGAGAGGACAATAGAGACTCTAGAGAATCACAAGAAGCTCAAGATAATGAACAGCTGCTTAAACAGTTTGCGACATTCTGTCATTTACACCTAGTGATTATAACTTAATCTGATCTGCTGCTGCCAAAGGAGAGAACGACTATAATCCCATAATACCGGTTCTTTGATCCCTGAATTGCACCGCAAATTGTGCTGGCTTTTATTCAAGTCATAAAATCGGCTCCACAGTCTCTGTGAAATTCTCACTTTCTATAAATTCTTTAGGAATGTCGGGTCCAAATGGAAACACCTCCGTTAAGTTAGAAAAAGAAAGAGGGAAAACTGTGAAAACTCAAAAATCTCGAACAGAAAACAAAAACATTATTGTTGAAGCTTTCTCGCAACTAAAGTTCTGGTGTCTTGTAGGCTTAATGTTAAAATAAGCTGAAGTTCTGAAATGTTCTTATCTTCTAAAAATGTTGTGAAAGAGTTAACTAACAACTGTCAAAGGGAATTATATAAACAAGTGCATTACTAAAGCAAAAAAATAAATAAAATGTAGCAAATACTTTTTACTACTGACTAAACTATCACTTCTGTATGATGAGTCAATTTCAGGGACATGAGCTCGTTCTTGTTTGTACCTGCTGTGTAACTTCACTTGTTCTTGTCGTGTTACGTAAACGCTGCAACAAAAAGAGACAAGAGTGTGTCCAACCTTGAAGAGCTGGGCGACCAGCAGACGAAGGTCGTGGGAGTAGCGACTGGGGACAGGCGCGTAGTGGCCTCTGCAGATTTTGCTGACCAGCTGCCTCAGGCTGTTGCCCTCAAACTGTTAGTGGAGACCCACAATTAGTAAGTCAGACTGGAACAAAAAGAAGCAAACATTCAATTAATTTAACAACAGCAAATACATTTTTTAAAGGGGCAGTATTATGTTTGTTCCAGTCCACATACTGTAATTTTAAGTCAGTCAAGTAACCATATTACGTTGAGTTGTTAAGAAAAATGCTGCATGTATCAAATACTGTATGACTTAAAAGAAAGTTGACTTTGTAATTTAATAGATGGATGACGGTAGCGTTAGCTTAGCGTTTATGAAGCGGTGAGGGTGAAGCGTTTGCCGGTGTGGCAGAGCTCACTGGATGCCTCAGGCTGCAGAGTTCATAGAGGACACAACCCAGAGACCAGATGTCTCTGCAGAAGCAAAAACACAAACAAAAGCAAATATTTGTCAACCTGAATCGATTTCACAGAAACTCTCCCTGGTTTTAATTACACCATTTCACAAACAAACATCCTCCCTGTTAGCGTCCCACTGAGTATATCTTACATATCCTGACATGCCACCTGTTGGAAAAGCATGCAGTTTATCAGCACCTCACACCCTTCAGCTAAAGTCATAAACCTGATGGAGAAAAACAGAGTTAAATGCAATGACATTAGGCAGCCAACAGAGAAAAGAAACTGTCTTCAGGTATTTGTATCTGGCTCAGAGTCACGTATACGACAAATCTTCACTTTGTACTTTGACGTTTTAAGAAGAGGATGAAGGAAAGCAGTTCAAGAGAATCAGAATTATATCCTCCTCAAAATGTCGCTGACGAGAGTCTCGGGTAGAAAGAAGAGGAAGTCAGTTTGACCTCAGGTTCACCAAAACGGGAACAGAAAAGAGCAGATGAGATAAGAGACAGACAGACAGACAGTTTATTTGATTTAAAACACACAAACAAAAATTAATAATAACCGTTACAGTCAATCAACTCTCCGACTTCAAAACAAGGTCAAATAGAAATAATTTATAAGTGTTTTATAGACTGAATAGATGTAGGCTGAAGATATTCAGTTTATCCCAGTTTGAGATGTTCAGATAAGACAACATGGATATGAACAGACATAAAGTGTGTTCCTCTATAGTGAGAAGATAATGTGGAACCTTATCCTGTCCTGGTGTGAGCAGCTTGGTTTTTGTCCGACTGTACAATGTGTTGAATTGTTGTATATTCAGACACCAAAACTTGCTTCTGTGGGGTTTTTCTTTCCTTATTTTCTCGCAAAATAAAGAATATGATCTAAAATATAATATAAATATGACCTAAAAACATATGCTAAGATAATAAAAAACGTTCATCAAGACAAAGAAAAGAACAGTAGAATCTTTCCCCATTAGCAAATCACCCAGACTGCTGCTATAATCCTGATAAACACTACGTCTTACTGGTCCCCATGCTCCCTCTTCAGGGCTGTTGGGTCGATGTTTGTGTCTGCACACGCTGTCAGAATGAAACCCCCTCTGGGTGGATTGCAGCTCTACTAGGTCATAATAACACGATTACACAACCGGGGTTTATTATTGCGCTCACACATGATCGTCCAACAGAGACAGACATGACGACCGACACACTCAGTCAGGCCCAGAACTCATCTGTTCTCTAAACTCCACCCATGTAGCGTCCAATTCTGCTGTAGTCATCACAAGGGAGCAGAAATTTTGGACTGATTTCAAACAACTCCTCATTGTGAGGAATTTTACTTCACGGCTAATTCAATGCAAACGTAGCGCTTGGTGATACATCAGCCGTTTTCCCCGAACTGAGCGAACTACTGAAAACCAGCCCACAGGTTCCGACAAAACAGAAAACTTTCTGTGAAGTTGATGTCATTAACAAGTATAATAATAGTGGTACAGAAAGTTTAAAAGAAAAAAACACCCTGAATATAAATGTAAAACCCACAGAAGTGTTCCTGCTTTCATATTAAACAGTGATGCAAATGTGACTGAGAATATATTGTTTTTCATCAATCAATGAGCTGGTTGTAATACTCTTGTGCTGAAAATCAGCTTAGAACAGGAACAACATTTGTTGGCCCTCAGTCGGTAAATTCCCTTGAACCAGCAGCAGAGTGACAGGCAGGCCGCAGCACGCAGATCCACTCAAAGGCAAAAACAGAAAGTGAGAATGGCAGACGGTACAGTGAGGGCAAAGTTACAGCGTAAGAAAAAACTCAGAGAACCTCAGTACCATTAAGGTGAAGAGACCGAGACAGTCGACCACTTTCAGTTTCTGTATCTTAGGTCACTGTCAGGTTGGAACGGCTGAACGCGTTCCAGGCAGTTTCTGGACTGCTGACTCCACACTCTCCACCAGGACCTCCAGATAAAAGGCTGAACTCGTCCTGTAGTCAGTTTTGTACATACGTTTTGTTGTTGTAGGGCCGACTCTCGCAGATCTCTGGTGAGAGGTAGTATGGCGTCCCGACACAAGTCCTGGCCATCTCCAGGGTGCTAAACGGTAAAAAAAATAAAATAACAATAACAATCAGCCCACCCTCAGTTAAGCCTCAATACAGAGACAAATTGGATATGATGTTCAAAATGGAAGACTGGTTAGTTTTAAAATATGAGCTTTAAGAATTTTTGGACCTTTTGTCTTTCTATGTAATAAAAGTCCCAAAAAATAAAGAGGCTTCTCCTTCTGTACAGTACAGACAATAATCGCACACTTTATCCTACTATTGAATCGACTGTTGCAATCAAATGCTACTAACCGGCTACCATTTCCACGCTCTTGTGTTTACTTGTCCGAGTTGACAGTTTGAGGAATGCTAATCAGTTGTTTGGAGCTCCTCCATGACTTACGGTGGACTCGCTGACAGGCAGCTGCATCGTGTGTGTGTGTGTACGTGTACGTGTGTGTGAAGATTACACTTGACTTACTTATTCAAAATTCTTGCGATACCAAAGTCCCCCAGCTTTACTTTCATCCCTCCGCTGGTTAGGAAGATATTCTAGGCAAGAGGGAGAGCAGGAATGAAAACAGATTTTTGTGTGTGTGTGTGTGTGTGCGCGCGCGTTTGTTTCTAATACCTTGTGGGGACCGTCCTGACATATACTACGTTGTGGGGACACGCTGCTCCTTGTGGGGACTGAAGCCTGGTCCCCACAAGGGGAAACGCTGTTTTTGGGTCAGGGGTCAGATTTAGGACTAAGGTGTGAATTGAGTTTTGGTTAGAGTTATGTATGTAATGGGTAGGGTAAAGGTAAGGTAAGATTTAGGTTGTAGAAATTAATGGAAGCCAATGGAAAGTCCCCGCAAAGATAGCGGCGCAAACGTGTGTGTGTGTGTGTGTGTGGGCGTGTGTGTGTGTGTGTGTGTGTGTGTGTGTGTGGGGGTGTGTGTGTGTGTGTGTGTGTGTAAACTGATATGACTGATAAAACAGAGAGATGGCTGTGAACAGAAATGCAGTGTGTTGTCATCTTGCTGAGTTATTCTAGGAGCTGGCACAGACAGAGCAGGACTGACGGTTCTGCTGTACAATTAAAGAGCTCTGTAATGACAATGTTTGTTAATTAATGAGCTTAACCCCAGAGACAAGATGCTGACAATGTTTATAGACACAGAGCAATAAATACGGCACAAATTATCTTTTCGAAAGCGCCACAAAAACAAAATATGTTTTTTCTCCCCCCCGACTTTTTCCTATAACATCAGACATTTCCCCTTGAGATCGATAAATTTGAATTATAAGCAATTGTAAAATTGAACAATAAGTTCAGAGTGTGCAAAACAACATATGGAATGATGTGATCAGGTTATCAAGTCCCCTTCTTTCATTTTTCAACATGATGCTGCCACTGCCATGTTTTAACATGAGTCTGGTGGGATTCAGGATGATATGAAGGCAGAATGCAAATGAAGAGAAAGGTTTTCAGAGTATCACTTATAAAGGCAAGTTGAAAACAATGTGTTATTTTCCTAAATTAATTATTTGTCACAACTTTCTTTTGATTTACCACATAAAATCCCAGTAAACAGACTGAAGTTTCTGGATGTAAAAAAAGTTTAAAGGTTTAAAATATCTGAGAATTAAACAGACAAAATAAGGAATACAAAATGACAACTGTGAAATTTTCAAAAACGATCCTAAGTCAGTTTTAGTCATTGGGAAAAACAAATTGTCCTCGTGTGAGTAAAGGCGAAGCTGAGTCCAAACAGTTTAAAATCCACAGTGGAACTTCAATGAAACTTTGTAAATAATGAAAAATTGTGTCGTGCTGAAATCAACCTTTTTCTAATTATATAAATAAACTTTTATTTGAACGTTTTATTGACCTCACTGTGAGCGATGCAGTTCAAATAAACGATAAAAACGTGTTTTTCTCATTGTAAGTTCACTAGATTCACACAGAAAAATATTCCTACAAAGCTAAAACCTGTTTGTTTGTCTGATATAAAAAGAGTTATGCAAGGTTTAAAAAATAAAAGTGTTTCAGTAATCTTTAGTTTCATTTTAAGTCTTCCTTTTAGGCGTGTTTTACCTGAGATTTGATGTCTCTGTGAAGAATCTTCCGGTCGTGGATGTGCTTGAGGCCCAGGCAGATCTGGGTGAACCAGTCCACAATCTGACAAACACAAAGTTCACTTTTTTCTTCTCCGTCTGACAGGGAGCCCAGCCTTTGGTAACATTCAGGCTCTTATTTGTTGTTGTATCAACCTTCCAGACCTCTCAGGTCTTCCGGTTCTGGTTCTGCTCTGCATACTCAGAACCAGAACCAAACGAGGAGAAGCAGCTTTCAGCTTCTATGCACCACAAATTGGGAACAAACTTCCAGAAAACTGTAATAAAACAGCTGAAACACCGACTTCCTTTAAATCTCGACTAAAAACCCACCTGGTTAGGATTGTATTTGAAACGTAATCAATTACAAATTTATTGACTTAATGCTGTATTTTGATTGTTGATTCTATGTTGCATTGTGTTTGTGTTTGATATGATGTAAAGCACTTTGAAATGCCTTGCTGCTGAAATGTGCTACACAAATACAATTTGATTGATTGATTGACTGATATTTCAGATTCTAGCTGGGGTTCAGGTTAGCCGGTACCTGCGCCTCAGAGAAGGGAATTCCTCTCTGCATGCTGATCTTCTTCAGCAGATCTCCTCCATCGCAGTACTCCATCACTATGTACAGGCTGCCCTTCTCTGCACACAGAAAAGGTTTCCAAGTGGTTCATTTCTGACAGGAAATGAGACGGCCGTCTCAAAAAAGATAGTAAAACAATGTGACGGAAGTATAAATGTTACTTTACACCTAAATCTACTAGGCGTACAATAAATGTGTGGCTGAATTGTGGATCAGTGGGCCTATAAAATGCTCTGGAAGGAAGATCTGCTCTCACCCTGAAATGTAGTGATGAACGAAACAATGTTTGGGTGCTTCATCTGTGACAGGAGAGTCACTTCTTTCTTAGAGGCTTCTTTCTCCTTCGCTGACATCTGGACAATAAACACACATAGTAGTCAATGAGACAGCCCTAAAAGTGAATGAAGAGAGATTTTTTTAAATTGGTTGGATTTTATTATATTGTAGAGACATTTTGTCTTTTTAGATTCCAACATATTTCATAGGTTTAGAAGATAAAAAATCTCTTCCTATTTTGTAACTTTTCTATTTTGCTCCAAGAACGTGAAAACGTTCTGCAAATTTTAATGTGTATAAAGGGACAGTATTATGTGCTTTGCAGGCATATAGTGCTATTTTATGGCATAATCAAGTAGCTGTTAATATCAGTTGTTATAAAACTGCCATAGATATCAAATATGACTTAAAAGAAATTTGACTTTGTAATTTAATGCCTTGAAATTGGGCCTCTGTCTCTTTAAAAACTCCTGCTCTTTTTGTAACTCTGCCTGTAGGGCTACTCAATTATCCCTTCAACAACATTTTTACCAGTGCTCCACTGAGAAGTAGCTCCTATAATAAGCTCAGCAGATTCACAGTTCCACTGGGTGTTTGCTAATTGCTGCTGGCTAGTCTGAAGGAGCTGAGTGAGAAGGACTGCTTTGTGAGGTGGAAGCTCGCTAGCTTGGAAACTGCAGCTGCGAGGAGGAGCTACATCTCGAAGGCGGGGCTAGGTCCCCCCACACATTTTTCCCAGCTGCATGGTTGCCACGGGAGATTAAAGGACTTCTCAAACATTCGCAAAAGAATTAAAGCAACACTCCAGGTATGTTTTTGATGAGGGAATAACATTCTACCATGATGGAAACCTAATACTGTCCCTTTAATACATCTGAAATAAATACTTGTTTTACTTCAAACTCCAAAGACAATCAGGAAAAAAAAATATTCCTGATTATATTGATAAAATTAGTGATATTTGGTAAGAAATGTTATGTTATTGTAAAATCTGTGAGAAACGTCTGTTAATTTTTAAAGTAGATATTAGAACTCGTTCAGTAATTTTGAACTCTCTTATGTTTTTGGATGTTATAAAATTGTTGTTCCCTTCAGACAGACTGGTCTGCAGGCGGCTTCGCTGTTGTTCCTGTACCTTCCCGAGACCGATCTGCTTCACCACGCAGCTCCGGCCTCCATCTCCCCGTTTGTCCCTGACGAGGAAGGCTGTCCCAAACGCACCTTCTCCGATCTGCCGGATAACCTCATAGTCATTCATAACACCTGGAAATGCCGCCACGCACACAACACGGCATTATCAGCGGGGTGTTAGCTGTGCCTGAAACAAGCTACATTTTCAGACCAAGCTTTCTCTTGGTTTTGGGTCAATTAAAATACCGACTGTGCAAAATACCGACCCAGAACCCAACCGAAATTATTTCTATCTGCTAAATCCCACGATATTGATAGAAATAACACATCAAATACTTATTTACGGTCGTCTTCAAGATCAGAAGCTTACATAGGGAATGAACGAGCGAAAGCCCGGATGTTGATGTCACGGCTTTGGAAACTTCTGATTGGTTAACAAACACATTTGCGTTAATTGGAGAGACACATCCGTTAATGTCTTTATTTTAAGGTCACAACTGGGTGAAACACGCTGCTGTCTTGTATCACATGAAAAGTAAAAAAAAAGGCCGGCAGGATATCATGAAGACAACTGTGGCGCTATATATGTATACATGTGTGTGTGTGTGTGTGTGTGTGTGTATCACACTATTCAATTCAACATGTCCGTTACCATGGATACGGCAACACAGTTAGCAAGTTGACTACACTTTCCTGGTAGAGCTTCCTTTTTAATGGTTTTAAATAAAGAAGTTTACTTACGGGTGTGGAACTTCACCGATGCAGTAAAGTTAACATAGCAGAGAGAGGAAAAAAGCAGCAATGACAAGTTGAAAAGTCGCGAGACGTCACAGTAATGTCCGTCTTTCGACAAAATAAATAAATAAATAAAAATACAGTACGGCGAGCTAGAGAAGTTGCCGCGGGGAACACTGGGAGCTGTAGTTTTCTTTCCCCCATCACTGATTGGTAGAAAGCTCAAGATTCCCTTCACAACAGTGAATTTTAAGCTTTGTTAAAAATCTTAAAATGCTGTTACTTTTAATAATCCAAAAATATATTTTAGTGGTTAGAAAATAATGTCCCTTAAAAGGCCACACAGTCTGGCGCCTGAGAATTAGTTGTTTTCCTCTTTTTCAAAAGGGAAACTGATACGACCCAGATACGTGATACGCCGTCACCTAAGTTACACAGAAATCTAAATCTCTCATCTGCCTGCTCTTTAAAGCCGATGTGCAAAGACACGGCGGTTATTTAAATCCTCAGAACAAGAGAAGAGATTTGGAGATTCATTCGCAGCTCATTTTGCTGTCGTCACATTCAAGTCAGACTAAAACGCCCGGTGGAGCTCTCCACATATGACCTCTCCATATATGACCTCTCCACATATGACCTCTCCACATATGACCTCTCCACATATGACCTCTCCATATATGACCTCTCCACATATGACCTCTCCATATATGACCTCTCCACATATGACCTCTCCACATATGACCTCTCCATATATGACCTCTCCACATATGACCTCTCCACATATGACCTCTCCACATATGACCTCTCCATATATGACCTCTCCACATATGACCTCTCCACATATGACCTCTCCACATATGACCTCTCCATATATGACCTCTCCACATATGACCTCTCCATATATGACCTCTCCACATATGACCTCTCCACATATGACCTCTCCATATATGACCTCTCCACATATGACCTCTCCATATATGACCTCTCCACAAGGTCAGGTGCTGCACCTGCAAAAAGTTCTTCAAAATGAATCCTCCCGAGACTGTGTTAAGATTGTTTTTAACGTCCAAATTTATAATGGAGCTAAAATAAAAATAACATAAAAATAAAAAAATCAATGTAACTTTGAATGAAAGAAGACAAGAAAGTGTTTGTGGTTTTTTATCCATTACTCTGACAAAACTAGCTAAATATGTTTACCTTATTTTAGACTGCAAGGAAATGATGAGTGACTTGGTATGACATTTACAGTATTAAAAAAAAAGATGAACTGAAGTAAATATAAACATTAAAGTATCAAAAATAAACATAAGAATAAAACTAATTTCTAATATAGTGGTGTGAGTAAATGTAATGGCAACGCCCCCAAATTGTGATGTGAAAACCCTCCTCTGTGCTTTCAAAGTGACCCGTCCATCTTAACTCCTGGTTCTTTTCCCCTGATCCTCCTGTGTTAGGAGCTGGGGAGAGACTTTAATCACAAATGAATTTCCACTGCGATCAAATGACACGAGCAGTGACAGCTGCTGAGGACACCCTGTCAGCACCCATACAACATTTAGCATGTTAAACCTGTGTGACGCTGAGAAGAAATATAGTTAAGCCACCATTAAATCAATGACAATAAATTAAAGACAACGCAGACAGCTGGGGGGTTATTTAAAATCCACTTTTTGGTTTATTGAGTTCATTGAAGAGCTTATATACACAAATTAGTACAAGAAAAACAAAAAGAAAAGTTATCAAAACTGAAACTTTTAGGAAAAAAAACAAAACACATTTGAAAAAGACCTTAACATAAATTTGCTTCTTGCTAGCCCTTACTCCTCTGGATTTCCCTTTCCAGTTTTTGCCTGTCGTTTTCAGAGTTTAAAGAAAAGTATTTTTCTGTAATTTCCTATTAAGAATGTATTCCAGACAATTGGTGCAGCAAGTTATTAGCTACAGCTAACATTAAAAAAAAAACGTCTTCCTAGTCTGCTGAGGTTGGAAGACCACAATCAGCGGTACAAAGGATGCCCTGTTTCCGAAGGTTTTATATTCATACTTAAAGAACTGCAAACAACACCCATATCTATAGAAGCAAACTGTTGCTATTTTCCGCAGACGTTTCGATTAAAATAATTTATACGTGGATATTCGACTAAGCATCATAGCATCCTAGATGATTCCCAAGCAGAAAAAGAAACAGAAAATAATACGCTTTTACCTAAATTAACATTCAGTAGATATTTACCACACAGCTTCACATTTCACTCCTCTCTCTTGCTCAAAACTCTTTATTGCAGAACAGAAAAACAGATGGGTGACGATGAAGAGCACGATCTCGCCCAGGCGCCTGCGACTTTAAGAGCTGCAGTCGAGGCGTCTCAAGGCTCGCAGATCAAAGTTTCCACCACAAACTTGTTCTCGAAGTGACGAATCTTGCGGCAGTTGAGAGCTTCGCGCTTCTGCATACCTGTGAGACGGAATAAATATTCTTCGTTACCTCGTGTAAACGGCACTTTGGGTCCTCTGCTAAGTTAGCGCAGTCGCCTTGGAAACGTATTCAAAGGCCTTCAATTTTCGCCACATCTAATCATTTTTTCAAACACAAATTTTTACGTGTTTTCTTTGGATTTCTGACCAGCACAAGTAATGTTAAGTGGAAGGAAAAACTTTGTAGACAGAAACATCTGTGACCTCCTTTTGTATTCAACCCCTTTTTCATAATACCCTTTGATAAAAATACCACAATTGCCTTCAGAAGCCATGTACTTAGTAATAAGTGTGAAAAAAGAGAAAAAACTGAAAGAACACACGCTACAAATAGTTCTGCTCAAAGTACAGTCGCTTGTTATAATGGCCTAGTCAAAGGCCAGACATAAATCCAATTGAAAAACGGCAGCAGGACTTGGAAAAAAATGGTTGTTCATGGGTACCTTTTATCCAATATCTAAGAGATTTAGCTATTTTGAAAAAACAGACAATAAGAACTCCAAAAAAATTTGAAATTAAAAACAGCTGAATACAAATGTTTTCTGTTTTTATGTTGTAAAATGTGGTGGAAAATGTCATTAGGAGGTAATACATTGAGATTTTATTAATGTTATGAGTAATTTTCATCTAACAGTGCTTGGTAATACATTTTTTTGTCCGTACTCGAGGACGGCAGTGTTCACAGTGTCGATTTCTTTTCCACAACAAAAATGTGTTGAAAACTATCGTTTCCTTCCACTTAACAGTTACGCATGGCACAAAATCCTAAAAGAAAATACAGCCAAATGTATGGCTGTCAAGTTTGAAGACTTTTAAGATGTGGAAATCATATGTGCTTAAAGTTCATTTACCTGGTGAGTGGTTCAGTGTTTTGTTGGTGTGTGTGTGTGTTGTTGTGTTATGTGGAAAAGCTACACACCCAGAATTGTGTTTCTGCGCTGCAGCTTGAAGGTTTCTTTGTCGTGGCAGAGGTTGTAGATGAAGAACCCAAGCTGGTCGACGTTCTCAAGACGCTCCGTCACCATCATCTCCTCGTGGATCAGGTACGACTGGGGCAGGTAGGAGCCAGACTGGCAGAGGGGGGAAAACATCTCTGTCACAGAGAAATCTGGTCATCTCGCTCTCTTTTTAAAAAAAATATATTTCTTTCTTCTTCTGTTTTATTCTGTAGCAACAGACTAAAGAAAGCCGACCGCCAGAAGAGATTTGAAAACAGCGTATCAGAGCCGTTGCAGATAGAAAAAAAAGCAGAGGCATGGGAGTGGGGCCAAAAAAAACTTCTGACATTTTCCAGAAAGAAATGTATACATTTCTGAGTATCAAAAGGTGACATTTTCCAACTTTTGAAACAGAAATTTCCAACAAAGGAATTTTGAGATTAATCTCAAAATGTTGCAGTTTTTTCTAGCAAACGTTTTGACTTTCCAAACTCAGAAACGTTCTTGATTTCTTTTTAAAAGTTCCTAAGATTAATCTAAAAATTTGCAACTTTTCAAACTCGGAATTTTTTGTGTTTTTTTTCTCTCAAAGGTTTCTGAGACTGGTCTCAAAATTTGTGGTTTTGTTTCTAGCAAATTTTTTTACCTTTCAAACTAAAGAATTTTAAAGTTTTTTTCTAGAAAACTTCTACGTTTTTTGGGCAAAAAATTATCCCTTTTCTTTTACATTACATTCTGGGTTTAGCTCTTTTTTGGAGGCCGCATTTCCTCTAAATTTACTGTGCATGGAGAACAACATTATAACACTTTGCTTCAGTGTTGTAAGAATAATGTGACGTATGCATTCCTTTGGACTTGCACATGCTGCATCAGGCCTTGTGTTGCATTAAGGGGAGAAAAAAATGCTGTGTGAATATCTGTTCCAACACGTCACGGCGTTTCGAAAACGCCACGATGTCACAAAGAATTAGATCGTTTTTCATTCAGACCAACTAACAACAAACACATGTCGAGTTCCCTGAGAGGAAATCAGCCTGGATTTACGTCACAGGGAAAAACCTTGTGCTACCTTGATATTCATGAGCAGATCCAAAAGATCTCTGGGAGGCATGACGATGGAGGTGTTGAGTGGGATGACGTAGCATTTGTTCAGGTGCAGATCCAGGTAGGCGGTCAACCTCTGGGAGAGGGGGAAAAAAAACAAAAAAACGGCACGTTAAGCACTCCTCCGTCAAACGTTCTGCTCTGTCCGAGTTGTGAGGCTCCTCACCCTCTGGAAGTCGTGGACGATGTCAGCAGCGTCTCCGTCCTCGAAGTCTGGCACGGGCACGTTGATGAACTCCACCTGGTCCCGCTCCAGCACCCTGATCCTCTCTTCCAGCAGTCGCTCAAAGTTCCTGTTTGGCATATCCACCTGTGGACCGCACCGGTACAGGACTCAACATGGTCGCTTTGAAATAAGGCTTGCCTGGCAGCTAAATTTTTAAAAAGTTATCTCTTTAAAAAAAAAAAAAAAAAAAAAAAGAGAAAGCTAAATACCTTCAGGACATGTGAATAAGAAAATGCATTTTTCACAAACCTCCTCATCGGGGACCATGTAGTCCTCCTCGTACTTCACACCACAGAAGAAGACCTGATCTTCCGGCTTTGGCAAGGGGAAAAAAAGAAAACATTTATAGAAACATATATTGAGATTTTTGACAATGATTCTGTAAACACTAAGTGTGCCTGTCCAGTCGCTACAGACACGTATTGCGGCCGTCCATCCGTCTAGGGTTCACATCAGGATGAAAATGTTTCTAGTTGTAGTTGTGCTTTTGAAACAGAGCAACGCATATTTTACGCTTTGCTGACGTGCCGTTCACACATACTTTACACATTGTTTACACGTTAATGGCGTATAATATTTGGACGCCTATTGAACGTGCAAACGTCATGTCGTTCGTGATGTTTGCACGTTCAAACGTCAAAATAATGTCAAAATAAACATCAAAATATTGTGAAATTTCCACACGTGCATTGACCTCGCTGGCATTCCAGGCCAATGCGTGGTTCAAAGTGCTGACTATAAACCTAGCAGGCTGTTGCTAACCAACAAGAGTGAGTGAGTTAATTGATGTCACCCACTTTTCCTAGCTACCTGTGGAAGATTGAGTGGTTAAATGTGGTTGAGGCCTTTGCCTACATTCTCCCAGAATGTTGTACGGCTCTGGATTTGAGCTCAGTGAAACTATTGAACGTCCTATTTGAAGTATTTTCTATCAATGTTGATCGTGTGTCCATCCCAACAGATATCGTTGTCGTTTCATCGCTCAGTCCTACTGTCTGCCCGCTTATCCATACATTGGTGTTTCGTTGTAGCAAGAAAGTCCTGGGTTAGAATCCCAACCTGGCTTCTTTCTTCATGGAGTTGGCATGTCGACCCTGTGCCTACGTGGCGTTCTCTTTGGGCACTCGGGCTTCCTCCCACAGACCAAAAACATGACTACTAATTGGTCTCTCTAAATTGCCCTTAGGGTGTGTTTGTGTGTCATTGTGTCGCCCCGCCTCTCGCCCAATGACTGCTGGAAATAAGACGCCAGACCCAGCAAGAATAACCGAGTATATAGAGAATGATTGGACAGATGGTTGTGTCACTAGACCTGTCTTCACACCTAAACTCCATGGAAACCTTGTGGGGTGAAGAAAAGACACAGGACTCTGCCAGAAATACCCAATATCCCACATCTTTTTGCGTCCTCACTTGAGATACTTCCGCAGCGCTATAATGCTTTGTGTTCACCTCCAGGTTGTAGTAGTGGTAGAGGTAGGCTCCTGCCACCACCACCCCAGACAGCATGAGGGCCAGCCCCAGACACATGCACCAGCACCAGGTTCGAGACTGGCGACGGACCAGCACAGCCGCCTCGGCATCCTGCAGGGGAGAGAGAAGAGAGGCTGTCAGGGATTGGTCGACTGCTGCTAGCTTCCCCATTAATAACACAATGACTTATGTCTTTAGGTATTGTTTCACCTGTGCTTTTATTTAAATAGACAGCTGAAGGGTTCTTTAACATGAACTGCAGTTTATCGTCCTCAGTCTAACTCTATGTGTTGTGCTCCAAGCGAAGCCATGTGTTTATTATTAATTTTACATAGGCCTGTCGCAATAAGAAATACATCAATCAATTGCACAACAAAATAAGAAACTCAATCATTTCCATTTGCACGATCCATCGTTTTTCTCTTGCTACCAAAAACTGGGTGGCAAAAGTCTTCAGTCTGGTGCTTTGGTCTCAGCTAAAGACAATTTTGTTGACAGACACGCTGCAATTCATTTTTTGTGTTTGTTGTTTCTGTTGTTCTCTTTATTTTAGATGTTTAAAATGTCTTCCAGGTCCAGTGTTAAATTCATTAAAATTTAAAGTTTATCGATCTGGTCTCAAAACAACAAAATTATCATCTGTCGCAAAAACGTCTGGGAGAATTTATCGTCTAGCAAAATTTCTTATTGTGGTGGGGCTAATTTAACATTATACCTATAATTCCTAATTGAAATGTCTGAACCATCTGAAATAAGGTTTTCTGAATGTATTTTTTTTTTACATATTTGACCAAGGTCAGTCGGTAACACTTTATTTGACGGGGTGTGCATAAGACCGATATGACACTGTTATAAACATGACATAACACCTGCTAGGAACATGAAGGAGTTTATGACTGTTGTCATGAAGTGTCATTCGGTAAATAATGACACTTTTAATGCAATGTTGCTCTAAAAGTTGCATTAAAAGTGCCAACTTTGCATTAAAGTGTCATTATTTACAAAATATTGCAATGTTGGCACTTTTAATGAAACCTTTACAGTTACTTTGAATTAAAAGTCTCATTATTTACTGAATGACACTTCATGATAACAGTCATAGACATTCATAAAGACTCCTTCATATTCATGGCAGGTGTCACGTCATATCAGTGTCATATCAGTCTTATGCACACCCCATCAAATAAAGTGTTACCGGTCAGTCTATTGTTTGTGTTACAACTGGCTGTTATACGACTAATTGTACTGACTGTACAAATTAAAGTTGCTTTTGCATGTTTGACCAAGCTTGGTGTATTTAAGTCTGCTGTACTGGTGGAAAGTTGTGAAAAAAAAAAAAATTGTAATTCAGTACATTTATGTCTGCGTTAAAAAAAATGAAAGAAAAACGTTTAAAGTTTTTTTTGTATTGGATCGGTATCCGCCAACACTAAACCTAATATCGGTATCGGTATCAGAAGTGAAAAAAGTGGATCTGTTCCACCAACCAGAGGCCAGGGTCAACCAGAGGCCAGGGTGTGACGGCAGGCCAAAGTGGGTCTTTGTGCAAAAAAGACAAACACTTTTTTTTCTATTAGATCAGATGAAGGTTTCACATCTTTTTACAAGAACATAGAGGATAGCGTGACTCATCACAAAGCAGACCACAATGCACGGAGACTGAGGGAGGAGAAAACAAACAAACAAAAGAAACAGTGAAACGAGAAACAGACGAGTAATGTTTCTCAACCTCACTTTGCAGAATCTAAGCATCAAGTCTGAAAGACAGACATATACTGTATATCTGTGTAAAAGTGCAAGTAGTTCATTCAAAACCACCTAATTGTGCCAAGCCTTGCTTCCTGTTTGCGTGAGCTGAACTATGTCAGGTCTTGCAGTTTTGTGTAAACCCCCATCAGAAGAAGAGAAGCGTGAGGAAACAGCAGGCTCTTCCAAGAGACGCCAAAGTCCAAGTCTACAAGTTGTAAAATAGTCAACATCTGTGTTATTCCCCTTTTGATATGACACAACTTGAAAGTAAAACTAAAATTAATCTCCGAACAGCAGCCATGTCGTCTGTTTACAGCAAAACCATCCAGTTCAGCTCAGGGACACCAACATTTCCTGCTGTTGTTCCCACAGACAGCGACAGGCGGCACAAAGCAGGAACAGGAAGGAAAGAAACAAACTGTTTTAACTTTCAAAGTCAATTTTTGGCTTAGAGATTTTTTTATTCATGTATGTATGTTGGGGTTTTTTTTTTAAAGAAAATGTTTCCCAACACACTGGATATTTTTTTCTTTTTAAAAAAACATTCAGCCTCCATGCACCACAAACCTGGAACTCCCAGAAAATTGCAAAACTGCCGAAACACGGAGTTCCTTTGAATCAAGGTTAAAAACCCGGCCTGCCTTTGATTCATAATAACTGGAATATTAATTAATACATTCGATGTGCTTAACGATTTGATCACGGTATTTGACAAAATGCAGTCTTCTTTGTTTCATAAACAGTGATCTGAATTGCCCTTGTTAGTGAAATGTTCCACACAGACTTGGTTTGACTTCAAGGACACAATGCCATGTTCCTCCCTTCAACACAAAGTAAGAGTAAAAATATAACAGAAGGCTTTTTTTGTTTGTTTTATGTAGCCATTGTGTTGCTGTTATCCCAAAAGTATTCATTCAATCTTAAGCGTTTCCTATGTTTCCGTGTTAGAAAATCCACAATTGACTGGATCTATTTTTTTTAACGAGACCAAACCAAAAGCAGTGCATAATTGCAAAGCGGAACTAACAGAGCATGTTGTTTTAGAAGACGTAACAATTAATAACGCCGACCAGTGTGACGTGCGGCTTTTGTATTCAGAACGTTTGTCTGAACCGAAGTTGGCACAAAACGCCTCATTCACGAGAAAAACAACGCAGCTGGACAGTCAGCACTTTCAGAGCTTCCCTTCAGCATACAGGAAATTCAAAAAGAAAAACAATAACGCTTCCTGGACACCGATAAGAGGAGCAGAGCAACTGTTGAGAAAAAGAGGAACCAAGGAAAAGTTGTTTTGGGGCAAAGAGGACCTTTGCATAAGATGTGGTCAGTTTTGACGGGCTGGGAAGCCGTTGAGGAGGGTCTTGACGTTGAGGCTGGGAAAAAGGAACCGACACTAAAAAAGGATAAAAAAGAGGAACCCGAATGAGAAAACGACGCAGCTCGGTTCTGAAGCTCAGAACCGAGCTTTCTGAACAGGCGGTTTTTGTCAAATGGCTTCCAAATGTTTTCAACAATGAGGCACGAACGAGCCTAGTCCAAACGGCGTTTACTACAGAGATATCCAGCCACTCCCGTTCATGCTACAGAAACGAGTCTGACGAGCCAAAAACTACAACGGAGAGAGATTTTTGTCGAAAAATAAGATGTTCATTTGAGTACTTTTCAGCTTGGCGTTCCCCTAAACCACCCTGTTACCCTAAACCAGGTGCTGTGAGGTTGTTTTGGTTTTTTATCAGGAGGTTCGGTTCTGTGTGTAGGTTTATACAGGCTTGGCAGGTTAAAGATTAAAGGCTGATTTTATAAGAGGGAGCCCACACACATGTAGGGAGTGGATGGAAGGAAGTGATGCTTACTAAATACTTGAAAACTGTTTTCCATGTACAAAGGTAAAAAACAAAAACAAAAAAACATACTTAGATGTGTGGTTATGATGATAAGTTAATCTGATTTGTATCTCTATTTCAATCTTTATTTAGTCCCAAGTGGGAGTTAGAAGACAAGCAGGCCTTCCACACGTCAGGACGTTTCTGGAAGTCGCCTCTGGACGCAGACGCTCCGATTTTCCTGTTTTACCACCTCACCGTAGAACTTCTCCAACAAGACCTGACCGGCCTTCGGACGAGCGTTTCACAACCGCAACGCACACGCCCTCATTACCACACTCTTCTGTCTGCACATTCAAGCATGCTGATGCCTCACACGCAGGGGGAACGGTATGTGCAGTCGCCTGAAAGTCTTCTTAAAACGAAGCCGTGGTCTGATTGCCCCGTTTGGGTTATTCAACGTGATCGAAATGACGCAAAAGCAAATGACATAAAAAAAAGAGATGTTCATAAGAAGAAAGACATCACCAGTAAACTATTTTTTTTTTTCATGAAGTTGGTCTAACTTGATGGCTTAGGGAGTCTCTAACTACGCTTCCATTGGCCGTACAATTTGTGCAAGTTGGAATTACGAAAACAAACTAGCTTAATGGAAAGGCGTCAAAAAATTCACGTTTTTTGATAAAACGTTTGAGGTGGTTTTTTGGCCGTATCAAAACTAGTGTACTTCACAAAACTGTGGCAGAAATACTTTTTTTGCATCACGCAAATCACGTGATCAACAACTCGGCTGTTGCTACTGGCGAAAACCACGAAGAAGACAAGAAGTGGTGGGAGGATGAAGCAGTTTTTCTACAACAGATTTGGGCTTTACATGCTATAAATATTACGTAGATAATTAAACTTTGGAGACTAATTACATAGCCAAAACAAAAGCAGCCTAAAAATCTAAATAAGCATGAATATAAACACAGATAACCTAAAATATGTGAGGTATGGCATCAGTAATCAAAACTAAAATAAAAACTACTAAAAATGGTGCGCAGGATGTAGAGCAGTACATGCAGACGTTACATGATGTTACATGCAGACTGTTTCTAAACAAGGCATGAAATCTATGTTTATGCCTCATTGACTCTACCAAACAGGAAGGAAGGAGAAACTTAAACTTTTAAAATGGCCGACCTTTCTAGGCTGTCCTATTTGTATCACACACATCTTTGTTAAGGTTATCTGTAGACGCAGCTCATTCTGAGGAAGCTGAAATGACCTATGATCATGTCACGCCGTGATGTAATCAGACAGACAGAGGTGTAAAGATATCATTTTCACTCACAGCGCACACTGAGGTGATGATGTTTGGCACTTCTACACTTTCAATAATGCCTGGTTGAGCTTGTAATTCATCAGAGTGACGGCTATTGTTATTATTAGATTAATAATTTGGCGGTTTTGAACAGAGCTCTAACATGATGTACGCAGAAATAATGAACAACCACTCTCGTTTCCCATTTTAAAATAATTCTGTTCGATTTTGATGATCTAAACAGAGGCTTTAAAAAGAGAGTTCTTGCAAATACTTCATTTGTACAATTTCTTACAACTATTGGCTGATTTTATTCAGTTTTTATTTCCTTTATTATTGCATTTACCAACTGTGCTACAAGAGAAAAATGAAAGAAAAATAGTGTAAAACACTGCAGAGGTGTTTAGGCCTTCACAAAATATCACAATATATTACTAGCGTTGGCTAATTACTTATATGTACCATGCATTCAAACTAAGTTTGCCATAGGTTTGGTGCCACTTGTTTAAAGCAACATACAACATTTTAGAAGGTAAAGAGTCTATAATGTGGTCAGAACATTGTAACAATACTAGTTATTGTAATGGTTAATATTTAAAAATGTTATGACTAACAGTGATTTTAGTTAGTTTGTATTTTCTATGTGAAATGTAAATTCAATGCTCACATTTAGTTGCAGTTGAAAAAATCTTGGAAGTTGACAGGAAATGTGAAAATATCACTAGGTGATTATGTGTTATTGGTTGATATAATGAACAATCCCTAAACACCGACTATAAAGTCTTAGAAAGCCAACATAAAAAAATAAAAGTCTGGTGGGGGCACAAGTAAAACCTGGTGGCCCGCCAGGCTTTCCATACACTGGGTAAAACCCTGCACACAGAAAATGATACATGTAAATAAAATGTTAAATGAGCTGCACTGACAAGGATTTCACAGATAAATAGCTTCCTGAACTTTTCCATAATTTACTCCATGTGGAAGTAAATTCAAGCTTTTACATCTCAAAGTCAACATTGTCATTTCTGTAAGACAATTCTAGAGAAAAAAAATGAAGTGCCTATTTGAGTGGAGCAGATGGAGGAACGCCTGCGCCATCGCTTCAATGCGTCTGCACCAGCTTCAGTTTCTAATTCCATGTGTTTTCTTGAAATAAAGAAGTTGTACAACGGTCTGAAAAGCCACTAGATATTGAGAAACGACAAAAATGTTGCACTGAAGGAGACATCTTAGTCTGGCTTGTAAGACAACAGACAACTAAATCCTGAGCCGTTAGCAGGTCTGTAAACATTACTATATAGATATAACAGCATCGATCTAGAAAACAGTCTGAATTTATTTTGAATCAATAATTCATTAGCATCATAAAAAGGCCAAGAGATGCATATGAAATAAACATCAAAAATATATATTTACATTTTTATATTAATTCTACGTAATCCCTTCTAAAATATAAAAATTATTTATGTTTAAAATGTTTTATGTAACTAAAAGCTAAGGATTTATTTTAAAGGCATGCTTATCTATTTCTCTATCTATGAATAAAACCATATTATATAGTAACAGAGCTAATTGGCTCCAAGTATTTTTTCCACTGAGCAAAGGGAGCGAAGGATTGCGTTTCTGTGTCGACGGCCGAGTATCATTGTCCAGAACAGCTTTAATTTCAGTGCACCGACACAAACACATGAAACTCTAAACCCTCAACTCTACCAGCAGCCAGCAGGTTACGCTGCTACCGAGAAGGACTGGTTAGAGGATTAGATCAGTACTTTGTTGATGCCAAGAATTTCAGAGGAAAATGCTAGAAAAGGTTTGTGCACTCCCAAATAACCAAAGTAGGTCTTCTTGGAAAATTCCTAAAATGCAACAAATGCTATCAGTTCTCTTAGCGTGACGGTCAGAAGGGTATGAGGGTTGTGGGGGGTGTCCCGTCGGACCGTCAGTTCCCAAAAACCAACACAGACAAAAAAACAAAAAAACCTTTGTGAGTTAGTGCGCCCCCAACCAGACCGCGTACAGAGTAAGAAGCTTGCAGGGACCCAAATGACCCGAATCTTAAGACCGCGCATGAGGATTACTTAGCTTCACAAAACGCAGTGTGATTAGTTTAAGTGATTTACAAACAGTTAAATCCTCCTCTTCCACTAGAAAACGGCCGGCTTTAAGTAGTCTGGGAGCAGGCACTAAGAAGCAGCCTTGTTCTTAGGACGCCATTATGGCCGGCTTATGAAGTTGCGCTAAGCGTCAGCGGTAAAAGAGGGAAGCGGTCGTGTGAACCTGCGCTGTCTGGACCCCAGCGCTGCCAAACTCGGTTCCTGCCTGTCTGCTTAAGTCCACCTCTCTCTCACCCTCTTCTTGAGTTGTAGTGGGCCGGCGGCGCTCGGTGGGAGGAAGCCAAAGAGCTCTGTGGCTGAGTCCCTCTCTGCTTGATTAGGCTGTAATCCTTTTCAAGCGGTCCACATGCCTGAGATGATAACCAGAGAGTGCCCGATTGGAAAACCGCGTGTGCAGCCAACAAGATGTTTGGTCGGTGATCCAAACTTGTATCGTCATGTGAAGGTGTAGCAGTGGTCAGTGGACCAGAAAGCTCCTCCTGAACGGGAATAAAACAGCTCAGAAGATGATTTGAGTTGACAGAAAGTGGCGCATGGAAGGAAACTCCACTGCCTACACAAGCAGTTTCATGATGTGGTGAGGAGGTTGACTGCAACAGCCGCATGAAACGCAATATCTAACTATTTTCACTAATGATTAGCCTTCTGGCAAACAGCACACCTAGCTAAAACATTCTTTCTTCAAATCTTTTATAGGATCTCCACCAAATGGGAATCTGAATTTCAAAGGTTTTCATCTTCAAAGTTGATGAGAATAAACATATCAGGTCATCTGAGCAGAAAAAAATGACTTTTCTTTTGATCGTTTCCAGATCGGGTTCTTTTCTTGATTAATATCAAACAACAAATGACTTTTTCTTTTAAATTTGGTTTTGCTCTACTTATAATAAATGAGAACATTTCAGTAAGAATAACCTTAAAAATAGGGACGCACCGATCCACTTTTTTCACTTCTGACACCAATACCGATATTGGTAGAATCGGCCGATACGATACAGAAAAACAGTGCTGAATTGACTTAAAACGGTAGATTTTTTTTTAGACATAAATTTACTGAATTACAAATTTAGCTAGCTTTACAAGCTTGCTCAAACAACAACCAATTTAAATTGTTCAGTCAGTGCAATTAGGAGTAAAACAGCCAATGTAAAATAAATAATAAAGAAATTGAAACTGACACAAACAACAGATTCACTACCATGGTCAGATATGTAAAACATAAACTGCAACAAATCTTCTTTCTAATCGTTCACAACAGTCTGAAAAGGTGAAATTAGGAATTCTTAAATAAATAATACAGCATGACGTCGCTAAGAGCACAAAGTATAGAATTAGACTGGCTAGATCTGCCCTTATGGTTCAGGCACATTGTCTCGATATCCAATACAGAATTTGTTTCAATATCGGGATCGGTAGCGCAGCATCGGATCGGTGCAGCGCTACTGAAAAACGTCTTGTGAACTGATTACCTGTAATATTTGTGTTGCTAAAATGAGCCACAAGCCTAACAACAAACTACAAAGATGTCTGCACTGGACAGGGTTTTGTTGGAGATTGTTGAGGTTTTATTGCCTTCAGTAAAATATCATGGTTTCTCAGTTTTAACTACAAAAAAATGAAAACGAAGAACAGGAACCGAAATGCAATAATTACTCGCGTTGCTGATAATAATGAAATGTATCAAGATTTACAATCACATTTGCAATGTCTAACATTTATTTTATTATTTATTTTGATTTTTGTACACAGACTTGAGCAAAAGAAATACAGTGGAGACCCAGCAATTATAATTATAGTTCTAGTAAATATTTAGTTGATGTTCGCCAGAAAAACAAACTGATGTTATTTAGTAAATTATTCAAGTTATCTCTCCAGGTAGCTGGTCTGCAATCAGCTTCTCACAGGTTTCCACTAGTGTCTTAAAAAACAATCTGACCTCAACAGGAGTGTGGATAATAAGAACAAGTATAGAAAAACATCAAGATTTTACATGTCCTTTTTTTGTCAAATAACGACATCAAAATAAACACATCTGTCATTGGTTCTAGCAGGGCGTTGGGCGACATTGGGTTGCAATGTGAAGGGTTAGAAAACGTTCAGAAGAGATCGTAAAATTGCTCAGACACATAAGTTTTGTTTTCCTACAACAACAAAACATAAAAAAACTCAAGCTGGGTTGAAATGGTTATTCAGTATATTTACTATAGCTTTAGCATAGTGGATTCAAATTTTTAAAAACTATGTTTAGTGACCGCATTTAAAAAGAAAAAAAACAACAACTAGTTTTTTGGTCGTCCATTGAATGCGTCACTTCAGACATGGCGTAACAAATGCAAACAGTAAGAAGTGAAACAACAAACCACGTAACCAGCGGCGTAGGAAGCGGGGGGGACGGGGGGGACATGTCCCCCCCAATATTGAAGCCAGGTGGATATGTCCCCCCCAAAAAATTGTACCGCAAAATATTGGATTTTGACATTTTTTTAACTAGCGTGCTTTTATTTTGAAGGCGCAGCATCGCGTTACGTCACGGTACTCCCCCTCCCCTCTCTGAACTGCTGAGTGAGCACTTAGAAGGGAGGGAAACAGCGACACAGAAGTCAGAAACTTGCGAATGAGGTAAAATGGTCTGTCGGGAATGCTGCTATGAATATTGCTTATTTATAACGTCTTGTTGTCAGTTCACTTTCATATATAGGAACTGAATCTTTTTGGTTTAATCATCTTAGTCTTGAGATGATCACTCATCCAATATTTAACTGCTAACTTTCTCTAGACGTTTGCTACGCTAGCCAAAATGTCTTTTTTTTTATATATATATCTCATTTCAGTACAATGCCACCACCAACTAAAAGGCTGAAACAGCAGCAGGACTTACTCAGCTTTTTTAAAAAGAGTAACGTCAGTGTGAGTAACAGTCACACAACACAAGGGCAACACCTGTGTTGCCCTTGTGTTGAAATTAGCCCGGTCTGGGCGTGCGTTTTACGAGAATTTTTTATTTTTTGCGTGGTTTTGCTTCGCCGAAATGGACAGATATTATACCTGCCGCGCTCCTGATCGTTAGTTAAAACCACAGGGAGAGTTAATTTTAATTCTTAGCAGCGGCTAACCAACAAATTAACTTCTGCACCTTTATTTCCTCAAATAAACTGCTGGCTCCTCTTTTTAGACTATAAATAGATTAACACAACATTGACAACTCTGTAGTTTTCTCTGTTCTGTACTGCAAACTGGAATTAAAGGCGCCATTTCTACCAAAGGTCTGGACAGACTGGCGACCTGTCTAGGGTGTACCCCACACCAGAACCTCCCGACCCCACTAAGGGACAAGGGTGTACAGAAAATGGAAGGATAGATGGATTTCTACCAAAGGTTTAGAATGCGTTTTTGAACCAGATGCTTCAAAGCGCCCTGTCCATAATTCTTCAACACACTGTCAGCTCCCTGTCAGAAAGACTTTAGTTCAGAGTCCATAAGATAATACTCTGAAAGGATTTTAATGGATTTATTTTATTTGCCTCTGCGATTAACTCTGCGCGTAAAGTCTGTAATGTGACAAATAAAATGTTTTGTTTGATTTAAAATTGGCCATGTTAGGCTCAAGAGCTGTACCTCATTTCTGAAACCATCTCATATGTTTAGGAGCAACAATGCAGGGACAGCACAAAGGAGACAGGAAAAGGAGAGGATAGTGCAACCGGGCTAGAGGCAGGAAGTCAGAGTGAGGGAGAGACAGGAGTGGAGCAACAGGTAAGATAGAGTAACTCATACGAGTAGATACTTCATGAGAGTCCACAAAAAAAGTTGAAAATTTTAATCTTTTGCTTGTAGTAAGTGTAGTTCAGGGGCATTGAGTGACATTGTAACTTTTCCTTCTAGGGAGTTCAGACTAGGGACACACAGCTGAGAGACTCTGAAGTCAGTGGACAGAGAACAGAGCCAAATCAGCCACATCCAAAATTCATAGACCCTCAAGCTCTAGCCAACAGAACTTTACATTTCCAAGGAAAGTGGTACAAGGAATTTCCCTGGCTACATTATGATGCAGTGAAAAATGGCATTTTGTGTTTTTATTGCATGGCAATTTACCAGGACAAACTCACACCATTTGGTGCAAAATCCGAACCCGCCTTTATCACTTCTGGATTTAAAAATTGGAAAAAAGCATGCGAAAAATTTAAAGCACATGAAAATAGTCACACACATCGTCATGCTGTTTCTGTGACTGCACAAGAAAGTCATCCTATAAATGCCCAATTATCCAGTGCTTTGGCAACTCAGCAAGGTGACAATAGGCACTGTCTGGAGAAAATTGTGAGCTCCATAAAATATTTGGTACGGCAGGGACAAGCTTTGAGAGGGCATGACGATGATGACAGCAATTTGTATCAATTGTTAAAAAATCTGGCAGAAGATGATGCCCTTTTGGCTAAGTGGTTGCTGAGGTCTCAGAAAGAATACCTAAGTCCACAGATACAGAATGAAATCTTGTGTTCTATGAGCAATAGTATTGTCAGTGAAATAGCAGATACAATCAGAAACCTACCAATTTTTGAGTTTGCAATTATTATGGATGGAACACAGGACATTTCTGGGAAAGAACAAGAAAGCATTTGTCTGCGATACATTGACAGTGACATGAAGCCCCATGAAGAGTTTATTGGCTTGTACTCAGTTTCTGAAACAACAGGAAAAAGCCTTGCTGCTGTTGTTAAAGATGTGCTGCTCAGATTAAACTTACCAATGCATGGTTTACGAGGTCAAACTTATGATGGAGCAGCCAATATGTCTGGGAAGCATGCAGGTGCACAGGCACTGATAAAGCAAGAGCAGCCACTAGCATTTTTTGTTCATTGTGGAGCACACTGCACTAATTTAATTGCACAGAAAGCTTGCTTAGCCTCAGTTCTGATCAGAGACGCATTGGATTGGGTGAACCAGCTTGGAGTTCTTTTCTCTCAGTCAGGGAAGTTTAAGGCAATCCATGCAGCAACAGCACATACAGAGAATCCATCGTGCACTGCAATAAAACCCCTCTGCCCCACAAGATGGGCAGTACGGAGCAAAGCAATCAGAGATGTTTTGTCACAGTATGGGTCAGTGCTGGCTAGCTTGCAGGAGATGGCTTCTGGTGCCTCAAACACAGCATCCACTGCTAATGGACTGCTGGGGCAGTTTAGGAAAGGTAAAACAGTTTTGGGTCTCATCCTTGCCTCACCTGTGATTGATGAGCTTGAATGCCTGAGCATCTCTTTCCAGAAGAGAACTCAAACCATTGCTGGAATGAGGACTGCTGTGAAAGTTGTTCAGACTTCACTTAAGGCTAAAAGAAATCAAGAAAGTTTCAACACTCTGTTTGAAAAGGCGATGGCTGAGGTTCAGTCTTTGGGTGTTAAACCCATCACAGTTACACAGAGAAGGCCACCCCCAAAACGCTTCACTGAAGGAGCTAAGACACATCAACCTGAATGTGCCAATGACCACTACAGAGGTGAATTCTTTAAAGTATTGGATGTTGTAGATGCACAGCTCACTGGGCTATTTAACCAGGATGACTTGCTGACTTTGCAAAAGTTGGAAGAGACACTTCTCAGTGGAACGATTGATGCTGCAGTCATTGGGAAATACCCAGAGTTGAATAGAGAGTTACTTTCAGTGCAACTTCCTATGTTTAGACTGAACTACTCATTTAGCAACAGCGCAGAAGCTGCAGGGATCATTGGTGGACTGCCTGGAGAGGTCCGTAGACTTTTTGGGCAAGTGGAAACTCTGGTTAGGTTGCTTTTGGTGGTCTCTGTTTCATCCTCTGAGGCAGAGAGAAGTTTCAGTGCGCTTCGTAGACTCAAAACGTGGCTCCGGTCTACAATGACTCAAAACAGGCTTAATCATGTTGCTGTCTGTCATGTACATAAAGATAAACTTGATTTACTGGACAAGAAGTCAGTTTGCAAGCAATTTGTGGCTGCAAATGAAAGGCGGAAAAAACATTTTGGCTCTTTTGCCTAAGCCAGTGTTTGCCATCCTTTTATGTTTCCGGCACATTTTTGGCGAATTATAAATGCATGGCTGTAAAGTGCAGTTGTTCAGAAGCACAGAGGTGTTGATCTCTACCTAGGGTTATGTGGCCTATAATCTCTGTGCTAACTGCTTTTCCAACAGTTAAAGCACACTGTAGTCAGTGAGTTAAAAAGCTTGTCTATTAAATGTGTATTTATTGTTGGTAAATATTTCTTCATTTTTGATTTGGTTTAATTAGTCATACAGTTCGACAAACTGAATAAGCATATTTTGATTGATTTTCTTTTCTTCTTTTACTTAATGTTAAAAGTGTGAATAATTTGGTCACTACATTGTCTGTGAGGGCTCTTTCATCTCAGAATTTTGTTTAATCAAAGATTCATTTTTGACCATTATTGCAAGTTTGACAAAATAAAACATATCAAACTTTGCACTTGTGTGGCCTACTGAATTGTTTTTAATCCAACTGAAATATTTGATTTTCTAGTGTGTATGCGGACACTAAATATGCCAAGGGCTGAAGCCCTTGAAAGACATCTCCCTTTGCTTAATAAAAGACTCCAGTCATTTTGTTTGGTGATATGCTCACATCTTATGAACAAATGCATTATGTAAATTTTAAATGCATTATTTTTGCAAGACACAATTTATAAAGGAATAAAGTAAAAGATTAAATAGCCTTTTTTTTAAGTAGCGTACTTAAGATATATTTCTGTTGAATATTTACGAATCTCAGATTTCCGACATGTGTCCCCCCCAATTGTAAACTTATTCCTACGCCCCTGCACGTAACAGCAAGTTTTACTGTACAGCTGTACTTTGGACTTCACAACAACACGGGGAAGGCTTTAAGAAGACATTTTGTCCTCGTTGCGCTCAGCGGGGGAACCACAGGATCAGCCTCAATTAAAATAAGCTGTTCTAATTTAGACAAAACAATCTGAAACACGTCTTACAAAATAGGAAACTTTTCTCAAATGTCAATTGCGCTTCACATAAGCTGGCAAAACTGGGTAGAAAAAGGCTTGAAAACTTGTTACACAAAGTGTTATTTATAGTTTTTAAGCTCTTTTCCGTCCATTAATGATCTATTTATATATTTATAACTGGGTAATATGAAAAGTTGGACCGATATTGATATCTAATAGTAATATTGCTGTAAAGGCCCACAAGAATATTTACCGATATTATATTTCTCTACCATTTTGACACCTTTGGAAAAAAAGACCTTATAGATGAACAAGATGGAGCTAAACATCGGTTGTTCATTTCGGACCGATACCGATATGTTAAAAGCGACTAACATCGGCCAATACAAACGTTAGTGCTGATATATCGTGCGCCACTATGTCTAATTGTGATTAAATCAGAACTGTAATTTTACTGAAGAAAAACCAAACTCTAGATTTGACAAATTTTGCAAATTGTTCAACAATTATGAGAAAAATGTTTTTTTGTGTGTGTGTGTTTTTGATGCTATTTTCACATAGCTTGCATACACTGACAAGTTTATTTTACTAATGTATATTAAGCTGGAATTTAACTGTAGATCTACCAAATACTAGATCTATTTGTGATCTTTTTTCATTTGAAAACTCACATCTTTGATTAAAAACAAAAATATAAAAATGTTTTTGTTTTTTTTTAAATTGGGCACTCTAGCTCAAATACTATGTTGAGAGCTCAATCTGAACGGTTTTCTTTTAGTATCTTAAAGCAACAATATTTTATGTGTTGTAGAAAAAGACTGTCAGCTCCACTGTGGCAAAAAGTTCTGATTTCTCCAAATTTCTATCATTTTTTTTCTTGGACCTAAACATAACAATTGGAACCATAAGACTCTCATATCCCACATCCAGATTTTAGTGTATTTCTTCAGAAATCCGTGTGAGGAAAGGTGATAATGCTACACCTCCCGACTCAAACACTGCAGCTGCTGCCGTCTAACAGAGAGTCGGCTCAGCGGAGACCTTTGATACACGGGGCCGGCAGCGCAGCACAGCGCAGCGCGCAGAGTGACGTGTAAACCTGTGAGGGGATAAGCTGCGGCGCGCCATCGTGTCAACCTCAAGATAAACCAGCTAGAGGTTAAGTTAGGCCTGCGACACTTATTGGGAAACATCCTCCAAGTCATTTTCCTCTCAAAATCTGCTTTTCTACCTACTAAAATAACTAAAATGGAGATAACGGCAGTTCGATTATAAATCAACACTGGGCATAGATAAAGTTCCAACTGAAAACTCAGCTGCCTGTTCATTGGTAGTTGGGAAAGCAGAAAACACAAAGAGCAATGTCTACTGCCTTTAAATAGATTTTTAATTGATCTGGGTAAAGGTTAGCCTTCCCCTCCATCTGGGGTTTCCCTACAGAGTCATCTTCACTCATGTTTAGAGTGAACTTACAGAACTTGCTCTAAGATGTGCTAGAGGCCAAATTATTAACAGAAATCGTTGTTAGGGTTGCAAAAAATAACATGAGTTTATTGAAAACGTTAGCTCCACATGTTGATTCAGATATATCTTTAGAAGCTAAATGTAACAATTTACTTACAATGTCATAAAGCTTTACAGAAGAAAGCAGGACATGTCTGAAGTTGACTGAAGGCTGAAAGCTGCTATCAACAAGTCTAATCCAGCACGCACCCACTAGACAAAAACCTGCACTGTAAGTATGTTCAATCTGAAATCCTCTGGAGACACTTCTCATGAGTCTGTAATAGGCTAAACAACATCACACACACCACAGAGGATGTGTGTTACTAAAGACGGTCCTGAAGGCAATTAGAAACTAAGGGTGTTTGGTCCGCTTCAATCGAATGCTAGTCAGTTCGTTTGGGAAGGTGTGAACGCCCAACTGAACTCCAAGAAAGCGAACTAAAAACCTTGGTCTCAGTTTGGTTGAGGTGAACTCTGGCACGGTTTGAATACATACGAGAACACCAAGCGGACTAGAGAACACTCCAAAAGCAGGAAGCAGACTGTAGCACAGGGCTAACGTGCTAGCCCTGTAAGCACTTTAGCCCTTACAGGGCTAGCACTGTAAGGGCTAAATGCATTCTGGGTAAAATGCATTTACCCAGAATGCAACCATTCTGGGTAAATGCAACCAAAACAAACATGCGAGTCTAGCGCTAGAAGGAGAAATGTTTTATGGTCTTCCACCAAAGATAAAAAATAAATCCTGCAACCGTTAAAATTTGCCGCCACTTAATTTTTTTTATTTTTTGAGAAGAAGGAAGCTACACTTAGCAGCTGTGTTTTCCTTACAAATGTGCGCAAAACTTTGTCAATATTCAGGTAGTGTGGAACAATTGCTGTGTTTCCATTAAATAATAAATCCCAAGTGAATTAGTTTGTTCATGCAATAAGTCATTAAAAAACATGATAGGCCATTACACTCCAACTACTTCCTGTCGCCTTTTCCTTTGTGGTTGCCGCCAGTGTGATTTCGGCCTCAACTGAAGTGAGTTTGTTACGTACTATCAGGTGTGAAAACACCCTAAAACAATACTCCCGTTTAAATATTTTACCCAAAGCATTTCTGGTCGTTAGTTGAGGTTTTTAAGTTTGTAGAGAATTGCTGATGAATGAGAGACTACAGTGGTGTTCACCAGGCAGAGAAAGAGAGAAAAATGTTCAAAAATTTGCTAGTGAGCGCTGTATATCCACTCTGAGTCACTCTACACCAGCTCATCAGACGGTTTACACTGCGGTACTCTGGTTACAGTGTTTGTCCATCACTCTAATCAGTCCGGTCCAGCTCAGCTGGTCACCTGACGAATCTTGCCGCCCCTTTTCCAACTCCTAACGTTTGCTGAGAAAGCAATGAAAATGGCCGCCTGAACGCTGCCACTGGAAACTCGGGGAAAGTGGAAGAGAAAGCCCCCTCTGTTGCACCTGCAAGTACAGAGGATTCGTGACACAGAAACACGGTGGCGTTGAAGGCGGTTCAGGTTACGACGCAGGCGGGTCTGTTTCCCACACAGACGACTAAAATGATCATTATTTCATGGTTTCATTGGAGACGTAAACGATAACCGACACGATGAGAGGATTCATTTGAATATTTCCTAAACCAGCGGAGCCGCTTCCTGAGCCGTAGAAACTATTTCCATGCAGGAAAAGTTGGTTGTCGGTTCGCCCGCAGTGAAAAGCGATGATTGTCTCCATGAGGGAGACATGAAGCCACCGTTTCCACAGAAACAAACCTGCAGCATGTTTTTAGCTGCAGCAGCTACCGTCATCGTCAGTCCTAATTACTTTCATCACCAAAGGAGTGACTCGTTACTAGGCAATAGCACCTTCGCTAGTGAGGGAACAAGAAGCAAATTCAAATTTTTAATCAAATTCTGCTGATTTGTGATGGTAAACATGTAGTTTATTTCCATATTTGGAAGTATTGATTAAGATACAGATAGAAGTGATGGTAAAATGTATTGTTAGCCATTTTTATTGCACCACTAACTCCATTTATTGATTTAAAAATATATATCTTGCTTTTGCTGCGCTCATGAAACTAGTGAAAATAAACAGTAAACGTTAACGAGAAGTTTGAGGTATATATCAATATTTATCATTGTCCCAATGAAATAAAATTCATCCACATTTCACATATGAATGGTCCCAATAATTTCCCACCCCTTATTCAAGGCTATATTACAGATTAAAATCTAGAGCCTCTAGTTATATTGGAAAGACAAAAGTTACAAAGAGAGGCCGTAATCTGTAAATATAAATAATAAACTGCTTTTTAACATCCAGGGTTAAATATCTCTCCTCTTAAAGAAATTATTACAGACAGATACTCATTTATGTGAACTAATTTGCACAGTTCTAATGCTATATTGTTTTGAGAATTAGATGTCCTATTAAAGTGTGTTTCACTAAATAATTAACCAGGATCAGGGCTGCAACAATATTTAAAATTATTCTCCATCATAAAATGTACCAAAAACAACAAGCACATGGAGAGAAACTGTTTGGACGGCAATAAATGTTAGTTAAATATGTAAGTGCCAAGCTATCAGGTTCTATGCCAGTCATATATTTAGTAACTCTTGTTGCTCAAGTGGTAGAAAGGATGTAGGAGAGGCATGACAGGAGCAACTTTGTTTAGAAAAAATGCTTCAGATGGAAATCTAAATTTTCCCGTCAGTAGTTGGCTACACGCCTTCTCTGAAAGTACATGTTATGTATGATTGTTGCAATAACAAACAGAGACATCATAACTGATATTATTCCAGGTGTTGGTTGTGTGCCTGGATAATTAACATGGCTTGCAGTTAATTTACAAAATGAAAGTTTATCAGTCCTTGTGTTATTTTGCCATTATCAATATATTAACTTGAAAACTGTCTCAAAACGACAATATTATCATTTATCTCAGTAAGAACTGGGACCATTTATCGTCCAGCAAAATGTGTTATTGTGACAGGTCTAATTAACACTGTCTACTTGTGTATTTATCTCCAAGTCTTACAGTTGTTGCTACACACACCAACATCATCCAGCCCTAAACATGACCCAGAAATCCCTGCATTAACGTGTGTTTGGAGGTTCTTCTGTCGAGTGGATCACTCCTGCTGGGAAAGGCCTAATGTGATTGAACACGTTCTGATTCTCTGGAGCTTTTTCATGTTTACAGTCTGTGACTGAGTCGGCCGACTAATTTGCTCCTCTGAGCATCTGGGTATGTGGGAAATGAAAGCTGACAGAAGCGCGGTCATATTTACTCTAAACTCCCTGTTTGTTGAGGAGCTTAAAGAAACTTTTTTTTTTATTTCTAAGTAGCAGTTAAGGACTTAAAATCGTAATGTATCCCTACAATTAACAAAACCGTTTCAAGTAATAAACGGTCAACAAAAAAAAGAAGAAAAAAAGAGTCCACACATCCAGGGCCGGATTTACAAGAATGCCGGCCCCTGGGCTGGACACCAGGAAACCCTATTCACTAAAAAAACCAAAAAACATTATTTTTGCTAATGCAAATTACCAGGGCTGTCGCAAAAGGCAATAAATCATTCGATTGTTTAATAAATTAAAAATAGTAAATAAATAAATAATTTCTATTTGCACAATTTATTGTTTTTCTCCTTTCTCTTCCTCTTTCTACCAAAAACTAGATGAGAAAAGTCTTCAGTGTGGTGCCTTGGTCTCAACTAGGCCTTTTTTTTTTTTGAAGGACAATTTGGTTTACAGAGCCATCATAATTCATTTTACTTGTCGTTTCTGTTGTTTTGTTTATTTATTCTGGTTATTTAAAATGTCTTCCAGTTCCAGGGTTAAATATTCATTAGAATTTAAAGTGTATTGATCTTTCAGAATGTGCTCTTGAATTTTTATGCCATTACCATTACATCATTTGAAAATGGTCTCAAAACAACATACAAATCCCAAACGCTCACGAGTTGTAATAATATGGACGTATGACTCTTATATGAAGTATAATGTCTGCAAACTATGCATTCATTAAAAAAAAATTATAACGATATTTGCCGCATGTCTTCTCCCCTCTTCTTCCCCGTTTCCTGTCAGCCTACTGCCATATAAGGGACACTTGAGCCCACAAAAGACCCCCTGGAGGGGTGAAAAAAAATTTTTAAAAAAATTATAATAATAATTTTTGGTCCACCCCCACAAAATTTGTCACTTTATATCACTTTAACACTGTCATCATGTCCTTTAAAACAGCCCTTTGCATTTCAGTTGCAGTGTTTTGTTGTAGGATTAGGATGATTATAAAAGGAGTTGGATTAGGCTGATAACAAGAAGCTACACATTTCAGATCCAGCCTTTTTTTTTTTCTGTTTTTTTTTTTATCCAGTTCAATGCGAAGCCGCTATGTGTTTGCACGCACTCCGTTCCCCAAAACAGGAAACGCCAAACTCGTTGAAAGAAGGGGTAGAGAGAACGAGATCGAAAACCAATCAAGACTGCAGGCCACAAAAGCCACGTTGTTGAAACCAAGATTGAAAAACCGTCTTCATAAAATGTACAGAAAAATGTCGTCTCTCACACTTTATCTCCGACTTGCACCAAACGCACACATCTGATTTTGCAATCGAGCAAACAGTTTATCTACACAGAGCTGAGACTCTGCTCTCTCTCTCTGTCTCTCGCACGCAAAGAGCTAAAACTTCCTCTGCTTGAATAAGAAGAAAAAAAACAACTTTGTTTCACAACAGGGTGGCAACTTGGCTGAGAAAAAGCGATTGTGAAGAACTTCACCCCTACAGATTTAACACCCGCGCTGCTCTGAAAGGTTGAATCATTTCTCTTTTGCAAGCGTCGCATCGCCAAGGCGTTCCTCGCTGTGTTTTTTTGGAAGGCGAAATGCATGAGTCTGAAAAAGAAAAAAAAGAGACTGCCTCGGGAGAAACTGTCACACTCTGGAGCTGCACTCGCATGTGAGCGAGCCCGGCCCACCAGGGGAAACCGTCCAGAACTCGCACGGGTTTTTACTGCTGACACGCTCACGTTTTTCCATCAGCTGTAGAAAGGAAAGCGTTCCCTTCTGAAACTGTCAGGAGATTAGATAGCCCAACAAAACACAGCGTGATCTGTCGAAGGGAGTGAGAGGTCATGTGATGACAAGGACTTCCTCTGCTTAGTCGTTCGCTTTTATAGTGCTGACACAGTTAAGATAGCAATGCAGGCCCAATACATAAGAATTCAAATACCTAAATCGTTTGTCCTGTTCATTAAAAGCACCTCAGGAACTCCTACTATTTTGGGGTCTGTAGACACATCAACCCACTTTGATGGACTTTGTTTTGAGAGCAGTTAAGTCAGAAAAGGGTTAAGGACACATGCTATTACTGTACCGATTGTTAAATAATAAAAATAAAAATAAAAACTAGTTTTAAAAGCTTTCCAACAATATAAAGTCAATCTCTTTTAACAATGTGCTTAGTGGAAGAAATCTAATTCTCCTCAAGTCTCCAGAAACCCTGCAACAGAGCTATTAGGATAAAGCAGGACTGAAAAAGTAGGTTTTCAAGAGGACTAATTACAATAAAAAATGACTATTTCAATTTGAAATCAACTCAATTTAAAGTGTTGTAGATTTCTAGTTTTAAACCGCTATAAGTTATTTGTTCAACACGGGTTTTTTTTTGGTGAAATAAGGTCATTAAGCAGTTTACAGTACTTCAATATCGCGATATTAAACCAAATTACACCCGTAAATACCTAAACCTACTTGGTAAAACAGGTGAAACTAATTCCTTAGTATTATTTTTTGGTTTATTTTATGACTTAGGTTTTTTAAAAACAACAGTTATATGCGTTATTTAAGTTTTGATTCCCAAACAGACCGAGAGGGAAAAGAAACTCAACTGCGCTCGTGCCGCGGTCTTAAACCGACAGGCCTCCATCAAAAGCCCGACGGCTGTTAAAACCATAAGATTATTACTAAATTATTTCATTTTGGCAACAAATCCTTTTGCCTAAAGAGTGGGAACGAAACAAAATGGAGCGAAATCTTACAAGTATGTAAAAATGTGCCTTTAATGGCTGTTAGTGTTTAAGTCCAATAAAACACTAAGAGCCCAATCAGGAAGTAACGTCCGCCGAGTTCCGAATTTTTAAACGTTTTTAATGTCAGGAAAATACGACTTTTTTTTTTTTCTTTTTTTTAAACGGAAAGTTCCACATTAACATAAACTACTTCGTAATGCGTTGGTCTACCGCCAATGGACTAAAAAACACTTTAGTTTTCGCTCCCTCCGTTCAGCTTAGAAAGCCATTTTCGGCCTCACCGTTTCGTCCTCGGGGATCAGAGTTTCAGCATCTTTCTTCACGTCTTTCTGGGCCAAAGCGGTGTTAAACGACACTTTCACCATCCTGAAACCGTCGGCGGCAGATTCCCAGAGGCGAAACACAACAAAGAAAATGGTTGAAAGGACAAAAAGATATCAGAAGTTGCTCCGAAGTGAAGTTGTTGCACTTCCTATTCGGCCAAGTCTGGTATGTTGTGAAAACAAAGCCGCGGAGGACATCAAGGTAGCCAACGGAGCTGCTGCGCAACTTCCGCTAGGCTTTCCAAAATAAAACGAGCTGGGTTGATCGTTTTTAGTGTCCTTTTTTTTTTTTTTTTTTTTTGGAAGACTGTTAAGTTAAATAAAACTAAGAGAACAAAATACAGTTGAAGATTTTTAAATGAAAGATTGCTGGAAAACAAGTGATGTTACAATAAGAAAAAACTATAGAAAACGGTGAAACAGCTAAATCTGAACAAAAACAGAAAACCTAAAGTTAAAGGGAAAAATATATGCCTATACTGTATATTAAGTTCCAGCTTAGTTTTTAGTTTATTTTTGGAAATCATACACTTCAAAGTAGATTAATGTGAGACAGAGATTAATTACCTCTGGCAATTAAAATGATGGAGGAATGATTTAAGAAACAATACATATATTTATCCGCCAGCTATTTAAAAGAATCTACTTTTATGTCAAGCTGCCAGCAGTGACAAACTGCAACTGAATTATAAACATCTGAACATAAGGCAATTTTGTTCCAGTATTGGCATATTGATGTGTTTCTGTCAGCTTTAATGTTTAGTTTCATTCTTGTTCATGTCTAAATACAGTATCATAATATAAAACATAAATAAGTTAACTCAGACAATGTGGTGTATGTAATTTTTTTCTTTCTTCTTTTCAAAGGGAATGATATGCATTATTTCTTTTAAATGTCTTGAAATGAAATGGTAGTAGTAGTAGTAATAATAATAATAATAATAATAATAATAATAATAATGGCAGTGTAAGTCAATTATGCAGAAGCCACAAAAAATTGGAGCAGTAAAAATAAACGCAGCTGTTTCAACCAATAAATATTTGAGAATTGATATGAGGCTTTGTTTTAATTTCAAAATGCCAATTTATTTTTGTGTAAAACTGAAATACACCGAGGACATGCTTGATGAATAGCAACATTTGGAACCACAGCGATGAACACTATCAGTTTACACATATAATAAAATGGAAGCGCGTAGACCGATTTCTCACAAAGTTGTGTTTTTATTAACTTCCTGCACAAAGATTCTTCCTCTGGCTGCCTGCTTGTTTCATTCGTGCTTTTATTTACACAAACCGGAAACCCCCGTGGTTGTCGAAATACGAGCTTTATTTGCTCTGTTGTCTAGCAAAAGCTCAACTTCACAGACGAGACGGGCTGTTGACTGCGGCCCGTAATGCGCATGCGGGTTAATTGGCCCCTTTGGGTTCAGTTGAGGATTTACATCAGCTACAAGTTTGCGGTGTGTCTACCGGAACTATCGCGATATTATGTTTCAAAGGTAACCTGCAATTTGGAGACAAGCATCGCCTCGCAGCCACTGGTTCCTCTTTTAGGTCTCACAAAAACAAACTTTGCTTTCACTTTTCCAGCGAGGCTTCAGTCATAAATCACCCCAAACACTCCTCCACACACACACACACACACACACACACACACACACACACACACACACACACACACACACACACACACACACACACCGCCTGCTGCTCTGGGTGCCCGATTAGCTTCACTTTGAGTTTATTTATTTATTTTTTTGTTGGATTTACATGCTTAAAAAGGAGGTAGACATGCAATATCTTAATGAAGCAAATCATTTCAGATGTTTTACAGATTCGTTTGGGCTCAATTGAAAAAACAAACAACAAAAACAACATAAACTTCTTGTTGTAATTTCTTAGAAATTCTTAGTTTAACCTGTTTGTATTAAGCTCATATATCCTGTTTCAGTTTCAAGCCGTTTCCAATAATTCTCTTTTTAACTCTGTCTGCTTTGTCTCTCGCTTTTCTCTCCTCTTCTTCTTCTTTTTTTTATATTTTGAATGCTGAGCTTACAACCATCAGCGCAAAAAAAAATGTGACCATGTGCGTTTTAGTCCTCCAGTGTTTTGCCACTCTTGTCATACCTGTGCTATCACCAGTGAAACGAGATGTGTGTGTTGCAGCAGCAGAGCAACGAGCAGCCTCATTTGACTTGCAAAAGCATGGCTCCAGTGACAGAGTCTGACACATCGGCAAGACGAGACTCAGACGGCGAAGAGACGAGACTATTGTGCAACTACAGCAGTTGATTCAACAGAAATGGATACCAAGATGTTTTCAGTTTCTAAATGATTGCAACATCTCATTCACAGGAAGGGGGTATTATGTTTTAAACAACCTAAGAACTAAACTGACTGTCAGCTTCAGTTTGTTTGTTTTTTTGTTGTTTTTTTGTGGTTTCAGTTCATATTGTTTTAAAATATCGCGTAGATTGATGAGATTTATTGCAAACAGTTACTGGTTGTAAAAACTTAAGTTTAGAATAAGAATATAATCAGAACATGTGGATCATTTTTTTCTTTTTTCATCTGTAGCTGGAAATCCTTTACCATGGGGACACGTGCTTGGAATCATTGTATTGTGTTGGCATAGCAACATCTGCAAAGAAAGAACAACTCGTCATCACCTTGCAAACAAAATCAGTCAAGCGGGGCACAAAACCTTTAGTAGTCACATGACATGTGGTATACATATATGATGTAGATATGTATAAATCGATTTTTAAATCTACATAACAGTATTTTATACAGTGTTTTAATAAAGATCTTCTGTGATAATTTGGTCACTGTGTCTTTTCCTTGTCAAACAAAAAACAAAATTTTCTACTAGCTTATCTAATGTATAATTAATGTAATGTATAATTACATTATATAAAATTCATACTTATGTAATGTATAAGCAGTTAAAACATTATATACGCTGTTAATGACTTATTTTAACTGAGATGCTTCGCTTTGAAAATAATTAAACTTTAAGACTAAAAAGGAAGAGAAAAGAATACAGCAAACTCAAACCCCGAATCACACGTCACAGAATGACGTCAATGACCGCCTGAAACAGAGTCTTTGAATGTAGGCCTTCTGCGATCATTTGGTCACTAATCATTTTCTTTGTCTTGCAGGTAAATGCTTGTAAACACAAAAGCCATTAAAGATAGGTTACCCTTTCTAAAATGGACGAGCATCGCTATGCAGGATAAAAAGAGAATTTTTAGTCCTGGTCTTTATTTAAAGGCCTGTATGAAAAGGAGGAGGATATGTGGCCTCTGATTGGCTCAGCTGGTTATTGGTATTAAATGACGGCAATCTGTGTCATGTGACTAAACTTTAATAGTCACGTGACATTTGATATAGATATATGATGTTGCTATATAGAAATAGATATTTAAATCTTCATCACTGTATTTTTTATACAGTCTTTGAATGTAGACTGTATAAAATCTGCATTTTATACAGTCTATTTGCGATAATTTAGTCACTTTGTCTTTTCTTTGTCATGTCAATATTTGTAAAAACAAAAACAAAATATTCTACCAGTTTATAAAATGTATAATTACATTACAAAAAAAAATGTCATTACAGGAAATCTTAGTGACAGGGCCTATAAATGAAAGTATATATAATTAAACTCAGGGGCGATTCTAGGATCTGACCTTTAGGGCTGCTGAGCCCCCAGCAGGGATAAAACCCATGAAAAGATATTTGTTTGTTCAGTTTTCTAAATCTAACTGCTAATTTACATACATTCACAAACAAAATAAAGAGACATGTTGTCAGTAATTCATAGAATAAAAGAACAATGTTCATTTTACTCAAACATAAACCTATAAAGAGTAAAATCAGAGAAACTTTTCATTTTTTCCAGAGGTGTATATACTCAGTTTGAAATAAAATCTCAAGATTACATCATGCCTGCCAACATCTGCTAACATTAATGAGTTCAATCAATGCATTTTTATGACAGGCTAAATGTGTGTTGGGCATTGTGATTCTTGATATTTTTTGTTCAATGGCTCTTTTGTTCTTTTTTTGTAAATAAGATTCTTCCTCTTTTATTTCTGGCCAGTGTTCACTCTTTTGTTTGTCCATTAATCTTTTCACACCCATATTTCCCATGTTTTTGTCCTTTATCTCTTTTTTCATGCAGCTCTCCATGTCCTGTTAGTTCCTCCCAGCTTAGATCAGCTTGATCTGTTTCTTTAGACTCCGTGGGAACAGAATGAATGTGAGAAGAGATTCTGAATTTCAGGCTCATTTTAAACCATAAAAGTTGATCAAACCTTAATGTTTTCTTTTGCTTGTTTTCATACAAACAAAATATAACTTGTTTGTACCAGGCTTCATGCCAATGAGTTTAAATAGCATAAAAAAGGAAATCAAATGATTGTCCTTCTGCTCTAAAGCAGATTTATCATCTCAAATGATCCAAATCTGATATCTGAATAAAACCAAAGCAGTGATGGCAAAAAAACCTTTTATTGAAATTTCTTACAACTTGATGTTATTTCACTCTATGATCAGCTTAATAACTTTCCATGCTTTCATAAATCAAGTGAAAGTTACACAAAAGACTAAACAGAATACAAAAACCTCCAAAATACACCATGACATCATAATTAATAAAAATAACATGACACTGCGAAATATATACAAAAAATTTAATATCTTCCTCATGCTTTCACAAATCAAGTGAAAGTTACACACAAAAATAAAACAGAATACAATAAGTCCAAAAATACATGTATTATATTACATCATAATACATAGAAATAACCTGACACTGCAAAATATTTTACATTCTTTAATATCTTCCTCCTGCTTCCTGTCTTGTAAATAAACACCATGATTTTCACCCTGTTGTGAGACTTTTCTTTAGCATTGTGATGACTGTGAAATATAAATTTAATCTTTAAATGTACACATTTGTTCAATTTTTACTCTTCAGAAACCAACAAAATGTGTGTTTTTGCACTGAGCAGGAGCCACAATGATTTTCTGTAATTCCATCAGATTATGCAGCATATCTTCTTCATTCCACACATTACATACACATTACTACATAAAAACATGCTACCATGACTTTTTTTTAACAATATTAGTTTCTGGACAGAGGAAATGAGCTGAACACATTCTTCAACAGGTTCAGTCCAGGAACAAGCTCATCATCTTCCTCTCCTGTCTGCAGCCAAACAGATTTCTCATCCTCCTCTGACCCACAGCTTTCCTGTCAAACCTCAGATGTTCCATCTTCCACCTCAGTCATGGACTCTTCTGCTTCCACAAGTTTGTCTTTAACCACATCAGGAGACGCTGCTGCTCCCTTTGCCTCCACCTCCAACTTTTCTGTATCTAGAAGTCAGGTGAAGAAGCAGCCGGAGAAACTGAACAGGAACGAGGCTGCAGGTCCAGATGCTGTCAGTCCCAGATTCCCTCTGTGGGATTCTGCAGCATCTCTTCAACCTTTGCCTGACCCAAGAGGAGGTTCCGTTGTTGTGGAAGACATCCTGTCTGGTTCCGGTACTGAAGAAAAGTCACCCATCAGTCATAATGACTGTAGACCTGTTGCCCTGACGTCCCACATCATGAAGGTCCTGGAGAGACTCCTGGTGGCCCACTTGAGTAAGCAGACGATCACATATCAGGACCCCCTGCAGTTTGCTTATCGCCGTGGAGTTGGAGTTGATCAGACACCTGCTTCAACAAACCCACTGTCATCTGGACAAAGCAGGCAGCACAGTGAGGATCAGGGTCTTTGGTTCCCAGGTGCATTGAACACAATTCAGCCTGATCTGCTCTGTTAGAAACTCCAGAAGACACAGGTGGAGGCCTCAACAATCACCTGCATCTGTGACAACCTGACAAACAGACCACAGTTAGTGAGACTGAAGGACTGTGTGTCTAACCAGGTGCTCAACAACATGGGAACACCACAGGGCACTGTACTCTCACCATTCATTTTCACCCTCTACTGTTGAGACTTCCAGCACAAGTCCGACTTCTGTCATCTACAGAAATACTCAGACGACTCTGCAGTTGTTGTGTATCAGAGGAAGACAAGAGGCTGAGTACAGAGATCTGGTGGATCACTTTGTGGCCAGGTGAGGGAACAATCATCTAATCTTGACTGTAAACAAAACAAAGGAGATGGTTGTTGATTTCAGGAGAAACAGGAAACCCTATTTCCATCATGGGATAAGATGTGGAGGTGGTTCAGGAATATAAATACCTCGGTGTTCATCTGGAACACAGACTGGACTGGAGACGCAACAGAAGACAGGAACCACATGGACAAGCCGTCTACAAAAAGAGACAGAGCAGACTGCACTTCTCCAGGAAGCTAAGATCCTTCAAGGTTTGCAGCAAGTTGCTGCAGATCTTTAAGTCTGCTGCTGAGAGTGTCATCTCTTCTGCTATCATCTGTTGGTGCAGCAGCATCAGAGCCAGGAACCTCAAAAGGCTCAACAATCTGATAAAGAAGGCTGGATTGGTTCTGGTTCTGTTCTGGAGATGACTGTGGAATCTCTGGAGATGACGCAAAGAAAGATTCTTCAGAAGAGTCAAGAAAGCTATGGACGACTCTGACCGTCCTCTTCATGAGTCTGTATGGGGAAAACAGAGTATCATCAGTCAGAGGCTTCTTCAGGTTTGCTGCAACACAGACAGCTACAAAAGATCTTTCCTGCTGACAGCAATCAGTCATCTGCAATAACTCTTTGAAGAATCTGAATTAATGAGCTGCAACTACATTTCATTTCCCTTTGGGATCAATAAAGTCAAAGCATGTTTGGGTCATTCTTGCACACTACTCAAAGTTTGATAGAAAAAAATATTGAACAATTGGAAGTTATGGTGGAAACATTTTTGTGGTTTCAATGAAATGAAACAAAAAATGTAAAAAGATAATGAAGTTTCTCTTTTCCTGTGCAGTTTCACCTGTTTGCAGCTCGTTTTGCTGTTTGCTGCGCGTTTGCAGTTGTCGGCCACAGTTTCTGATCAAGTCATTATCTCCTCAACCTTCACCATCATCTGTTACAACCAGTAGATGAGTAGATGGACAAAGTAACCTGCTGTCAGTGTTGGTCAACTCATGCTTGGTTTGTTATTGAAGGACCTGCTTCACATGGTCCTTCTTTATTCTGTGTCCTCAGGTGTCCCCCTGTTGCATCAGGAAACTTCATCTTGGGATTTCCAGCAGGATTTTCTGAGTCCCTTCAGTCCTCTGTGTCTTCTCTCTCCTGATTGGTCCAGTGCTGCTGGTGATGCTGGACAATCATCACATAATAATACACACATTCCTTAATCTCTGTCTAAATAACAGATGATTAAAGTGAATTCCTGATCAAGTCATCATGTCCTCACCTTTTCCACAATCTGTTACAACCAGTAGATCAGCAGTTGGAGCAGGTCGTCTTCTTTAATTGTTGGTCAACTCAAGTTGAGGTACATGAGTTGACGGAGAAATGAAATAAAGAGAAAAGACATCAGAGTTTAAAAAAAAGAGAACATGGACAGAAGAAAGAACAGCTTTGAAATTTGACCTTAATTTCATTCATATTTAAAATTGTTAGCTGGGTAAAAATAAGTTTTCTTACTTTTTTTCGTCAACAGGGTTCTCTTCTCTACCTCCACCTTACTGGTGGTGTTGAAGGTGGAGGTTTACAGGTGGAGCATGTCTTCTTTAATTGTTGGTCAACTCAAGTCATGGTACATGAGTTGACGGAGAAATGAAATAAAGATAAAACATAACAGGGTTAAAAAACAGAGAATATAAATCTGCAGAAAAAAGAAAAGGTTTGAAATCTGATCTCAATTTCATCCATATTTAAAATTGTTACTCGGGTAAAAATAGGTTTTCTTACTTTTTTTGTCAACAGGGTTCTCTTATCTTCCTCCGTCTGACTGGTGGTGTTGAAGGTGGAGGTTTACAGGTGGAGCAGGTCTTCTTCTTTAATTGTTGGTCAACTCAAGTCAAGTGACATGAGTTGACGGAGAAATGAAATAAAGAGAAAAGACAACAGAGTTAAAAAATGTGAACATGGACAGAAGAAAGAACAGCTTTGAAATTTGACCTCAATTTCATCCATATTTAAAATCGCTAGCCAGGTAAAAATAGGTTTTTTACTTTTTTTTGTTAACTGGGTTCTCTTATCTTCCACTGTCTGACTGGTGGTGTTGAAGGTGGAGGTTTACAGGCTGACGAGATCCAACCTGGAATGATCAGAGAATCAGAGATCTGCCACCAGCATGATGTGAAGGTAGAATGCAAAAACTTACAAGCGGTGTGAAAAACAAGGGATCCAGAAGGCAGGAACCACATGGACAACGATGAAAGAATCCAGCGATGAGCAGCTAAAACCTGAAAGATTAAAAACTGGGAGACTGGATTAGTAGACGAACAGGACAGAATAATTTACTATATTGGAAAGCAGCGTGTAGGGAAGCACCACTATTACACCCTGAAACAGGACGGAGTTGAGAGGAAAACACAAAGTCGAAGAAAAGCCCCGGTGCAAGGCGCTACCTAAGGCTTCCTCAGTCCTGCCAGAAACCTTAACATCAAAAATACTAAATTTAGCAGCGGAACAAAGAAAAGCCCCGGTGCAAGGCGCTACCGAAGGCTTCCTCAGTCCTGCCAGAAACCTTAACATCTAAAATACTAAATTTAGCAGCGGAACAAAGAAAAGCCCCGGTGCAAGGCGCTACCGAAGGCTTCCACAGTCTGCCTAGAAACCCAATGGCTTTAATAAAAAACATGAGAGAAATGATGATGTCCTAATGTGACTTCCCAAATAGGTCTTCAGTTTTTATAGATCCCAATCTAATCAGAGTCACTTGACAAGACGTAGTGAGGTCTAAAAAACACGTGTCTGGAACTCTGTCTTGCTGTAATTCCGCTAGATGTTGAAGGTATTGCTTCCTCTACTGTGTCCTCTTCAGTCCCCATCCATAAAAAGAAGTCAGGGTATGACAAAGTTGAATCTTCAAAGTGCATTGATGGTGAAGGACGGAAAACGAGGGGTGACAGAATGGGATCCTCATATGGCGACATTGGTGAGAGACTGACAACACTGGGTGACAAAATAGGATCTTCAAAGTGAGTCAGCGTTGAGGGACTGAGGACGGGGGATGAAAAAATAGGATCCTCATATGGCGACAATGGTGAGAGAAAGAAATCAATGGGTGGAAAAATGGGATCTTCAAAGTGCGTCGGTGTTGAGGGACTGAGGAAGGGGGATGACAAAATAGGATCCTCAAAGTACGTCGGCGTTGCAGGACTGAGGACGGGGGATGACAAAATAGGATCCTCATATGGCGACATTGTTGAGAGACTGATAACACTGGGTGACAAAATGGGATCCTCATTTGGCGACATTGGTGAGAGACTGATAACACTGGGTGACAAAATGGAATCTTCAAAGTGCGTCGGTGTTGAGGGACTGAGGACGGGGGATGACAAAATAGGATCCTCATATGGCGACATTGGTGACAGAAAGAAATCAATGGGTGGAAAAATGGGATCTTCAAAGTGCGTCGGTGTTGAGGGACTGAGGACGGGGGATGACAAAATAGGATCTTCAAAGTGAGTCAGCGTTGAGGGACTGAGGATGGGGGATGACAAAATAGGATCCTCATATGGCGACATTGGTGAGAGACTGACTACACTGGGTGACAAAATGGGATCCTCATTTGGCGACATTGTTGAGAGACTGATAACACTGGGTGACAAAATGGGATCCTCATTTGGCGACATTGTTGAGAGACTGATAACACTGGGTGACAAAATGGGATCCTCATTTGGCGACATTGGTGAGAGACTGATAACACTGGGTGACAAAATGGGATCTTCAAAGTGCGTCGGTGTTGAGGGATTGAGGACGGGGGATGACAAAATAGGATCTTCAAAGTGCGTCGGTGTTGAGGGACTGAGGACGGGGGATGACAAAATAGGATCTTCAAAGTGCGTCGGTGTTGAGGGACTGAGGACGGGGGATGACAAAATAGGATCTTCAAAGTGCGTCGGTGTTGAGGGACTGAGGACGGGGGATGACAAAATAGGATCTTCAAATTGCGTCGGTGTTGAGGGACTGAGGACGGGGGATGACAAAATAGGATCTTCAAAGTGCGTCGGTGTTGAGGGACTGAGGACGGGGGATGACAAAACAGGATCCTCACACGACGTCAAAGGTGAGAGACTGAGGACAGGTGGTAACTCAATGGGATCGTCATATTCCGTCTTTTGGTACGGAAAGGACAGGACACTATACTTGGTCCTCTTGGCCGGGGGCTCCTCTTCAGCATCACTCTTCTTTGTCCTCTTTCCGTTTATGCCAGTCACAGATGTCACATGAGCCGTGTCCTTTTCCAAACCTACCTGATGATGTTGCAAGGTACCGATAGGTCTGGACTTCTCTGGACGCAAAATGGGCTCTTCCTGTTTGTCAGGTCCAGATGGGAATTCAACTGAATTACAAGGAGCCATGTCTTCTTGGGGCTTCTGAGCCACCCCTAATTTAATGTTTGGTCGAAGGACCTGGACAACCCGAAATCGGGATCTAAAGTCATCCTGGTCTCCATTACCTACCTCGTCTTCACTGGAGCTGTAAGTAGAGCTACCACTGGAGCTGGTAATATTGCTATCAGTGGAGCTGGTAGAACAGTCCACAGACTGCGGAGGTGAACTATACTTCAACTCCTCTCCGTGGTCTTCAGAAACCATGTCGGCTTCATTTAACCACAACTTACCGTGTTCCTCACCATTATCTGGACGTCCCTCCAACGTTGGGGATCCATCTGCTGGAAGCGCCATGGTATGGGCTGTGAAGAAAAAAACAAAGCCAAAAAAGCTATAAATCTGTATCTTGAAAAAATCACAAAAGTCCAAAGGAATGTTTAGAGGGAACACTGAAATACCAACAATACAATAACCCAGCTTTGTGAATGTGTTTGTTTTTCTTGAATATATTTAATTAGCGATATTAATGCTATGCCAGATGTGATTATACAACAAGAACGGGAATTAAGAGATAAAATAAATAAAGCTTATATTTAGTCACAAAAAAACCAGCAAAAAACACAATTTTACATAAAAACCAGAACAAACTCTAAAACTCAGTGATCAAACACGTATAAACCATCAGCACTCAGACAAACAAACTTGCAGCTTCATCTTGGTACCAATCAATCATTAAACACAATAAATCAAATTTAGATTTATTGGTAATTCATCCCTAGCCATAAACTCTTAAAATAAAATAAAACCCTGCAACAAAATGGATTCACTAAAAGTAATTTTCTCAAACTAAAGTCAAATGTTTTCCAATCACCACTATTAATATTGCTGACTCTTTCTGAAAATGTAATCAGCGTGAAAATATATTACAGCTCCAAACATGCAAAGGACCAACACAGCATTTCGTAAACAACTAATTATTCAAAACTCCTCTTTCTTAGAAAATGCAAACTAAGCAATAATGGTTTAGTAAATATTAACTAAACTACTTAGAAATAATACAGGACAAATATGTATCTAAAAACTTTTCTAATATTCAAGTATTAAGGTTTTATTTCAAGCAACGTATCCAAGGAGACCAAATGTGTTATTGAGGCATTTTTTGAAACCTGGACCAGACACTGACTACTTATTCCAAAGATCTGAATAAAACAAAACGGATCTTCTAAAACCAGAAATAACTTTTTAAACCACATAAACAACGTCAAACCCCTGCAATCCCTCCAAGATTTTAACTAACAAATGAATCACAACTGGACCAACTGAAACTGAGATGATTGTTTTTCTAATGAATTTTAACATTCACTGTTAACATTCAAGTGACTTCTGAAAATGATACGTCACTAAAATGCAATGGAACAAAAGGCTGTTTTTCTGGTCTTGAGTAATTACAATAAACTAAATAATTTAGTTACTTTGTGAAATCAACAGGCACACATTGATTGTTCTTTAATGACTTTTTATAAGAATAAAGCTGTGTGTTGTTATTTAATCAATGTATCCATGGAGACTACATAGAACACATTTTTCACAAAGTTGAAGTCATTTTAAATAATGTCACCAATGTATCCATGGAAACTAAATATGTTTGTGTAGGCATTTATCAAAAAGAAAAAAAGGGCAAAGAACCATCCAGTTTACCAAGAATTGGAATCCAAAGTCATCAAAGATGATTTTCACAAATAAATCATTATTTTGTTTGTGAAAATTAGCTTTGATTGATGATCACTACGACTATACACCATTCATTGCCTATTAATGGTCTATCATTAACGAACACACACACTTACAATGCTTATTACTGGGGCAACAGTGGTAGGAGTTTGCCCTGCAATGGTCCGCCTCTGTCGTTGTGTCCTTGAGCAAGACACTTCTCTCACCTTTAGCTGGAGTTTATTGCTGGCACCATACAACATCTGTGGCTACAATCCATTAGCTTATAAACATCAGTGTGTGAACGCGGACATGAATGGAAATTTTATGGAAAGCGTCCTAACAAACCGTTAGTCTGATGTCATTACCATGGAAACCAAGTATGTTTGTCAGGGCATTTAAAAAAAACCCAAAACACATCAACATGTCCCTATCTTGAAAAAATAATGAGACTAAACAATTCAAATATAGGTTATTATAAGGGTAAACACTATGTTTTAAAATGTTTTTTTAAAAAACATATTAAATATTTAAGGCATTTTATTTTGCGTATCCATGGAAACTGAGTGTTTACCACGGCATTTTTCAAAAAATAACGGTCAAAAAACAAGCAACTTTTTCATTAATTTGAAGTTAATTGAACTAATTTGACTATAATTCAGTAAAATGCATATATTTCTTAAATTATTACACCACAGTTTAACATTCCCGACATTTCCAGCGAAATTCAGTAAAGAAAAAGGCTCATTAGTTAACTAGTTAGTTAGATCTATGCTAGCAAAGAATGCTACTCGTCTTTTTTTCTACAGCAGTCAGTATTTCTTTAAAACACACACACACGAACGCAAAAATAAACTAAACAAGTCACTAATATCTTAGTAATAACTTGCTTTGGTTTATTAAAAATAGTAGAAGAATGATTTGAACCTTCCAGCTGGTCACCCTGCTGCTTCTTCTCCCGGTCAGGAAACGTCTTTCGCAGGTTTGGTATCCACGGGTTTCTTCAGCAAGTGCGAATTTCAGCAAGTTCTTCTTCAGCAAGTTTTGCACAGCAGATTCTCGACAAGCTCAAACCTTCCGAGGCTTTAAAGGCTCCTTCAGGCGTCTCTGTCAAAAGTCCCGTCGCAAAGGGGAAAGAACTCAGAAGGTCGGCGTCATTTATAGGCTCGAGGACGCTAACGTCGTTGCCATGACTTCCATTGACGAACGCACGCGCTGGTGCGTGAGAGAAATTGGACCACAAATAACGGAGATTTTTTTTTTTCTTTCGAAATGTTTTATTGTTACTTGGGACGTTTTTTAAAACATGGCATTGTACAGTTATACATAAATTTTTACTTATCTTTTAATAAATACAATTCCTTAATTAAGTTAAACTAAAAGAGGATAAGAACAAGGACATTAAAACAATAACTCTGTATGTTTAAAAGTTGAGCAGGACCGGGGTGACTCCTTACGAAGTTCGGAGCCGTCCGGTTCTTCCAAGCAGCGCTGCTGCTCAGAGGGGATCCCCGCCCTGAAGCTCCTTCCCGCCTGCCTCACCCGGGGAGCCAGGCCGCCGCTGCTGGGACCTCCGTCCGTGAAGCGCCGGATCCTTCGTTCAAGGAGGCGCAGGCGATTCTTCTTTGTGGCTGTGTCCATACTTATATAATGTATAACTACCTTATACATTATAAAAGTATTATTGGGGCCTGCCCATAGCAATGCATAAGGAGAGCAGTACTGACTTGTGAAGTCAGCAGCATGTGGGACATCACTAGGATGTTTTCTATAATTGACTTACTCTTTCAGTATACTAAACACGGCTAATAAGTAAAATAAATAGCTAATAGCTTATTTAAGCTAAAATGCTTAAATGCTTAAATAAGCATTTAACTGTATTTCTGAGCTCTGCATACACCATTTTTGTCTCATCACTGCAATTACTGTGAGTGAGCTACAAATATGAATCGCGGTACTATGGGAGAAGACAAATAGTTCTCTCATATGCTTCAAACGGTTTTTCAATACGTCTCTCGGTTCCTGAACGGCAAGGAGTTGTTCAGGCTGCTTTTTCCATATAAACCAATGGGGTGTCTCACAAAGATAGAAATCTTTGTCCACCTCTCTGTGTCACACACACATGACAGTTAGCAGAGGATTGATAACCATAGCAACGGAACACAGGAGGCGATTGGCTGCTGGTAGATTGGAGATTGGACTACAAATACGCATCACTGTAGTTCTAATCAACACTCAGTTAAAACAGAGGGCTGAGCTGCCATTTAGAACTACTGGCTGTTTTGGCCAGTAAATAACGGATTTAACCCAAACACTGTTAGACAGTTTAATTAGTCTGGTCATTTAATATGAAGCTTATGTTTTTTTCAAAATAAAAGCCTCAGTATCCCCCTCAGGTTAATGCACCGCCTATGGCGGTGCAATAATATTAGCATGCATTCTATTTTTCTCTCAGGTTAGGGAACTGCCTTGCTCAGCAAGGCAGTTCATTAGCATTAGCCTTTTACCTTAAATAAGCTATTAGCTATTTTCTTACTTATTAGCCATGTTTAATATACTGAGTGCAGTAAGTCAATTACAGACAACATTCTAATGATATCCCACATGCTATTGACAGCATGTAGGGAAAGATATGTTCAGCCTGCTTTGATCAGAAAAACGAACTGCTTCAAACAGTTACAATTCTGTCTCTCCCTCTCTGTCTCACTCACATGACAGCTGAGCTGCTCTTTAGAACTACAATGACTGAAGGTTAGAACTACAACATGGCGGACACTCAGTGCCTACAAAAGAGGTCTGAGCTGAATGTCAGAACTACAACATGGAGGAACTGTCAGTTACTACAGAGGAGGACTGAGCTGGCCTTTAGAACTACTTGTGTTTTGGGCTTTTTATAACTGATTTTACCCAATCATTGTTACACATAGGTTTAGTGTGGCAATTTAAAATTAAGTTTAATGAAAATTTCAAAATAAAAGCCTCAATATGCCCCTGAGGTTAGTGCACCGCAGCAGGCGGTGCAATAATATTATTCTGCATTATGTTTTTCTCTCAGGTTGCTAATGCTAATGAACTGCGCAAGGCAGTTCATTAGCATTAGCATTTTAGCTTAAATAAGCTATTAGCTATTTATTTTACTTATTAGCCGTGTTTAGTATACTGAATGGAGTAAGTCCATTATAGAAAACATCCAATGATGTCCCATATGCTACTGACAGCAATCACGCTAACATTAGCATTTTTGCTAATTTTAGCTGATACACTTACTTTATCATACTGGATGGTGCAAGTCCATGTTAGTAAACATTCTTGTGAATCTCCTCATATGACTGCAGCTTTCTTTAGCATTGATGCTAATTTCTAGCATCAGAATGCTGGGTCCAAACCGACGGGCACACTTTGGCAGGCCCCGGTTAAATTTCTTCAGGAATTTTCTAGTTAACAGCTTTTATAGCCTATAATAACATTATATACGCTGTTAATGACTTATTTTAACTGAGATGCTTCGCTTTGAAAATAATTAAACTTTAAGACTAAAAAGGAAGAGAAAAGAATACAGCAAACTCAAACCCCGAATCACACGTCACAGAATGACGTCAATGACCGCCTGAAACAGAGTCTTTGAATGTAGGCCTTCTGCGATCATTTGGTCACTAATCATTTTCTTTGTCTTGCAGGTAAATGCTTGTAAACACAAAAGCCATTAAAGATAGGTTACCCTTTCTAAAATGGACGAGCATCGCTATGCAGGATAAAAAGAGAATTTTTAGTCCTGGTCTTTATTTAAAGGCCTGTATGAAAAGGAGGAGGATATGTGGCCTCTGATTGGCTCAGCTGGTTATTGGTATTAAATGACGGCAATCTGTGTCATGTGACTAAACTTTAATAGTCACGTGACATTTGATATAGCTATATGATGTTGCTATATAGAAATAGATATTTAAATCTTCATCACTGTATTTTTTATACAGTCTTTGAATGTAGACTGTATAAAATCTGCATTTTATACAGTCTATTTGCGATAATTTAGTCACTTTGTCTTTTCTTTGTCATGTCAATATTTGTAAAAACAAAAACAAAATATTCTACCAGTTTATAAAATGTATAATTACATTACAAAAAAAAATGTCATTACAGGAAATCTTAGTGACAGGGCCTATAAATGAAAGTATATATAATTAAACTCAGGGGCGATTCTAGGATCTGACCTTTAGGGCTGCTGAGCCCCCAGCAGGGATAAAACCCATGAAAAGATATTTGTTTGTTCAGTTTTCTAAATCTAACTGCTAATTTACATACATTCACAAACAAAATAAAGAGACATGTTGTCAGTAATTCATAGAATAAAAGAACAATGTTCATTTTACTCAAACATAAACCTATAAAGAGTAAAATCAGAGAAACTTTTCATTTTTTCCAGAGGTGTATATACTCAGTTTGAAATAAAATCTCAAGATTACATCATGCCTGCCAACATCTGCTAACATTAATGAGTTCAATCAATGCATTTTTATGACAGGCTAAATGTGTGTTGGGCATTGTGATTCTTGATATTTTTTGTTCAATGGCTCTTTTGTTCTTTTTTTGTAAATAAGATTCTTCCTCTTTTATTTCTGGCCAGTGTTCACTCTTTTGTTTGTCCATTATTCTTTTCACACCCATATTTCCCATGTTTTTGTCCTTTATCTCTTTTTTCATGCAGCTCTCCATGTCCTGTTAGTTCCTCCCAGCTTAGATCAGCTTGATCTGTTTCTTTAGACTCCGTGGGAACAGAATGAATGTGAGAAGAGATTCTGAATTTGTGGCTAATTTTAAACCATAAAAGTTGATCAAACCTTAATGTTTTCTTTTGCTTGTTTTCATACAAACAAAATATAACTTGTTTGTACCAGGCTTCATGCCAACGAGTTTAAATAGCATAAAAAAAGGAAATCAAATGATTGTCCTTCTGCTCTAAAGCAGATTTATCATCTCAAATGATCCAAATCTGATATCTGAATAAAACCAAAGCAGTGATGGCAAAAAAACCTTTTATTGAAATTTCTTACAACTTGATGTTATTTCACTCTATGATCAGCTTAATAACTTTCCATGCTTTCATAAATCAAGTGAAAGTTACACAAAAGACTAAACAGAATACGAAAACCTCCAAAATACACCATGACATCATAATTAATAAAAATAACATGACACTGCGAAATATATACAAAAAATTTAATATCTTCCTCATGCTTTCACAAATCAAGTGAAAGTTACACACAAAAATAAAACAGAATACAATAAGTCCAAAAATACATGTATTATATTACATCATAATACATAGAAATAACCTGACACTGCAAAATATTTTACATTCTTTAATATCTTCCTCCTGCTTCCTGTCTTGTAAATAAACACCATGATTTTCACCCTGTTGTGAGACTTTTCTTTAGCATTGTGATGACTGTGAAATATAAATTTAATCTTTAAATGTACACATTTGTTCAATTTTTACTCTTCAGAAACCAACAAAATGTGTGTTTTTGCACTGAGCAGGAGCCACAATGATTTTCTGTAATTCCATCAGATTATGCAGCATATCTTCTTCATTCCACACATTACATACACATTATTACATAAAAACATGCTACCATGACTTTTCTTTAACAATATTAGTTTCTGGACAGAGGAAATGAGCTGAACACATTCTTCAACAGGTTCAGTCCAGGAACAAGCTCATCATCTTCCTCTCCTGTCTGCAGCCAAACAGATTTCTCATCCTCCTCTGACCCACAGCTTTCCTGTCAAACCTCAGATGTTCCATCTTCCACCTCAGTCATGGACTCTTCTGCTTCCACAAGTTTGTCTTTAACCACATCAGGAGACGCTGCTGCTCCCTTTGCCTCCACCTCCAACTTTTCTGTATCTAGAAGTCAGGTGAAGAAGCAGCCGGAGAAACTGAACAGGAACGAGGCTGCAGGTCCAGATGCTGTCAGTCCCAGATTCCCTCTGTGGGATTCTGCAGCATCTCTTCAACCTTTGCCTGACCCAAGAGGAGGTTCCGTTGTTGTGGAAGACATCCTGTCTGGTTCCGGTACTGAAGAAAAGTCACCCATCAGTCATAATGACTGTAGACCTGTTGCCCTGACGTCCCACATCATGAAGGTCCTGGAGAGACTCCTGGTGGCCCACTTGAGTAAGCAGACGATCACATATCAGGACCCCCTGCAGTTTGCTTATCGCCGTGGAGTTGGAGTTGATCAGACACCTGCTTCAACAAACCCACTGTCATCTGGACAAAGCAGGCAGCACAGTGAGGATCAGGGTCTTTGGTTCCCAGGTGCATTGAACACAATTCAGCCTGATCTGCTCTGTTAGAAACTCCAGAAGACACAGGTGGAGGCCTCAACAATCACCTGCATCTGTGACAACCTGACAAACAGACCACAGTTAGTGAGACTGAAGGACTGTGTGTCTAACCAGGTGCTCAACAACATGGGAACACCACAGGGCACTGTACTCTCACCATTCATTTTCACCCTCTACTGTTGAGACTTCCAGCACAAGTCCGACTTCTGTCATCTACAGAAATACTCAGACGACTCTGCAGTTGTTGTGTATCAGAGGAAGACAAGAGGCTGAGTACAGAGATCTGGTGGATCACTTTGTGGCCAGGTGAGGGAACAATCATCTAATCTTGACTGTAAACAAAACAAAGGAGATGGTTGTTGATTTCAGGAGAAACAGGAAACCCTATTTCCATCATGGGAGAAGATGTGGAGGTGGTTCAGGAATATAAATACCTCGGTGTTCATCTGGAACACAGACTGGACTGGAGACGCAACAGAAGACAGGAACCACATGGACAAGCCGTCTACAAAAAGAGACAGAGCAGACTGCACTTCTCCAGGAAGCTAAGATCCTTCAAGGTTTGCAGCAAGTTGCTGCAGATCTTTAAGTCTGCTGCTGAGAGTGTCATCTCTTCTGCTATCATCTGTTGGTGCAGCAGCATCAGAGCCAGGAACCTCAAAAGGCTCAACAATCTGATAAAGAAGGCTGGATTGGTTCTGGTTCTGTTCTGGAGATGACTGTGGAATCTCTGGAGATGACGCAAAGAAAGATTCTTCAGAAGAGTCAAGAAAGCTATGGACGACTCTGACCGTCCTCTTCATGAGTCTGTATGGGGAAAACAGAGTATCATCAGTCAGAGGCTTCTTCAGGTTTGCTGCAACACAGACAGCTACAAAAGATCTTTCCTGCTGACAGCAATCAGTCATCTGCAATAACTCTTTGAAGAATCTGAATTAATGAGCTGCAACTACATTTCATTTCCCTTTGGGATCAATAAAGTCAAAGCATGTTTGGGTCATTCTTGCACACTACTCAAAGTTTGATAGAAAAAAATATTGAACAATTGGAAGTTATGGTGGAAACATTTTTGTGGTTTCAATGAAATGAAACAAAAAATGTAAAAAGATAATGAAGTTTCTCTTTTCCTGTGCAGTTTCACCTGTTTGCAGCTCGTTTTGCTGTTTGCTGCGCGTTTGCAGTTGTCGGCCACAGTTTCTGATCAAGTCATTATCTCCTCAACCTTCACCATCATCTGTTACAACCAGTAGATGAGTAGATGGACAAAGTAACCTGCTGTCAGTGTTGGTCAACTCATGCTTGGTTTGTTATTGAAGGACCTGCTTCACATGGTCCTTCTTTATTCTGTGTCCTCAGGTGTCCCCCTGTTGCATCAGGAAACTTCATCTTGGGATTTCCAGCAGGATTTTCTGAGTCCCTTCAGTCCTCTGTGTCTTCTCTCTCCTGATTGGTCCAGTGCTGCTGGTGATGCTGGACAATCATCACATAATAATACACACATTCCTTAATCTCTGTCTAAATAACAGATGATTAAAGTGAATTCCTGATCAAGTCATCATGTCCTCACCTTTTCCACAATCTGTTACAACCAGTAGATCAGCAGTTGGAGCAGGTCGTCTTCTTTAATTGTTGGTCAACTCAAGTTGAGGTACATGAGTTGACGGAGAAATGAAATAAAGAGAAAAGACATCAGAGTTAAAAAAAAAGAGAACATGGACAGAAGAAAGAACAGCTTTGAAATTTGACCTTAATTTCATTCATATTTAAAATTGTTAGCTGGGTAAAAATAAGTTTTCTTACTTTTTTTCGTCAACAGGGTTCTCTTCTCTACCTCCACCTTACTGGTGGTGTTGAAGGTGGAGGTTTACAGGTGGAGCATGTCTTCTTTAATTGTTGGTCAACTCAAGTCATGGTACATGAGTTGACGGAGAAATGAAATAAAGATAAAACATAACAGGGTTAAAAAACAGAGAATATAAATCTGCAGAAAAAAGAAAAGGTTTGAAATCTGATCTCAATTTCATCCATATTTAAAATTGTTACTCGGGTAAAAATAGGTTTTCTTACTTTTTTTGTCAACAGGGTTCTCTTATCTTCCTCCGTCTGACTGGTGGTGTTGAAGGTGGAGGTTTACAGGTGGAGCAGGTCTTCTTCTTTAATTGTTGGTCAACTCAAGTCAAGTGACATGAGTTGACGGAGAAATGAAATAAAGAGAAAAGACAACAGAGTTAAAAAATGTGAACATGGACAGAAGAAAGAACAGCTTTGAAATTTGACCTCAATTTCATCCATATTTAAAATCGCTAGCCAGGTAAAAATAGGTTTTTTACTTTTTTTTGTTAACTGGGTTCTCTTATCTTCCACTGTCTGACTGGTGGTGTTGAAGGTGGAGGTTTACAGGCTGACGAGATCCAACCTGGAATGATCAGAGAATCAGAGATCTGCCACCAGCATGATGTGAAGGTAGAATGCAAAAACTTACAAGCGGTGTGAAAAACAAGGGATCCAGAAGGCAGGAACCACATGGACAACGATGAAAGAATCCAGCGATGAGCAGCTAAAACCTGAAAGATTAAAAACTGGGAGACTGGATTAGTAGACGAACAGGACAGAATAATTTACTATATTGGAAAGCAGCGTGTAGGGAAGCACCACTATTACACCCTGAAACAGGACGGAGTTGAGAGGAAAACACAAAGTCGAAGAAAAGCCCCGGTGCAAGGCGCTACCTAAGGCTTCCTCAGTCCTGCCAGAAACCTTAACATCAAAAATACTAAATTTAGCAGCGGAACAAAGAAAAGCCCCGGTGCAAGGCGCTACCGAAGGCTTCCTCAGTCCTGCCAGAAACCTTAACATCTAAAATACTAAATTTAGCAGCGGAACAAAGAAAAGCCCCGGTGCAAGGCGCTACCGAAGGCTTCCACAGTCTGCCTAGAAACCCAATGGCTTTAATAAAAAACATGAGAGAAATGATGATGTCCTAATGTGACTTCCCAAATAGGTCTTCAGTTTTTATAGATCCCAATCTAATCAGAGTCACTTGACAAGACGTAGTGAGGTCTAAAAAACACGTGTCTGGAACTCTGTCTTGCTGTAATTCCGCTAGATGTTGAAGGTATTGCTTCCTCTACTGTGTCCTCTTCAGTCCCCATCCATAAAAAGAAGTCAGGGTATGACAAAGTTGAATCTTCAAAGTGCATTGATGGTGAAGGACGGAAAACGAGGGGTGACAGAATGGGATCCTCATATGGCGACATTGGTGAGAGACTGACAACACTGGGTGACAAAATAGGATCTTCAAAGTGAGTCAGCGTTGAGGGACTGAGGACGGGGGATGAAAAAATAGGATCCTCATATGGCGACAATGGTGAGAGAAAGAAATCAATGGGTGGAAAAATGGGATCTTCAAAGTGCGTCGGTGTTGAGGGACTGAGGAAGGGGGATGACAAAATAGGATCCTCAAAGTACGTCGGCGTTGCAGGACTGAGGACGGGGGATGACAAAATAGGATCCTCATATGGCGACATTGTTGAGAGACTGATAACACTGGGTGACAAAATGGGATCCTCATTTGGCGACATTGGTGAGAGACTGATAACACTGGGTGACAAAATGGAATCTTCAAAGTGCGTCGGTGTTGAGGGACTGAGGACGGGGGATGACAAAATAGGATCCTCATATGGCGACATTGGTGACAGAAAGAAATCAATGGGTGGAAAAATGGGATCTTCAAAGTGCGTCGGTGTTGAGGGACTGAGGACGGGGGATGACAAAATAGGATCTTCAAAGTGAGTCAGCGTTGAGGGACTGAGGATGGGGGATGACAAAATAGGATCCTCATATGGCGACATTGGTGAGAGACTGACTACACTGGGTGACAAAATGGGATCCTCATTTGGCGACATTGTTGAGAGACTGATAACACTGGGTGACAAAATGGGATCCTCATTTGGCGACATTGTTGAGAGACTGATAACACTGGGTGACAAAATGGGATCCTCATTTGGCGACATTGGTGAGAGACTGATAACACTGGGTGACAAAATGGGATCTTCAAAGTGCGTCGGTGTTGAGGGATTGAGGACGGGGGATGACAAAATAGGATCTTCAAAGTGCGTCGGTGTTGAGGGACTGAGGACGGGGGATGACAAAATAGGATCTTCAAAGTGCGTCGGTGTTGAGGGACTGAGGACGGGGGATGACAAAATAGGATCTTCAAAGTGCGTCGGTGTTGAGGGACTGAGGACGGGGGATGACAAAATAGGATCTTCAAATTGCGTCGGTGTTGAGGGACTGAGGACGGGGGATGACAAAATAGGATCTTCAAAGTGCGTCGGTGTTGAGGGACTGAGGACGGGGGATGACAAAACAGGATCCTCACACGACGTCAAAGGTGAGAGACTGAGGACAGGTGGTAACTCAATGGGATCGTCATATTCCGTCTTTTGGTACGGAAAGGACAGGACACTATACTTGGTCCTCTTGGCCGGGGGCTCCTCTTCAGCATCACTCTTCTTTGTCCTCTTTCCGTTTATGCCAGTCACAGATGTCACATGAGCCGTGTCCTTTTCCAAACCTACCTGATGATGTTGCAAGGTACCGATAGGTCTGGACTTCTCTGGACGCAAAATGGGCTCTTCCTGTTTGTCAGGTCCAGATGGGAATTCAACTGAATTACAAGGAGCCATGTCTTCTTGGGGCTTCTGAGCCACCCCTAATTTAATGTTTGGTCGAAGGACCTGGACAACCCGAAATCGGGATCTAAAGTCATCCTGGTCTCCATTACCTACCTCGTCTTCACTGGAGCTGTAAGTAGAGCTACCACTGGAGCTGGTAATATTGCTATCAGTGGAGCTGGTAGAACAGTCCACAGACTGCGGAGGTGAACTATACTTCAACTCCTCTCCGTGGTCTTCAGAAACCATGTCGGCTTCATTTAACCACAACTTACCGTGTTCCTCACCATTATCTGGACGTCCCTCCAACGTTGGGGATCCATCTGCTGGAAGCGCCATGGTATGGGCTGTGAAGAAAAAAACAAAGCCAAAAAAGCTATAAATCTGTATCTTGAAAAAATCACAAAAGTCCAAAGGAATGTTTAGAGGGAACACTGAAATACCAACAATACAATAACCCAGCTTTGTGAATGTGTTTGTTTTTCTTGAATATATTTAATTAGCGATATTAATGCTATGCCAGATGTGATTATACAACAAGAACGGGAATTAAGAGATAAAATAAATAAAGCTTATATTTAGTCACAAAAAAACCAGCAAAAAACACAATTTTACATAAAAACCAGAACAAACTCTAAAACTCAGTGATCAAACACGTATAAACCATCAGCACTCAGACAAACAAACTTGCAGCTTCATCTTGGTACCAATCAATCATTAAACACAATAAATCAAATTTAGATTTATTGGTAATTCATCCCTAGCCATAAACTCTTAAAATAAAATAAAACCCTGCAACAAAATGGATTCACTAAAAGTAATTTTCTCAAACTAAAGTCAAATGTTTTCCAATCACCACTATTAATATTGCTGACTCTTTCTGAAAATGTAATCAGCGTGAAAATATATTACAGCTCCAAACATGCAAAGGACCAACACAGCATTTCGTAAACAACTAATTATTCAAAACTCCTCTTTCTTAGAAAATGCAAACTAAGCAATAATGGTTTAGTAAATATTAACTAAACTACTTAGAAATAATACAGGACAAATATGTATCTAAAAACTTTTCTAATATTCAAGTATTAAGGTTTTATTTCAAGCAACGTATCCAAGGAGACCAAATGTGTTATTGAGGCATTTTTTGAAACCTGGACCAGACACTGACTACTTATTCCAAAGATCTGAATAAAACAAAACGGATCTTCTAAAACCAGAAATAACTTTTTAAACCACATAAACAACGTCAAACCCCTGCAATCCCTCCAAGATTTTAACTAACAAATGAATCACAACTGGACCAACTGAAACTGAGATGATTGTTTTTCTAATGAATTTTAACATTCACTGTTAACATTCAAGTGACTTCTGAAAATGATACGTCACTAAAATGCAATGGAACAAAAGGCTGTTTTTCTGGTCTTGAGTAATTACAATAAACTAAATAATTTAGTTACTTTGTGAAATCAACAGGCACACATTGATTGTTCTTTAATGACTTTTTATAAGAATAAAGCTGTGTGTTGTTATTTAATCAATGTATCCATGGAGACTACATAGAACACATTTTTCACAAAGTTGAAGTCATTTTAAATAATGTCACCAATGTATCCATGGAAACTAAATATGTTTGTGTAGGCATTTATCAAAAAGAAAAAAAGGGCAAAGAACCATCCAGTTTACCAAGAATTGGAATCCAAAGTCATCAAAGATGATTTTCACAAATAAATCATTATTTTGTTTGTGAAAATTAGCTTTGATTGATGATCACTACGACTATACACCATTCATTGCCTATTAATGGTCTATCATTAACGAACACACACACTTACAATGCTTATTACTGGGGCGACAGTGGTAGGAGTTTGCCCTGCAATGGTCCGCCTCTGTCGTTGTGTCCTTGAGCAAGACACTTCTCTCACCTTTAGCTGGAGTTTATTGCTGGCACGATACAACATCTGTGGCTACAATCCATTAGCTTATAAACATCAGTGTGTGAACGCGGACATGAATGGAAATTTTATGGAAAGCGTCCTAACAAACCGTTAGTCTGATGTCATTACCATGGAAACCAAGTATGTTTGTCAGGGCATTTAAAAAAAACCCAAAACACATCAACATGTCCCTATCTTGAAAAAATAATGAGACTAAACAATTCAAATATAGGTTATTATAAGGGTAAACACTATGTTTTAAAATGTTTTTTTAAAAAACATATTAAATATTTAAGGCATTTTATTTTGCGTATCCATGGAAACTGAGTGTTTACCACGGCATTTTTCAAAAAATAACGGTCAAAAAACAAGCAACTTTTTCATTAATTTGAAGTTAATTGAACTAATTTGACTATAATTCAGTAAAATGCATATATTTCTTAAATTATTACACCACAGTTTAACATTCCCGACATTTCCAGCGAAATTCAGTAAAGAAAAAGGCTCATTAGTTAACTAGTTAGTTAGATCTATGCTAGCAAAGAATGCTACTCGTCTTTTTTTCTACAGCAGTCAGTATTTCTTTAAAACACACACACACGAACGCAAAAATAAACTAAACAAGTCACTAATATCTTAGTAATAACTTGCTTTGGTTTATTAAAAATAGTAGAAGAATGATTTGAACCTTCCAGCTGGTCACCCTGCTGCTTCTTCTCCCGGTCAGGAAACGTCTTTCGCAGGTTTGGTATCCACGGGTTTCTTCAGCAAGTGCGAATTTCAGCAAGTTCTTCTTCAGCAAGTTTTGCACAGCAGATTCTCGACAAGCTCAAACCTTCCGAGGCTTTAAAGGCTCCTTCAGGCGTCTCTGTCAAAAGTCCCGTCGCAAAGGGGAAAGAACTCAGAAGGTCGGCGTCATTTATAGGCTCGAGGACGCTAACGTCGTTGCCATGACTTCCATTGACGAACGCACGCGCTGGTGCGTGAGAGAAATTGGACCACAAATAACGGAGATTTTTTTTTTTCTTTCGAAATGTTTTATTGTTACTTGGGACGTTTTTTAAAACATGGCATTGTACAGTTATACATAAATTTTTACTTATCTTTTAATAAATACAATTCCTTAATTAAGTTAAACTAAAAGAGGATAAGAACAAGGACATTAAAACAATAACTCTGTATGTTTAAAAGTTGAGCAGGACCGGGGTGACTCCTTACGAAGTTCGGAGCCGTCCGGTTCTTCCAAGCAGCGCTGCTGCTCAGAGGGGATCCCCGCCCTGAAGCTCCTTCCCGCCTGCCTCACCCGGGGAGCCAGGCCGCCGCTGCTGGGACCTCCGTCCGTGAAGCGCCGGATCCTTCGTTCAAGGAGGCGCAGGCGATTCTTCTTTGTGGCTGTGTCCATACTTATATAATGTATAACTACCTTATACATTATAAAAGTATTATTGGGGCCTGCCCATAGCAATGCATAAGGAGAGCAGTACTGACTTGTGAAGTCAGCAGCATGTGGGACATCACTAGGATGTTTTCTATAATTGACTTACTCTTTCAGTATACTAAACACGGCTAATAAGTAAAATAAATAGCTAATAGCTTATTTAAGCTAAAATGCTTAAATGCTTAAATAAGCATTTAACTGTATTTCTGAGCTCTGCATACACCATTTTTGTCTCATCACTGCAATTACTGTGAGTGAGCTACAAATATGAATTGCGGTACTATGGGAGAAGACAAATAGTTCTCTCATATGCTTCAAACGGTTTTTCAATACGTCTCTCGGTTCCTGAACGGCAAGGAGTTGTTCAGGCTGCTTTTTCCATATAAACCAATGGGGTGTCTCACAAAGATAGAAATCTTTGTCCACCTCTCTGTGTCACACACACATGACAGTTAGCAGAGGATTGATAACCATAGCAACGGAACACAGGAGGCGATTGGCTGCTGGTAGATTGGAGATTGGACTACAAATACGCATCACTGTAGTTCTAATCAACACTCAGTTAAAACAGAGGGCTGAGCTGCCATTTAGAACTACTGGCTGTTTTGGCCAGTAAATAACGGATTTAACCCAAACACTGTTAGACAGTTTAATTAGTCTGGTCATTTAATATGAAGCTTATGTTTTTTTTCAAAATAAAAGCCTCAATATCCCCCTCAGGTTAATGCACCGCCTGTGGCGGTGCAATAATATTAGCATGCATTCTATTTTTCTCTCAGGTTAGGGAACTGCCTTGCTCAGCAAGGCAGTTCATTAGCATTAGCCTTTTACCTTAAATAAGCTATTAGCTATTTTCTTACTTATTAGCCATGTTTAATATACTGAGTGCAGTAAGTCAATTACAGACAACATTCTAATGATATCCCACATGCTATTGACAGCATGTAGGGAAAGATATGTTCAGCCTGCTTTGATCAGAAAAACGAACTGCTTCAAACAGTTACAATTCTGTCTCTCCCTCTCTGTCTCACTCACATGACAGCTGAGCTGCTCTTTAGAACTACAATGACTGAAGGTTAGAACTACAACATGGCGGACCCTCAGTGTCTACAAAAGAGGTCTGAGCTGAATGTCAGAACTACAACATGGAGGAACTGTCAGTTACTACAGAGGAGGACTGAGCTGGCCTTTAGAACTACTTGTGTTTTGGGCTTTTTAGAACTGATTTTACCCAATCATTGTTACACATAGGTTTAGTGTGGCAATTTAAAATTAAGTTTAATGAAAATTTCAAAATAAAAGCCTTGAATATTTTTACATTATGTAATTGCTCTTTTGAGCATTATATAACTGATTTAATCCATTGAGTGTTATACATGGGATTTGTGTGGCCCTTTGAAATGAAGTTTAACAAAAATTTCAAAATAAAAGCCTTGACAAATTTTACATCATGTAATTGCTCTTTTTGGCTTTTTTTTTTTTTTTTTAACTTTTTCGTCCAAAACACTGTTACACGTGGTATTAGTTTGGCCCATTGAAATGAAGCATACTGAAAACTTCAAAATAAAAGCCTTGAATATTTTTACATCACATAAATGCTCTTTTGAGCATTATATAACTGATTCAACCCAATGACTATTAGACATGGGATTAGACTTGTCCTTTGAAATGAAGCTTAACAAAAGTTTCAAAATAAAAGCCTTGACAATTTTTACATCATGTAATTGCTCTTTTTGGCTTTATGTGACTTTTTATCCAAAGCACTGTTACACAATGGAATACTGTGGGCATTTAAAATGAAGCTTACTGCAAATTTCAAAATAAAAGCCTCAATATGCCCCTGAGGTTAGTGTACCGCAGCAGGCGGTGCAATAATATTATTCTGCATTATGTTTTTCTCTCAGGTTGCTAATGCTAATGAACTGCCTTGCGCAGTTCATTAGCATTAGCATTTTAGCTTAAATAAGCTATTAGCTATTTATTTTACTTATTAGCCATGTTTAGTATACTGAATGGAGTAAGTCCATTATAGAAAACATCCAATGATGTCCCATATGCTACTGACAGCAATCACGCTAACATTAGCATTTTTGCTAATTTTAGCTGATACACTTACTTTATCATACTGGATGGTGCACGTCCATGTTAGTAAACATTCTTGTGAATCTCCTCATATGACTGCAGCTTTCTTTAGCATTGATGCTAATTTCTAGCATCAGAACGCTGGGTCCAAACCGACGGGCACACTTTGGCAGGCCCCGGTTAAATTTCTTCAGGAATTTTCTAGTTAACAGCTTTTATAGCCTATAATAACATTATATACGCTGTTAATGACTTATTTTAACTGAGATGCTTCGCTTTGAAAATAATTAAACTTTAAGACTAAAAAGGAAGAGAAAAGAATACAGCAAACTCAAATCCCGAATCACACGTCACAGAATGACGTCAATGACCGCCTGAAACAGAGTCTTTGAATGTAGGCCTTCTGCGATCATTTGGTCACTAATCATTTTCTTTGTCTTGCAGGTAAATGCTTGTAAACACAAAAGCCATTAAAGATAGGTTACCCTTTCTAAAATGGACGAGCATCGCTATGCAGGATAAAAAGAGAATTTTTAGTCCTGGTCTTTATTTAAAGGCCTGTATGAAAAGGAGGAGGATATGTGGCCTCTGATTGGCTCAGCTGGTTATTGGTATTAAATGACGGCAATCTGTGTCATGTGACTAAACTTTAATAGTCACGTGACATTTGATATAGATATATGATGTTGCTATATAGAAATAGATATTTAAATCTTCATCACTGTATTTTTTATACAGTCTTTGAATGTAGACTGTATAAAATCTGCATTTTATACAGTCTATTTGCGATAATTTAGTCACTTTGTCTTTTCTTTGTCATGTCAATATTTGTAAAAACAAAAACAAAATATTCTACCAGTTTATAAAATGTATAATTACATTACAAAAAAAAATGTCATTACAGGAAATCTTAGTGACAGGGCCTATAAATGAAAGTATATATAATTAAACTCAGGGGCGATTCTAGGATCTGACCTTTAGGGCTGCTGAGCCCCCAGCAGGGATAAAACCCATGAAAAGATATTTGTTTGTTCAGTTTTCTAAATCTAACTGCTAATTTACATACATTCACAAACAAAATAAAGAGACATGTTGTCAGTAATTCATAGAATAAAAGAACAATGTTCATTTTACTCAAACATAAACCTATAAAGAGTAAAATCAGAGAAACTTTTCATTTTTTCCAGAGGTGTATATACTCAGTTTGAAATAAAATCTCAAGATTACATCATGCCTGCCAACATCTGCTAACATTAATGAGTTCAATCAATGCATTTTTATGACAGGCTAAATGTGTGTTGGGCATTGTGATTCTTGATATTTTTTGTTCAATGGCTCTTTTGTTCTTTTTTTGTAAATAAGATTCTTCCTCTTTTATTTCTGGCCAGTGTTCACTCTTTTGTTTGTCCATTAATCTTTTCACACCCATATTTCCCATGTTTTTGTCCTTTATCTCTTTTTTCATGCAACTCTCCATGTCCTGTTAGTTCCTCCCAGCTTAGATCAGCTTGATCTGTTTCTTTAGACTCCGTGGGAACAGAATGAATGTGAGAAGAGATTCTGAATTTCAGGCTCATTTTAAACCATAAAAGTTGATCAAACCTTAATGTTTTCTTTTGCTTGTTTTCATACAAACAAAATATAACTTGTTTGTACCAGGCTTCATGCCAATGAGTTTAAATAGCATAAAAAAGGAAATCAAATGATTGTCCTTCTGCTCTAAAGCAGATTTATCATCTCAAATGATCCAAATCTGATATCTGAATAAAACCAAAGCAGTGATGGCAAAAAAACCTTTTATTGAAATTTCTTACAACTTGATGTTATTTCACTCTATGATCAGCTTAATAACTTTCCATGCTTTCATAAATCAAGTGAAAGTTACACAAAAGACTAAACAGAATACAAAAACCTCCAAAATACACCATGACATCATAATTAATAAAAATAACATGACACTGCGAAATATATACAAAAAATTTAATATCTTCCTCATGCTTTCACAAATCAAGTGAAAGTTACACACAAAAATAAAACAGAATACAATAAGTCCAAAAATACATGTATTATATTACATCATAATACATAGAAATAACCTGACACTGCAAAATATTTTACATTCTTTAATATCTTCCTCCTGCTTCCTGTCTTGTAAATAAACACCATGATTTTCACCCTGTTGTGAGACTTTTCTTTAGCATTGTGATGACTGTGAAATATAAATTTAATCTTTAAATGTACACATTTGTTCAATTTTTACTCTTCAGAAACCAACAAAATGTGTGTTTTTGCACTGAGCAGGAGCCACAATGATTTTCTGTAATTCCATCAGATTATGCAGCATATCTTCTTCATTCCACACATTACATACACATTATTACATAAAAACATGCTACCATGACTTTTCTTTAACAATATTAGTTTCTGGACAGAGGAAATGAGCTGAACACATTCTTCAACAGGTTCAGTCCAGGAACAAGCTCATCATCTTCCTCTCCTGTCTGCAGCCAAACAGATTTCTCATCCTCCTCTGACCCACAGCTTTCCTGTCAAACCTCAGATGTTCCATCTTCCACCTCAGTCATGGACTCTTCTGCTTCCACAAGTTTGTCTTTAACCACATCAGGAGACGCTGCTGCTCCCTTTGCCTCCACCTCCAACTTTTCTGTATCTAGAAGTCAGGTGAAGAAGCAGCCGGAGAAACTGAACAGGAACGAGGCTGCAGGTCCAGATGCTGTCAGTCCCAGATTCCCTCTGTGGGATTCTGCAGCATCTCTTCAACCTTTGCCTGACCCAAGAGGAGGTTCCGTTGTTGTGGAAGACATCCTGTCTGGTTCCGGTACCGAAGAAAAGTCACCCATCAGTCATAATGACTGTAGACCTGTTGCCCTGACGTCCCACATCATGAAGGTCCTGGAGAGATTCCTGGTGGCCCACTTGAGTAAGCAGACGATCACATATCAGGACCCCCTGCAGTTTGCTTATCGCCGTGGAGTTGGAGTTGATCAGACACCTGCTTCAACAAACCCACTGTCATCTGGACAAAGCAGGCAGCACAGTGAGGATCAGGGTCTTTGGTTCCCAGGTGCATTGAACACAATTCAGCCTGATCTGCTCTGTTAGAAACTCCAGAAGACACAGGTGGAGGCCTCAACAATCACCTGCATCTGTGACAACCTGACAAACAGACCACAGTTAGTGAGACTGAAGGACTGTGTGTCTAACCAGGTGCTCAACAACATGGGAACACCACAGGGCACTGTACTCTCACCATTCATTTTCACCCTCTACTGTTGAGACCTCCAGCACAAGTCCGACTTCTGTCATCTACAGAAATACTCAGACGACTCTGCAGTTGTTGTGTATCAGAGGAAGACAAGAGGCTGAGTACAGAGATCTGGTGGATCACTTTGTGGCCAGGTGAGGGAACAATCATCTAATCCTGACTGTAAACAAAACAAAGGAGAGGGTTGTTGATTTCAGGAGAAACAGGAAACCCTATTTCCATCATGGGAGAAGATGTGGAGGTGGTTCAGGAATATAAATACCTCGGTGTTCATCTGGAACACAGACTGGACTGGAGACGCAACAGAAGACAGGAACCACATGGACAAGCCGTCTACAAAAAGAGACAGAGCAGACTGCACTTCTCCAGGAAGCTAAGATCCTTCAAGGTTTGCAGCAAGTTGCTGCAGATCTTTAAGTCTGCTGCTGAGAGTGTCATCTCTTCTGCTATCATCTGTTGGTGCAGCAGCATCAGAGCCAGGAACCTCAAAAGGCTCAACAATCTGATAAAGAAGGCTGGATTGGTTCTGGTTCTGTTCTGGAGATGACTGTGGAATCTCTGGAGATGACGCAAAGAAAGATTCTTCAGAAGAGTCAAGAAAGCTATGGACGACTCTGACCGTCCTCTTCATGAGTCTGTATGGGGAAAACAGAGTATCATCAGTCAGAGGCTTCTTCAGGTTTGCTGCAACACAGACAGCTACAAAAGATCTTTCCTGCTGACAGCAATCAGTCATCTGCAATAACTCTTTGAAGAATCTGAATTAATGAGCTGCAACTACATTTCATTTCCCTTTGGGATCAATAAAGTCAAAGCATGTTTGGGTCATTCTTGCACACTACTCAAAGTTTGATAGAAAAAAATATTGAACAATTGGAAGTTATGGTGGAAACATTTTTGTGGTTTCAATGAAATGAAACAAAAAATGTAAAAAGATAATGAAGTTTCTCTTTTCCTGTGCAGTTTCACCTGTTTGCAGCTCGTTTTGCTGTTTGCTGCGCGTTTGCAGTTGTCGGCCACAGTTTCTGATCAAGTCATTATCTCCTCAACCTTCACCATCATCTGTTACAACCAGTAGATGAGTAGATGGACAAAGTAACCTGCTGTCAGTGTTGGTCAACTCATGCTTGGTTTGTTATTGAAGGACCTGCTTCACATGGTCCTTCTTTATTCTGTGTCCTCAGGTGTCCCCCTGTTGCATCAGGAAACTTCATCTTGGGATTTCCAGCAGGATTTTCTGAGTCCCTTCAGTCCTCTGTGTCTTCTCTCTCCTGATTGGTCCAGTGCTGCTGGTGATGCTGGACAATCATCACATAATAATACACACATTCCTTAATCTCTGTCTAAATAACAGATGATTAAAGTGAATTCCTGATCAAGTCATCATGTCCTCACCTTTTCCACAATCTGTTACAACCAGTAGATCAGCAGTTGGAGCAGGTCGTCTTCTTTAATTGTTGGTCAACTCAAGTTGAGGTACATGAGTTGACGGAGAAATGAAATAAAGAGAAAAGACATCAGAGTTTAAAAAAAAGAGAACATGGACAGAAGAAAGAACAGCTTTGAAATTTGACCTTAATTTCATTCATATTTAAAATTGTTAGCTGGGTAAAAATAAGTTTTCTTACTTTTTTTCGTCAACAGGGTTCTCTTCTCTACCTCCACCTTACTGGTGGTGTTGAAGGTGGAGGTTTACAGGTGGAGCATGTCTTCTTTAATTGTTGGTCAACTCAAGTCGTGGTACATGAGTTGACGGAGAAATGAAATAAAGATAAAACATAACAGGGTTAAAAAACAGAGAATATAAATCTGCAGAAAAAAGAAAAGGTTTGAAATCTGATCTCAATTTCATCCATATTTAAAATTGTTACTCGGGTAAAAATAGGTTTTCTTACTTTTTTTGTCAACAGGGTTCTCTTATCTTCCTCCGTCTGACTGGTGGTGTTGAAGGTGGAGGTTTACAGGTGGAGCAGGTCTTCTTCTTTAATTGTTGGTCAACTCAAGTCAAGTGACATGAGTTGACTGAGAAATGAAATAAAGAGAAAAGACAACAGAGTTAAAAAATGTGAACATGGACAGAAGAAAGAACAGCTTTGAAATTTGACCTCAATTTCATCCATATTTAAAATCGCTAGCCAGGTAAAAATAGGTTTTTTACTGTTTTTTTGTTAACTGGGATCTCTTATCTTCCACTGTCTGACTGGTGGTGTTGAAGGTGGAGGTTTACAGGCTGACGAGATCCAACCTGGAATGATCAGAGAATCAGAGATCTGCCACCAGCATGATGTGAAGGTAGAATGCAAAAACTTACAAGCGGTGTGAAAAACAAGGGATCCAGAAGGCAGGAACCACATGGACAACGATGAAAGAATCCAGCGATGAGCAGCTAAAACCTGAAAGATTAAAAACTGGGAGACTGGATTAGTAGACGAACAGGACAGAATAATTTACTATATTGGAAAGCAGCGTGTAGGGAAGCACCACTATTACACCCTGAAACAGGACGGAGTTGAGAGGAAAACACAAAGTCGAAGAAAAGCCCCGGTGCAAGGCGCTACCGAAGGCTTCCTCAGTCCTGCCAGAAACCTTAACATCTAAAATACTCAATTTAGTAGCGGAACAAAGAAAAGCCCCAGTGCAAGGCGCTACCGAAGGCTTCCTCAGTCCTGCCAGAAACCTTAACATCTAAAATACTAAATTTAGCAGCGGAACAAAGAAAAGCCCCGGTGCAAGGCGCTATCGAAGGCTTCCTCAGTCCTGCCAGAAACCTTAACATCTAAAATACTCAATTTAGTAGCGGAACAAAGAAAAGCCCCGGTGCAAGGCGCTACCGAAGGCTTCCTCAGTCTGCCTAGAAACCCAATGGCTTTAATAAAAAACATGAGAGAAATGATGATGTCCTAATGTGACTTCCCAAATAGGTCTTCAGTTTTTACAGATCCCAATCTAATCAGAGTCACTTGACAAGACGTAGTGAGGTCTAAAGAACACGTGTCTGGAACTCTCTCTTGCTGTTATTCCGCTAGATGTTGAAGGTATTGCTTCCTCTACTGTGTCCTCTTCACAGAAAAAGAAGTCAGGGTATGACAAAGTTGAATCTTCAAAGTATATTGATGGTGAAGGACTGAAAACGAGGGGTGACAGAATGGGATCCTCATATGGCGACATTGTTGAGAGACTGAAAACACTGGGTGGCAAAATGGTATCTTCAAAGTGCGTCGATGTTGAGGGACTGAGGACGGGGGATGACAAAATAGGATCTTCAAAGTGCGTCGGCGTTGAAGGACTGAGGACGGGGGATGACAGAGTTGAATCTTCAAAGTATATTGATGGTGAAGGAGTGAAAACGAGGGGTGACAGAATGGGATCCTCATATGGCGACATTGTTGAGAGACTGAAAACACTGGGTGGCAAAATGGTATCTTCAAAGTGCGTTGGTGTTGAGGGACTGAGGACGGGGGATGACAAAATAGGATCCTCATATGGCGACATTGATGAGAGACTGATCACACTGGGTGACAAAATAGGATCCTCATATGGCGACAATGGTGAGAGAAAGAAATCAATGGGTGGAAAAATGGGATCTTCAAAGTGCGTCGGTGTTGAAGGACTGAGGACGGGGGATGACAAAATAGAATCTTGAAAGTGCGTCGGTGTTGAGGGACTGAGGACGGGGGATGACAAAATAGAATCTTGAAAGTGCGTCGGTGTTGAGGGACTGAGGACGGGGGATGACAAAATAGAATCTTCAAAGTGCATCGGTGTTGAAGGACTGAGGACGGGGGATGACAAAATAGGATCTTCAAAGTGCATCGGTGTTGAAGGACTGAGGACGGGGTATGACAAAGTTGAATCTTCAAAGTATATTGATGGTGAAGGAGTGAAAACGAGGGGTGACAGAATGGGATCCTCATATGGCGACATTGTTGAGAGACTGAAAACACTGGGTGGCAAAATGGTATCTTCAAAGTGCGTTGGTGTTGAGGGACTGAGGACGGGGGATGACAAAATAGGATCCTCATATGGCGACATTGATGAGAGACTGATAACACTGGGTGACAAAATAGGATCCTCATATGGCGACATTGATGAGAGACTGATAACACTGGGTGACAAAATAGGATCCTCATTTGGCGACATTGATGAGAGACTGATAACACTGGGTGACAAAATGGGATCCTCATATGGCGACATTGGTGAGAGACTGATAACACTGGGTGAGAAAATGGGATCCTCATTTGGCGACATTGGTGAGAGACTGATAACACTGGGTGACAAAATGGGATCCTCATATGGCGACATTGATGAGAGACTGATAACACTGGGTGACAAAATAGGATCCTCATATGGCGACATTGATGAGAGACTGATAACACTGGGTGACAAAATAGGATCCTCATTTGGCGACATTGATGAGAGACTGATAACACTGGGTGACAAAATGGGATCCTCATATGGCGACATTGGTGAGAGACTGATAACACTGGGTGACAAAATGGGATCTTCAAAGTGCGTCGGTGTTGATGGAATGAGGACGGGGGATGACAAAATGGGATCTTCAAAGTGCGTCGGTGTTGAGGGACTGAGGACAGGTGGTAACTCAATGGGATCGTCATATTCCGTCTTTTGGTACGGAAAGGACAGGACACTATACTTGGTCCTCTTGGCTGGGGGCTCCTCTTCAGCATCACTCTTCTTTGTCCTCTTTCCGTTTATGCCAGTCACAGATGTCACATGAGCCGTGTCCTCTTCCAAACCTACCTGATGATGTTGCAAGGTACCGATAGGTCTGGACTTCTCTGGACGTAAAATGGGCTCTTCCTGTTTGTCAGGTCCAGATGGGAATTCAACTGAATTACAAGGAGCCAGGTCTTCTTGGGGCTTCTGAGCCACCCCTAATTTAATGTTTGGTCGAAGGACCTGGACAACCCGAAATCGGGATCTAAAGTCATCCTGGTCTCCATTACCTACCTCGTCTTCACTGGAGCTGTTAGTAGAGCTACCACTGGAGCTGGTAATATTGCTATCAGTGGAGCTGGTAGAACAGTCCACAGACTGCGGAGGTGAACTATACTTCAACTCCTCTCCGTGGTCTTCAGAAACCATGTCGGCTTCATTTAACCACAACTTACCGTGTTCCTCACCATTATCTGGACGTCCCTCCAACGTTGGGGATCCATCTGCTGGAAGCGCCATGGTATGGGCTGTGAAGAAAAAACCAAAGCCAAAAAAGCTATAAATCTGTATCTTGGAAAAAATCACAAAAGTCCAAAGCAATGTTTAGAGGGAACACTGAAATACCAACAATACAATAACCCAGCTTTGTGAATGTGTTTGTTTTTCTTGAATATATTTAATTAGCAATATTAATGCTATGCCAGATGTGATTATACAACAAGAACGGGAATTAAGAGATAAAATAAATAAAGCTTATATTTAGTCACAAAAAAACCAGCAAAAAACACAATTTTACATAAAAACCAGAACAAACTCTAAAACTCAGTGATCAAACACGTATAAACCATCAGCACTCAGACAAACAAACTTGCAATGCAAACACGGCATTGCATGTTTGCAAAGTGTTCCTTCATTTTTTATTGAAGTCATTTTAAATAATGTCACCAATGTATCCATGGAAACTAAATATGTTTGTGTAGGCATTTATCAAAAAGAAAAAAAGGGCAAAGAACCATCCAGTTTACCAAGAATTGGAATCCAAAGTCATTGAAGATGATTTTCACAAATAAATCATTATTTTGCTGTGAAAATTAGCTTTGATTGATGATCACTACGACTATACACGATTCATTGCCTATTAATGGTCTATCATTAACGAACACACACACTTACAATGCTTATTACTGGGGCGACAGTGGTAGGAGTTTGCCCTGCAATGGTCCGCCTCTGTCGTTGTGTCCTTGAGCAAGACACTTCTCTCACCTTTAGCTGGAGTTTATTGCTGGCACCATACAACATCTGTGGCTACAATCCATTAGCTTATAAACATCAGTGTGTGAACGCGGACATGAATGGAAATTTTATGGAAAGCGTCCTAACAAACCGTTAGTCTGATGTCATTACCATGGAAACCAAGTATGTTTGTCAGGGCATTTAAAAAAAACCCAAAACACATCAACATGTCCCTATCTTGAAAAAATAATGAAACTAAACAATTCAAATATAGGTTATTATAAGGGTAAACACTATTTTTTAAATTTTTTTTAAAAAATATTAAATATTTAAGTCATTTCATTTTGCGTATCCATGGAAACTGAGTGTTTACCACGGCATTTTTCAAAAAATAACGGTCAAAAAACAAGCAACTTTTTCATTAATTTGAAGTTAATTGAACTAATTTGACTATAATTCAGTAAAATGCATATATTTCTTAAATTATTACACCACAGTTTAACATTCCCGACATTTCCAGCGAAATTCAGTAAAGAAAAAGGCTCATTAGTTAACTAGTTAGTTAGATCTATGCTAGCAAAGAATGCTACTCGTCTTTTTTTCTACAGCAGTCAGTATTTCTTTAAAACACACACACACGAACGCAAAAATAAACTAAACAAGTCACTAATATCTTAGTAATAACTTGCTTTGGTTTATTAAAAATAGTAGAAGAATGATTTGAACCTTCCAGCTGGTCACCCTGCTGCTTCTTCTCCCGGTCAGGAAACGTCTTTCGCAGGTTTGGTATCCACGGGTTTCTTCAGCAAGTGCGAATTTCAGCAAGTTCTTCTTCAGCAAGTTTTGCACAGCAGATTCTCGACAAGCTCAAACCTTCCGAGGCTTTAAAGGCTCCTTCAGGCGTCTCTGTCAAAAGTCCCGTCGCAAAGGGGAAAGAACTCAGAAGGTCGGCGTCATTTATAGGCTCGAGGACGCTAACGTCGTTGCCATGACTTCCATTGACGAACGCACGCGCTGGTGCGTGAGAGAAATTGGACCACAAATAACGGAGATTTTTTTTTTTCTTTCGAAATGTTTTATTGTTACTTGGGACGTTTTTTAAAACATGGCATTGTACAGTTATACATAAATTTTTACTTATCTTTTAATAAATACAATTCCTTAATTAAGTTAAACTAAAAGAGGATAAGAACAAGGACATTAAAACAATAACTCTGTATGTTTAAAAGTTGAGCAGGACCGGGGTGACTCCTTACGAAGTTCGGAGCCGTCCGGTTCTTCCAAGCAGCGCTGCTGCTCAGAGGGGATCCCCGCCCTGAAGCTCCTTCCCGCCTGCCTCACCCGGGGAGCCAGGCCGCCGCTGCTGGGACCTCCGTCCGTGAAGCGCCGGATCCTTCGTTCAAGGAGGCGCAGGCGATTCTTCTTTGTGGCTGTGTCCATACTTATATAATGTATAACTACCTTATACATTATAAAAGTATTATTGGGGCCTGCCCATAGCAATGCATAAGGAGAGCAGTACTGACTTGTGAAGTCAGCAGCATGTGGGACATCACTAGGATGTTTTCTATAATTGACTTACTCTTTCAGTATACTAAACACGGCTAATAAGTAAAATAAATAGCTAATAGCTTATTTAAGCTAAAATGCTTAAATGCTTAAATAAGCATTTAACTGTATTTCTGAGCTCTGCATACACCATTTTTGTCTCATCACTGCAATTACTGTGAGTGAGCTACAAATATGAATCGCGGTACTATGGGAGAAGACAAATAGTTCTCTCATATGCTTCAAACGGTTTTTCAATACGTCTCTCGGTTCCTGAACGGCAAGGAGTTGTTCAGGCTGCTTTTTCCATATAAACCAATGGGGTGTCTCACAAAGATAGAAATCTTTGTCCACCTCTCTGTGTCACACACACATGACAGTTAGCAGAGGATTGATAACCATAGCAACGGAACACAGGAGGCGATTGGCTGCTGGTAGATTGGAGATTGGACTACAAATACGCATCACTGTAGTTCTAATCAACACTCAGTTAAAACAGAGGGCTGAGCTGCCATTTAGAACTACTGGCTGTTTTGGCCAGTAAATAACGGATTTAACCCAAACACTGTTAGACAGTTTAATTAGTCTGGTCATTTAATATGAAGCTTATGTTTTTTTCAAAATAAAAGCCTCAGTATCCCCCTCAGGTTAATGCACCGCCTATGGCGGTGCAATAATATTAGCATGCATTCTATTTTTCTCTCAGGTTAGGGAACTGCCTTGCTCAGCAAGGCAGTTCATTAGCATTAGCCTTTTACCTTAAATAAGCTATTAGCTATTTTCTTACTTATTAGCCATGTTTAATATACTGAGTGCAGTAAGTCAATTACAGACAACATTCTAATGATATCCCACATGCTATTGACAGCATGTAGGGAAAGATATGTTCAGCCTGCTTTGATCAGAAAAACGAACTGCTTCAAACAGTTACAATTCTGTCTCTCCCTCTCTGTCTCACTCACATGACAGCTGAGCTGCTCTTTAGAACTACAATGACTGAAGGTTAGAACTACAACATGGCGGACACTCAGTGCCTACAAAAGAGGTCTGAGCTGAATGTCAGAACTACAACATGGAGGAACTGTCAGTTACTACAGAGGAGGACTGAGCTGGCCTTTAGAACTACTTGTGTTTTGGGCTTTTTATAACTGATTTTACCCAATCATTGTTACACATAGGTTTAGTGTGGCAATTTAAAATTAAGTTGAATGAAAATTTCAAAATAAAAGCCTTGAATATTTTTACATTATGTAATTGCTCTTTTGAGCATTATATAACTGATTTAATCCATTGAGTGTTATACATGGGATTTGTGTGGCCCTTTGAAATGAAGTTTAACAAAAATTTCAAAATAAAAGCCTTGACAAATTTTACATCATGTAATTGCTCTTTTTGGCTTTTTTTTTTTTAACTTTTTCGTCCAAAACACTGTTACACGTGGTATTAGTTTGGCCCATTGAAATGAAGCATACTGAAAACTTCAAAATAAAAGCCTTGAATATTTTTACATCACATAAATGCTCTTTTGAGCATTATATAACTGATTCAACCCAATGACTATTAGACATGGGATTAGACTTGTCCTTTGAAATGAAGCTTAACAAAAGTTTCAAAATAAAAGCCTTGACAATTTTTACATCATGTAATTGCTCTTTTTGGCTTTATGTGACTTTTTATCCAAAGCACTGTTACACAATGGAATACTGTGGGCATTTAAAATGAAGCTTACTGCAAATTTCAAAATAAAAGCCTCAATATGCCCCTGAGGTAATGAACTGCGCAAGGCAGTTCATTAGCATTAGCATTTTAGCTTATATAAGCTATTAGCTATTTATTTGACTTATTAGCCATGTTTAGTCTACTGAATGGAGTAAGTCCATTATAGAAAACATCCAATGATGTCCCATATGCTACTGACAGCAATCACGCTAACATTAGCATTTTTGCTAATTTTAGCTGATACACTTACTTTATCATACTGGATGGTGCACGTCCATGTTAGTAAACATTCTTGTGAATCTCCTCATATGACTGCAGCTTTCTTTAGCATTGATGCTAATTTCTAGCATCAGAACGCTGGGTCCAAACCGACGGGCACACTTTGGCAGGCCCCGGTTAAATTTCTTCAGGAATTTTCTAGTTAACAGCTTTTATAGCCTATAATAACACTATATACGCTGTTAATGACTTATTTTAACTGAGATGCTTCGCTTTGAAAATAATTAAACTTTAAGACTAAAAAGGAAGAGAAAAGAATACAGCAAACTCAAATCCCGAATCACACGTCACAGAATGACGTCAATGACCGCCTGAAACAGAGTCTTTGAATGTAGGCCTTCTGCGATCATTTGGTCACTAATCATTTTCTTTGTCTTGCAGGTAAATGCTTGTAAACACAAAAGCCATTAAAGATAGGTTACCCTTTCTAAAATGGACGAGCATCGCTATGCAGGATAAAAAGAGAATTTTTAGTCCTGGTCTTTATTTAAAGGCCTGTATGAAAAGGAGGAGGATATGTGGCCTCTGATTGGCTCAGCTGGTTATTGGTATTAAATGACGGCAATCTGTGTCATGTGACTAAACTTTAATAGTCACGTGACATTTGATATAGATATATGATGTTGCTATATAGAAATAGATATTTAAATCTTCATCACTGTATTTTTTATACAGTCTTTGAATGTAGACTGTATAAAATCTGCATTTTATACAGTCTATTTGCGATAATTTAGTCACTTTGTCTTTTCTTTGTCATGTCAATATTTGTAAAAACAAAAACAAAATATTCTACCAGTTTATAAAATGTATAATTACATTACAAAAAAAAATGTCATTACAGGAAATCTTAGTGACAGGGCCTATAAATGAAAGTATATATAATTAAACTCAGGGGCGATTCTAGGATCTGACCTTTAGGGCTGCTGAGCCCCCAGCAGGGATAAAACCCATGAAAAGATATTTGTTTGTTCAGTTTTCTAAATCTAACTGCTAATTTACATACATTCACAAACAAAATAAAGAGACATGTTGTCAGTAATTCATAGAATAAAAGAACAATGTTCATTTTACTCAAACATAAACCTATAAAGAGTAAAATCAGAGAAACTTTTCATTTTTTCCAGAGGTGTATATACTCAGTTTGAAATAAAATCTCAAGATTACATCATGCCTGCCAACATCTGCTAACATTAATGAGTTCAATCAATGCATTTTTATGACAGGCTAAATGTGTGTTGGGCATTGTGATTCTTGATATTTTTTGTTCAATGGCTCTTTTGTTCTTTTTTTGTAAATAAGATTCTTCCTCTTTTATTTCTGGCCAGTGTTCACTCTTTTGTTTGTCCATTAATCTTTTCACACCCATATTTCCCATGTTTTTGTCCTTTATCTCTTTTTTCATGCAACTCTCCATGTCCTGTTAGTTCCTCCCAGCTTAGATCAGCTTGATCTGTTTCTTTAGACTCCGTGGGAACAGAATGAATGTGAGAAGAGATTCTGAATTTCAGGCTCATTTTAAACCATAAAAGTTGATCAAACCTTAATGTTTTCTTTTGCTTGTTTTCATACAAACAAAATATAACTTGTTTGTACCAGGCTTCATGCCAATGAGTTTAAATAGCATAAAAAAGGAAATCAAATGATTGTCCTTCTGCTCTAAAGCAGATTTATCATCTCAAATGATCCAAATCTGATATCTGAATAAAACCAAAGCAGTGATGGCAAAAAAACCTTTTATTGAAATTTCTTACAACTTGATGTTATTTCACTCTATGATCAGCTTAATAACTTTCCATGCTTTCATAAATCAAGTGAAAGTTACACAAAAGACTAAACAGAATACAAAAACCTCCAAAATACACCATGACATCATAATTAATAAAAATAACATGACACTGCGAAATATATACAAAAAATTTAATATCTTCCTCATGCTTTCACAAATCAAGTGAAAGTTACACACAAAAATAAAACAGAATACAATAAGTCCAAAAATACATGTATTATATTACATCATAATACATAGAAATAACCTGACACTGCAAAATATTTTACATTCTTTAATATCTTCCTCCTGCTTCCTGTCTTGTAAATAAACACCATGATTTTCACCCTGTTGTGAGACTTTTCTTTAGCATTGTGATGACTGTGAAATATAAATTTAATCTTTAAATGTACACATTTGTTCAATTTTTACTCTTCAGAAACCAACAAAATGTGTGTTTTTGCACTGAGCAGGAGCCACAATGATTTTCTGTAATTCCATCAGATTATGCAGCATATCTTCTTCATTCCACACATTACATACACATTACTACATAAAAACATGCTACCATGACTTTTTTTTAACAATATTAGTTTCTGGACAGAGGAAATGAGCTGAACACATTCTTCAACAGGTTCAGTCCAGGAACAAGCTCATCATCTTCCTCTCCTGTCTGCAGCCAAACAGATTTCTCATCCTCCTCTGACCCACAGCTTTCCTGTCAAACCTCAGATGTTCCATCTTCCACCTCAGTCATGGACTCTTCTGCTTCCACAAGTTTGTCTTTAACCACATCAGGAGATGCTGCTGCTCCCTTTGCCTCCACCTCCAACTTTTCTGTATCTAGAAGTCAGGTGAAGAAGCAGCCGGAGAAACTGAACAGGAACGAGGCTGCAGGTCCAGATGCTGTCAGTCCCAGATTCCCTCTGTGGGATTCTGCAGCATCTCTTCAACCTTTGCCTGACCCAAGAGGAGGTTCCGTTGTTGTGGAAGACATCCTGTCTGGTTCCGGTACTGAAGAAAAGTCACCCATCAGTCATAATGACTGTAGACCTGTTGCCCTGACGTCCCACATCATGAAGGTCCTGGAGAGATTCCTGGTGGCCCACTTGAGTAAGCAGACGATCACATATCAGGACCCCCTGCAGTTTGCTTATCGCCGTGGAGTTGGAGTTGATCAGACACCTGCTTCAACAAACCCACTGTCATCTGGACAAAGCAGGCAGCACAGTGAGGATCAGGGTCTTTGGTTCCCAGGTGCATTGAACACAATTCAGCCTGATCTGCTCTGTTAGAAACTCCAGAAGACACAGGTGGAGGCCTCAACAATCACCTGCATCTGTGACAACCTGACAAACAGACCACAGTTAGTGAGACTGAAGGACTGTGTGTCTAACCAGGTGCTCAACAACATGGGAACACCACAGGGCACTGTACTCTCACCATTCATTTTCACCCTCTACTGTTGAGACTTCCAGCACAAGTCCGACTTCTGTCATCTACAGAAATACTCAGACGACTCTGCAGTTGTTGTGTATCAGAGGAAGACAAGAGGCTGAGTACAGAGATCTGGTGGATCACTTTGTGGCCAGGTGAGGGAACAATCATCTAATCTTGACTGTAAACAAAACAAAGGAGATGGTTGTTGATTTCAGGAGAAACAGGAAACCCTATTTCCATCATGGGAGAAGATGTGGAGGTGGTTCAGGAATATAAATACCTCGGTGTTCATCTGGAACACAGACTGGACTGGAGACGCAACAGAAGACAGGAACCACATGGACAAGCCGTCTACAAAAAGAGACAGAGCAGACTGCACTTCTCCAGGAAGCTAAGATCCTTCAAGGTTTGCAGCAAGTTGCTGCAGATCTTTAAGTCTGCTGCTGAGAGTGTCATCTCTTCTGCTATCATCTGTTGGTGCAGCAGCATCAGAGCCAGGAACCTCAAAAGGCTCAACAATCTGATAAAGAAGGCTGGATTGGTTCTGGTTCTGTTCTGGAGATGACTGTGGAATCTCTGGAGATGACGCAAAGAAAGATTCTTCAGAAGAGTCAAGAAAGCTATGGACGACTCTGACCGTCCTCTTCATGAGTCTGTATGGGGAAAACAGAGTATCATCAGTCAGAGGCTTCTTCAGGTTTGCTGCAACACAGACAGCTACAAAAGATCTTTCCTGCTGACAGCAATCAGTCATCTGCAATAACTCTTTGAAGAATCTGAATTAATGAGCTGCAACTACATTTCATTTCCCTTTGGGATCAATAAAGTCAAAGCATGTTTGGGTCATTCTTGCACACTACTCAAAGTTTGATAGAAAAAAATATTGAACAATTGGAAGTTATGGTGGAAACATTTTTGTGGTTTCAATGAAATGAAACAAAAAATGTAAAAAGATAATGAAGTTTCTCTTTTCCTGTGCAGTTTCACCTGTTTGCAGCTCGTTTTGCTGTTTGCTGCGCGTTTGCAGTTGTCGGCCACAGTTTCTGATCAAGTCATTATCTCCTCAACCTTCACCATCATCTGTTACAACCAGTAGATGAGTAGATGGACAAAGTAACCTGCTGTCAGTGTTGGTCAACTCATGCTTGGTTTGTTATTGAAGGACCTGCTTCACATGGTCCTTCTTTATTCTGTGTCCTCAGGTGTCCCCCTGTTGCATCAGGAAACTTCATCTTGGGATTTCCAGCAGGATTTTCTGAGTCCCTTCAGTCCTCTGTGTCTTCTCTCTCCTGATTGGTCCAGTGCTGCTGGTGATGCTGGACAATCATCACATAATAATACACACATTCCTTAATCTCTGTCTAAATAACAGATGATTAAAGTGAATTCCTGATCAAGTCATCATGTCCTCACCTTTTCCACAATCTGTTACAACCAGTAGATCAGCAGTTGGAGCAGGTCGTCTTCTTTAATTGTTGGTCAACTCAAGTTGAGGTACATGAGTTGACGGAGAAATGAAATAAAGAGAAAAGACATCAGAGTTTAAAAAAAAGAGAACATGGACAGAAGAAAGAACAGCTTTGAAATTTGACCTTAATTTCATTCATATTTAAAATTGTTAGCTGGGTAAAAATAAGTTTTCTTACTTTTTTTCGTCAACAGGGTTCTCTTCTCTACCTCCACCTTACTGGTGGTGTTGAAGGTGGAGGTTTACAGGTGGAGCATGTCTTCTTTAATTGTTGGTCAACTCAAGTCGTGGTACATGAGTTGACGGAGAAATGAAATAAAGATAAAACATAACAGGGTTAAAAAACAGAGAATATAAATCTGCAGAAAAAAGAAAAGGTTTGAAATCTGATCTCAATTTCATCCATATTTAAAATTGTTACTCGGGTAAAAATAGGTTTTCTTACTTTTTTTGTCAACAGGGTTCTCTTATCTTCCTCCGTCTGACTGGTGGTGTTGAAGGTGGAGGTTTACAGGTGGAGCAGGTCTTCTTCTTTAATTGTTGGTCAACTCAAGTCAAGTGACATGAGTTGACTGAGAAATGAAATAAAGAGAAAAGACAACAGAGTTAAAAAATGTGAACATGGACAGAAGAAAGAACAGCTTTGAAATTTGACCTCAATTTCATCCATATTTAAAATCGCTAGCCAGGTAAAAATAGGTTTTTTACTGTTTTTTTGTTAACTGGGATCTCTTATCTTCCACTGTCTGACTGGTGGTGTTGAAGGTGGAGGTTTACAGGCTGACGAGATCCAACCTGGAATGATCAGAGAATCAGAGATCTGCCACCAGCATGATGTGAAGGTAGAATGCAAAAACTTACAAGCGGTGTGAAAAACAAGGGATCCAGAAGGCAGGAACCACATGGACAACGATGAAAGAATCCAGCGATGAGCAGCTAAAACCTGAAAGATTAAAAACTGGGAGACTGGATTAGTAGACGAACAGGACAGAATAATTTACTATATTGGAAAGCAGCGTGTAGGGAAGCACCACTATTACACCCTGAAACAGGACGGAGTTGAGAGGAAAACACAAAGTCGAAGAAAAGCCCCGGTGCAAGGCGCTACCGAAGGCTTCCTCAGTCCTGCCAGAAACCTTAACATCTAAAATACTCAATTTAGTAGCGGAACAAAGAAAAGCCCCAGTGCAAGGCGCTACCGAAGGCTTCCTCAGTCCTGCCAGAAACCTTAACATCTAAAATACTAAATTTAGCAGCGGAACAAAGAAAAGCCCCGGTGCAAGGCGCTATCGAAGGCTTCCTCAGTCCTGCCAGAAACCTTAACATCTAAAATACTCAATTTAGTAGCGGAACAAAGAAAAGCCCCGGTGCAAGGCGCTACCGAAGGCTTCCTCAGTCTGCCTAGAAACCCAATGGCTTTAATAAAAAACATGAGAGAAATGATGATGTCCTAATGTGACTTCCCAAATAGGTCTTCAGTTTTTACAGATCCCAATCTAATCAGAGTCACTTGACAAGACGTAGTGAGGTCTAAAGAACACGTGTCTGGAACTCTCTCTTGCTGTTATTCCGCTAGATGTTGAAGGTATTGCTTCCTCTACTGTGTCCTCTTCACAGAAAAAGAAGTCAGGGTATGACAAAGTTGAATCTTCAAAGTATATTGATGGTGAAGGACTGAAAACGAGGGGTGACAGAATGGGATCCTCATATGGCGACATTGTTGAGAGACTGAAAACACTGGGTGGCAAAATGGTATCTTCAAAGTGCGTCGATGTAGAGGGACTGAGGACGGGGGATGACAAAATAGGATCTTCAAAGTGCGTCGGCGTTGAAGGACTGAGGACGGGGGATGACAGAGTTGAATCTTCAAAGTATATTGATGGTGAAGGAGTGAAAACGAGGGGTGACAGAATGGGATCCTCATATGGCGACATTGTTGAGAGACTGAAAACACTGGGTGGCAAAATGGTATCTTCAAAGTGCGTTGGTGTTGAGGGACTGAGGACGGGGGATGACAAAATAGGATCCTCATATGGCGACATTGATGAGAGACTGATCACACTGGGTGACAAAATAGGATCCTCATATGGCGACAATGGTGAGAGAAAGAAATCAATGGGTGGAAAAATGGGATCTTCAAAGTGCGTCGGTGTTGAAGGACTGAGGACGGGGGATGACAAAATAGAATCTTGAAAGTGCGTCGGTGTTGAGGGACTGAGGACGGGGGATGACAAAATAGAATCTTGAAAGTGCGTCGGTGTTGAGGGACTGAGGACGGGGGATGACAAAATAGAATCTTCAAAGTGCATCGGTGTTGAAGGACTGAGGACGGGGGATGACAAAATAGGATCTTCAAAGTGCATCGGTGTTGAAGGACTGAGGACGGGGTATGACAAAGTTGAATCTTCAAAGTATATTGATGGTGAAGGAGTGAAAACGAGGGGTGACAGAATGGGATCCTCATATGGCGACATTGTTGAGAGACTGAAAACACTGGGTGGCAAAATGGTATCTTCAAAGTGCGTTGGTGTTGAGGGACTGAGGACGGGGGATGACAAAATAGGATCCTCATATGGCGACATTGATGAGAGACTGATAACACTGGGTGACAAAATAGGATCCTCATATGGCGACATTGATGAGAGACTGATAACACTGGGTGACAAAATAGGATCCTCATTTGGCGACATTGATGAGAGACTGATAACACTGGGTGACAAAATGGGATCCTCATATGGCGACATTGGTGAGAGACTGATAACACTGGGTGAGAAAATGGGATCCTCATTTGGCGACATTGGTGAGAGACTGATAACACTGGGTGACAAAATGGGATCTTCAAAGTGCGTCGGTGTTGATGGAATGAGGACGGGGGATGACAAAATGGGATCTTCAAAGTGCGTCGGTGTTGAGGGACTGAGGACAGGTGGTAACTCAATGGGATCGTCATATTCCGTCTTTTGGTACGGAAAGGACAGGACACTATACTTGGTCCTCTTGGCTGGGGGCTCCTCTTCAGCATCACTCTTCTTTGTCCTCTTTCCGTTTATGCCAGTCACAGATGTCACATGAGCCGTGTCCTCTTCCAAACCTACCTGATGATGTTGCAAGGTACCGATAGGTCTGGACTTCTCTGGACGTAAAATGGGCTCTTCCTGTTTGTCAGGTCCAGATGGGAATTCAACTGAATTACAAGGAGCCAGGTCTTCTTGGGGCTTCTGAGCCACCCCTAATTTAATGTTTGGTCGAAGGACCTGGACAACCCGAAATCGGGATCTAAAGTCATCCTGGTCTCCATTACCTACCTCGTCTTCACTGGAGCTGTTAGTAGAGCTACCACTGGAGCTGGTAATATTGCTATCAGTGGAGCTGGTAGAACAGTCCACAGACTGCGGAGGTGAACTATACTTCAACTCCTCTCCGTGGTCTTCAGAAACCATGTCGGCTTCATTTAACCACAACTTACCGTGTTCCTCACCATTATCTGGACGTCCCTCCAACGTTGGGGATCCATCTGCTGGAAGCGCCATGGTATGGGCTGTGAAGAAAAAACCAAAGCCAAAAAAGCTATAAATCTGTATCTTGGAAAAAATCACAAAAGTCCAAAGCAATGTTTAGAGGGAACACTGAAATACCAACAATACAATAACCCAGCTTTGTGAATGTGTTTGTTTTTCTTGAATATATTTAATTAGCAATATTAATGCTATGCCAGATGTGATTATACAACAAGAACGGGAATTAAGAGATAAAATAAATAAAGCTTATATTTAGTCACAAAAAAACCAGCAAAAAACACAATTTTACATAAAAACCAGAACAAACTCTAAAACTCAGTGATCAAACACGTATAAACCATCAGCACTCAGACAAACAAACTTGCAATGCAAACACGGCATTGCATGTTTGCAAAGTGTTCCTTCATTTTTTATTGAAGTCATTTTAAATAATGTCACCAATGTATCCATGGAAACTAAATATGTTTGTGTAGGCATTTATCAAAAAGAAAAAAAGGGCAAAGAACCATCCAGTTTACCAAGAATTGGAATCCAAAGTCATCGAAGATGATTTTCACAAATAAATCATTATTTTGCTGTGAAAATTAGCTTTGATTGATGATCACTACGACTATACACGATTCATTGCCTATTAATGGTCTATCATTAACGAACACACACACTTACAATGCTTATTACTGGGGCGACAGTGGTAGGAGTTTGCCCTGCAATGGTCCGCCTCTGTCGTTGTGTCCTTGAGCAAGACACTTCTCTCACCTTTAGCTGGAGTTTATTGCTGGCACGATACAACATCTGTGGCTACAATCCATTAGCTTATAAACATCAGTGTGTGAACGCGGACATGAATGGAAATTTTATGGAAAGCGTCCTAACAAACCGTTAGTCTGATGTCATTACCATGGAAACCAAGTATGTTTGTCAGGGCATTTAAAAAAAACCCAAAACACATCAACATGTCCCTATCTTGAAAAAATAATGAAACTAAACAATTCAAATATAGGTTATTATAAGGGTAAACACTATTTTTTAAATTTTTTTTAAAAAATATTAAATATTTAAGTCATTTCATTTTGCGTATCCATGGAAACTGAGTGTTTACCACGGCATTTTTCAAAAAATAACGGTCAAAAAACAAGCAACTTTTTCATTAATTTGAAGTTAATTGAACTAATTTGACTATAATTCAGTAAAATGCATATATTTCTTAAATTATTACACCACAGTTTAACATTCCCGACATTTCCAGCGAAATTCAGTAAAGAAAAAGGCTCATTAGTTAACTAGTTAGTTAGATCTATGCTAGCAAAGAATGCTACTCGTCTTTTTTTCTACAGCAGTCAGTATTTCTTTAAAACACACACACACGAACGCAAAAATAAACTAAACAAGTCACTAATATCTTAGTAATAACTTGCTTTGGTTTATTAAAAATAGTAGAAGAATGATTTGAACCTTCCAGCTGGTCACCCTGCTGCTTCTTCTCCCGGTCAGGAAACGTCTTTCGCAGGTTTGGTATCCACGGGTTTCTTCAGCAAGTGCGAATTTCAGCAAGTTCTTCTTCAGCAAGTTTTGCACAGCAGATTCTCGACAAGCTCAAACCTTCCGAGGCTTTAAAGGCTCCTTCAGGCGTCTCTGTCAAAAGTCCCGTCGCAAAGGGGAAAGAACTCAGAAGGTCGGCGTCATTTATAGGCTCGAGGACGCTAACGTCGTTGCCATGACTTCCATTGACGAACGCACGCGCTGGTGCGTGAGAGAAATTGGACCACAAATAACGGAGATTTTTTTTTTTTCTTTCGAAATGTTTTATTGTTACTTGGGACGTTTTTTAAAACATGGCATTGTACAGTTATACATAAATTTTTACTTATCTTTTAATAAATACAATTCCTTAATTAAGTTAAACTAAAAGAGGATAAGAACAAGGACATTAAAACAATAACTCTGTATGTTTAAAAGTTGAGCAGGACCGGGGTGACTCCTTACGAAGTTCGGAGCCGTCCGGTTCTTCCAAGCAGCGCTGCTGCTCAGAGGGGATCCCCGCCCTGAAGCTCCTTCCCGCCTGCCTCACCCGGGGAGCCAGGCCGCCGCTGCTGGGACCTCCGTCCGTGAAGCGCCGGATCCTTCGTTCAAGGAGGCGCAGGCGATTCTTCTTTGTGGCTGTGTCCATACTTATATAATGTATAACTACCTTATACATTATAAAAGTATTATTGGGGCCTGCCCATAGCAATGCATAAGGAGAGCAGTACTGACTTGTGAAGTCAGCAGCATGTGGGACATCACTAGGATGTTTTCTATAATTGACTTACTCTTTCAGTATACTAAACACGGCTAATAAGTAAAATAAATAGCTAATAGCTTATTTAAGCTAAAATGCTTAAATGCTTAAATAAGCATTTAACTGTATTTCTGAGCTCTGCATACACCATTTTTGTCTCATCACTGCAATTACTGTGAGTGAGCTACAAATATGAATTGCGGTACTATGGGAGAAGACAAATAGTTCTCTCATATGCTTCAAACGGTTTTTCAATACGTCTCTCGGTTCCTGAACGGCAAGGAGTTGTTCAGGCTGCTTTTTCCATATAAACCAATGGGGTGTCTCACAAAGATAGAAATCTTTGTCCACCTCTCTGTGTCACACACACATGACAGTTAGCAGAGGATTGATAACCATAGCAACGGAACACAGGAGGCGATTGGCTGCTGGTAGATTGGAGATTGGACTACAAATACGCATCACTGTAGTTCTAATCAACACTCAGTTAAAACAGAGGGCTGAGCTGCCATTTAGAGCTACTGGCTGTTTTGGCCAGTAAATAACGGATTTAACCCAAACACTGTTAGACAGTTTAATTAGTCTGGTCATTTAATATGAAGCTTATGTTTTTTTCAAAATAAAAGCCTCAGTATCCCCCTCAGGTTAATGCACCGCCTATGGCGGTGCAATAATATTAGCATGCATTCTATTTTTCTCTCAGGTTAGGGAACTGCCTTGCTCAGCAAGGCAGTTCATTAGCATTAGCCTTTTACCTTAAATAAGCTATTAGCTATTTTCTTACTTATTAGCCATGTTTAATATACTGAGTGCAGTAAGTCAATTACAGACAACATTCTAATGATATCCCACATGCTATTGACAGCATGTAGGGAAAGATATGTTCAGCCTGCTTTGATCAGAAAAACGAACTGCTTCAAACAGTTACAATTCTGTCTCTCCCTCTCTGTCTCACTCACATGACAGCTGAGCTGCTCTTTAGAACTACAATGACTGAAGGTTAGAACTACAACATGGCGGACACTCAGTGCCTACAAAAGAGGTCTGAGCTGAATGTCAGAACTACAACATGGAGGAACTGTCAGTTACTACAGAGGAGGACTGAGCTGGCCTTTAGAACTACTTGTGTTTTGGGCTTTTTAGAACTGATTTTACCCAATCATTGTTACACATAGGTTTAGTGTGGCAATTTAAAATTAAGTTTAATGAAAATTTCAAAATAAAAGCCTTGAATATTTTTACATTATGTAATTGCTCTTTTGAGCATTATATAACTGATTTAATCCATTGAGTGTTATACATGGGATTTGTGTGGCCCTTTGAAATGAAGTTTAACAAAAATTTCAAAATAAAAGCCTTGACAAATTTTACATCATGTAATTGCTCTTTTTGGCTTTTTTTTTTTTAACTTTTTCGTCCAAAACACTGTTACACGTGGTATTAGTTTGGCCCATTGAAATGAAGCATACTGAAAACTTCAAAATAAAAGCCTTGAATATTTTTACATCACATAAATGCTCTTTTGAGCATTATATAACTGATTCAACCCAATGACTATTAGACATGGGATTAGACTTGTCCTTTGAAATGAAGCTTAACAAAAGTTTCAAAATAAAAGCCTTGACAATTTTTACATCATGTAATTGCTCTTTTTGGCTTTATGTGACTTTTTATCCAAAGCACTGTTACACAATGGAATACTGTGGGCATTTAAAATGAAGCTTACTGCAAATTTCAAAATAAAAGCCTCAATATGCCCCTGAGGTAATGAACTGCGCAAGGCAGTTCATTAGCATTAGCATTTTAGCTTATATAAGCTATTAGCTATTTATTTGACTTATTAGCCATGTTTAGTCTACTGAATGGAGTAAGTCCATTATAGAAAACATCCAATGATGTCCCATATGCTACTGACAGCAATCACGCTAACATTAGCATTTTTGCTAATTTTAGCTGATACACTTACTTTATCATACTGGATGGTGCACGTCCATGTTAGTAAACATTCTTGTGAATCTCCTCATATGACTGCAGCTTTCTTTAGCATTGATGCTAATTTCTAGCATCAGAACGCTGGGTCCAAACCGACGGGCACACTTTGGCAGGCCCCGGTTAAATTTCTTCAGGAATTTTCTAGTTAACAGCTTTTATAGCCTATAATAACACTATATACGCTGTTAATGACTTATTTTAACTGAGATGCTTCGCTTTGAAAATAATTAAACTTTAAGACTAAAAAGGAAGAGAAAAGAATACAGCAAACTCAAATCCCGAATCACACGTCACAGAATGACGTCAATGACCGCCTGAAACAGAGTCTTTGAATGTAGGCCTTCTGCGATCATTTGGTCACTAATCATTTTCTTTGTCTTGCAGGTAAATGCTTGTAAACACAAAAGCCATTAAAGATAGGTTATCCTTTCTAAAATGGACGAGCATCGCTATGCAGGATAAAAAGAGAATTTTTAGTCCTGGTCTTTATTTAAAGGCCTGTATGAAAAGGAGGAGGATATGTGGCCTCTGATTGGCTCAGCTGGTTATTGGTATTAAATGACGGCAATCTGTGTCATGTGACTAAACTTTAATAGTCACGTGACATTTGATATAGCTATATGATGTTGCTATATAGAAATAGATATTTAAATCTTCATCACTGTATTTTTTATACAGTCTTTGAATGTAGACTGTATAAAATCTGCATTTTATACAGTCTATTTGCGATAATTTAGTCACTTTGTCTTTTCTTTGTCATGTCAATATTTGTAAAAACAAAAACAAAATATTCTACCAGTTTATAAAATGTATAATTACATTACAAAAAAAAATGTCATTACAGGAAATCTTAGTGACAGGGCCTATAAATGAAAGTATATATAATTAAACTCAGGGGCGATTCTAGGATCTGACCTTTAGGGCTGCTGAGCCCCCAGCAGGGATAAAACCCATGAAAAGATATTTGTTTGTTCAGTTTTCTAAATCTAACTGCTAATTTACATACATTCACAAACAAAATAAAGAGACATGTTGTCAGTAATTCATAGAATAAAAGAACAATGTTCATTTTACTCAAACATAAACCTATAAAGAGTAAAATCAGAGAAACTTTTCATTTTTTCCAGAGGTGTATATACTCAGTTTGAAATAAAATCTCAAGATTACATCATGCCTGCCAACATCTGCTAACATTAATGAGTTCAATCAATGCATTTTTATGACAGGCTAAATGTGTGTTGGGCATTGTGATTCTTGATATTTTTTGTTCAATGGCTCTTTTGTTCTTTTTTTGTAAATAAGATTCTTCCTCTTTTATTTCTGGCCAGTGTTCACTCTTTTGTTTGTCCATTAATCTTTTCACACCCATATTTCCCATGTTTTTGTCCTTTATCTCTTTTTTCATGCAACTCTCCATGTCCTGTTAGTTCCTCCCAGCTTAGATCAGCTTGATCTGTTTCTTTAGACTCCGTGGGAACAGAATGAATGTGAGAAGAGATTCTGAATTTCAGGCTCATTTTAAACCATAAAAGTTGATCAAACCTTAATGTTTTCTTTTGCTTGTTTTCATACAAACAAAATATAACTTGTTTGTACCAGGCTTCATGCCAATGAGTTTAAATAGCATAAAAAAGGAAATCAAATGATTGTCCTTCTGCTCTAAAGCAGATTTATCATCTCAAATGATCCAAATCTGATATCTGAATAAAACCAAAGCAGTGATGGCAAAAAAACCTTTTATTGAAATTTCTTACAACTTGATGTTATTTCACTCTATGATCAGCTTAATAACTTTCCATGCTTTCATAAATCAAGTGAAAGTTACACAAAAGACTAAACAGAATACAAAAACCTCCAAAATACACCATGACATCATAATTAATAAAAATAACATGACACTGCGAAATATATACAAAAAATTTAATATCTTCCTCATGCTTTCACAAATCAAGTGAAAGTTACACACAAAAATAAAACAGAATACAATAAGTCCAAAAATACATGTATTATATTACATCATAATACATAGAAATAACCTGACACTGCAAAATATTTTACATTCTTTAATATCTTCCTCCTGCTTCCTGTCTTGTAAATAAACACCATGATTTTCACCCTGTTGTGAGACTTTTCTTTAGCATTGTGATGACTGTGAAATATAAATTTAATCTTTAAATGTACACATTTGTTCAATTTTTACTCTTCAGAAACCAACAAAATGTGTGTTTTTGCACTGAGCAGGAGCCACAATGATTTTCTGTAATTCCATCAGATTATGCAGCATATCTTCTTCATTCCACACATTACATACACATTATTACATAAAAACATGCTACCATGACTTTTCTTTAACAATATTAGTTTCTGGACAGAGGAAATGAGCTGAACACATTCTTCAACAGGTTCAGTCCAGGAACAAGCTCATCATCTTCCTCTCCTGTCTGCAGCCAAACAGATTTCTCATCCTCCTCTGACCCACAGCTTTCCTGTCAAACCTCAGATGTTCCATCTTCCACCTCAGTCATGGACTCTTCTGCTTCCACAAGTTTGTCTTTAACCACATCAGGAGACGCTGCTGCTCCCTTTGCCTCCACCTCCAACTTTTCTGTATCTAGAAGTCAGGTGAAGAAGCAGCCGGAGAAACTGAACAGGAACGAGGCTGCAGGTCCAGATGCTGTCAGTCCCAGATTCCCTCTGTGGGATTCTGCAGCATCTCTTCAACCTTTGCCTGACCCAAGAGGAGGTTCCGTTGTTGTGGAAGACATCCTGTCTGGTTCCGGTACCGAAGAAAAGTCACCCATCAGTCATAATGACTGTAGACCTGTTGCCCTGACGTCCCACATCATGAAGGTCCTGGAGAGATTCCTGGTGGCCCACTTGAGTAAGCAGACGATCACATATCAGGACCCCCTGCAGTTTGCTTATCGCCGTGGAGTTGGAGTTGATCAGACACCTGCTTCAACAAACCCACTGTCATCTGGACAAAGCAGGCAGCACAGTGAGGATCAGGGTCTTTGGTTCCCAGGTGCATTGAACACAATTCAGCCTGATCTGCTCTGTTAGAAACTCCAGAAGACACAGGTGGAGGCCTCAACAATCACCTGCATCTGTGACAACCTGACAAACAGACCACAGTTAGTGAGACTGAAGGACTGTGTGTCTAACCAGGTGCTCAACAACATGGGAACACCACAGGGCACTGTACTCTCACCATTCATTTTCACCCTCTACTGTTGAGACCTCCAGCACAAGTCCGACTTCTGTCATCTACAGAAATACTCAGACGACTCTGCAGTTGTTGTGTATCAGAGGAAGACAAGAGGCTGAGTACAGAGATCTGGTGGATCACTTTGTGGCCAGGTGAGGGAACAATCATCTAATCCTGACTGTAAACAAAACAAAGGAGAGGGTTGTTGATTTCAGGAGAAACAGGAAACCCTATTTCCATCATGGGAGAAGATGTGGAGGTGGTTCAGGAATATAAATACCTCGGTGTTCATCTGGAACACAGACTGGACTGGAGACGCAACAGAAGACAGGAACCACATGGACAAGCCGTCTACAAAAAGAGACAGAGCAGACTGCACTTCTCCAGGAAGCTAAGATCCTTCAAGGTTTGCAGCAAGTTGCTGCAGATCTTTAAGTCTGCTGCTGAGAGTGTCATCTCTTCTGCTATCATCTGTTGGTGCAGCAGCATCAGAGCCAGGAACCTCAAAAGGCTCAACAATCTGATAAAGAAGGCTGGATTGGTTCTGGTTCTGTTCTGGAGATGACTGTGGAATCTCTGGAGATGACGCAAAGAAAGATTCTTCAGAAGAGTCAAGAAAGCTATGGACGACTCTGACCGTCCTCTTCATGAGTCTGTATGGGGAAAACAGAGTATCATCAGTCAGAGGCTTCTTCAGGTTTGCTGCAACACAGACAGCTACAAAAGATCTTTCCTGCTGACAGCAATCAGTCATCTGCAATAACTCTTTGAAGAATCTGAATTAATGAGCTGCAACTACATTTCATTTCCCTTTGGGATCAATAAAGTCAAAGCATGTTTGGGTCATTCTTGCACACTACTCAAAGTTTGATAGAAAAAAATATTGAACAATTGGAAGTTATGGTGGAAACATTTTTGTGGTTTCAATGAAATGAAACAAAAAATGTAAAAAGATAATGAAGTTTCTCTTTTCCTGTGCAGTTTCACCTGTTTGCAGCTCGTTTTGCTGTTTGCTGCGCGTTTGCAGTTGTCGGCCACAGTTTCTGATCAAGTCATTATCTCCTCAACCTTCACCATCATCTGTTACAACCAGTAGATGAGTAGATGGACAAAGTAACCTGCTGTCAGTGTTGGTCAACTCATGCTTGGTTTGTTATTGAAGGACCTGCTTCACATGGTCCTTCTTTATTCTGTGTCCTCAGGTGTCCCCCTGTTGCATCAGGAAACTTCATCTTGGGATTTCCAGCAGGATTTTCTGAGTCCCTTCAGTCCTCTGTGTCTTCTCTCTCCTGATTGGTCCAGTGCTGCTGGTGATGCTGGACAATCATCACATAATAATACACACATTCCTTAATCTCTGTCTAAATAACAGATGATTAAAGTGAATTCCTGATCAAGTCATCATGTCCTCACCTTTTCCACAATCTGTTACAACCAGTAGATCAGCAGTTGGAGCAGGTCGTCTTCTTTAATTGTTGGTCAACTCAAGTTGAGGTACATGAGTTGACGGAGAAATGAAATAAAGAGAAAAGACATCAGAGTTTAAAAAAAAGAGAACATGGACAGAAGAAAGAACAGCTTTGAAATTTGACCTTAATTTCATTCATATTTAAAATTGTTAGCTGGGTAAAAATAAGTTTTCTTACTTTTTTTCGTCAACAGGGTTCTCTTCTCTACCTCCACCTTACTGGTGGTGTTGAAGGTGGAGGTTTACAGGTGGAGCATGTCTTCTTTAATTGTTGGTCAACTCAAGTCGTGGTACATGAGTTGACGGAGAAATGAAATAAAGATAAAACATAACAGGGTTAAAAAACAGAGAATATAAATCTGCAGAAAAAAGAAAAGGTTTGAAATCTGATCTCAATTTCATCCATATTTAAAATTGTTACTCGGGTAAAAATAGGTTTTCTTACTTTTTTTGTCAACAGGGTTCTCTTATCTTCCTCCGTCTGACTGGTGGTGTTGAAGGTGGAGGTTTACAGGTGGAGCAGGTCTTCTTCTTTAATTGTTGGTCAACTCAAGTCAAGTGACATGAGTTGACTGAGAAATGAAATAAAGAGAAAAGACAACAGAGTTAAAAAATGTGAACATGGACAGAAGAAAGAACAGCTTTGAAATTTGACCTCAATTTCATCCATATTTAAAATCGCTAGCCAGGTAAAAATAGGTTTTTTACTGTTTTTTTGTTAACTGGGATCTCTTATCTTCCACTGTCTGACTGGTGGTGTTGAAGGTGGAGGTTTACAGGCTGACGAGATCCAACCTGGAATGATCAGAGAATCAGAGATCTGCCACCAGCATGATGTGAAGGTAGAATGCAAAAACTTACAAGCGGTGTGAAAAACAAGGGATCCAGAAGGCAGGAACCACATGGACAACGATGAAAGAATCCAGCGATGAGCAGCTAAAACCTGAAAGATTAAAAACTGGGAGACTGGATTAGTAGACGAACAGGACAGAATAATTTACTATATTGGAAAGCAGCGTGTAGGGAAGCACCACTATTACACCCTGAAACAGGACGGAGTTGAGAGGAAAACACAAAGTCGAAGAAAAGCCCCGGTGCAAGGCGCTACCGAAGGCTTCCTCAGTCCTGCCAGAAACCTTAACATCTAAAATACTCAATTTAGTAGCGGAACAAAGAAAAGCCCCAGTGCAAGGCGCTACCGAAGGCTTCCTCAGTCCTGCCAGAAACCTTAACATCTAAAATACTAAATTTAGCAGCGGAACAAAGAAAAGCCCCGGTGCAAGGCGCTATCGAAGGCTTCCTCAGTCCTGCCAGAAACCTTAACATCTAAAATACTCAATTTAGTAGCGGAACAAAGAAAAGCCCCGGTGCAAGGCGCTACCGAAGGCTTCCTCAGTCTGCCTAGAAACCCAATGGCTTTAATAAAAAACATGAGAGAAATGATGATGTCCTAATGTGACTTCCCAAATAGGTCTTCAGTTTTTACAGATCCCAATCTAATCAGAGTCACTTGACAAGACGTAGTGAGGTCTAAAGAACACGTGTCTGGAACTCTCTCTTGCTGTTATTCCGCTAGATGTTGAAGGTATTGCTTCCTCTACTGTGTCCTCTTCACAGAAAAAGAAGTCAGGGTATGACAAAGTTGAATCTTCAAAGTATATTGATGGTGAAGGACTGAAAACGAGGGGGTGACAGAATGGGATCCTCATATGGCGACATTGTTGAGAGACTGAAAACACTGGGTGGCAAAATGGTATCTTCAAAGTGCGTCGATGTTGAGGGACTGAGGACGGGGGATGACAAAATAGGATCTTCAAAGTGCGTCGGCGTTGAAGGACTGAGGACGGGGGATGACAGAGTTGAATCTTCAAAGTATATTGATGGTGAAGGAGTGAAAACGAGGGGTGACAGAATGGGATCCTCATATGGCGACATTGTTGAGAGACTGAAAACACTGGGTGGCAAAATGGTATCTTCAAAGTGCGTTGGTGTTGAGGGACTGAGGACGGGGGATGACAAAATAGGATCCTCATATGGCGACATTGATGAGAGACTGATCACACTGGGTGACAAAATAGGATCCTCATATGGCGACAATGGTGAGAGAAAGAAATCAATGGGTGGAAAAATGGGATCTTCAAAGTGCGTCGGTGTTGAAGGACTGAGGACGGGGGATGACAAAATAGAATCTTGAAAGTGCGTCGGTGTTGAGGGACTGAGGACGGGGGATGACAAAATAGAATCTTGAAAGTGCGTCGGTGTTGAGGGACTGAGGACGGGGGATGACAAAATAGAATCTTCAAAGTGCATCGGTGTTGAAGGACTGAGGACGGGGGATGACAAAATAGGATCTTCAAAGTGCATCGGTGTTGAAGGACTGAGGACGGGGTATGACAAAGTTGAATCTTCAAAGTATATTGATGGTGAAGGAGTGAAAACGAGGGGTGACAGAATGGGATCCTCATATGGCGACATTGTTGAGAGACTGAAAACACTGGGTGGCAAAATGGTATCTTCAAAGTGCGTTGGTGTTGAGGGACTGAGGACGGGGGATGACAAAATAGGATCCTCATATGGCGACATTGATGAGAGACTGATAACACTGGGTGACAAAATAGGATCCTCATATGGCGACATTGATGAGAGACTGATAACACTGGGTGACAAAATAGGATCCTCATTTGGCGACATTGATGAGAGACTGATAACACTGGGTGACAAAATGGGATCCTCATATGGCGACATTGGTGAGAGACTGATAACACTGGGTGAGAAAATGGGATCCTCATTTGGCGACATTGGTGAGAGACTGATAACACTGGGTGACAAAATGGGATCCTCATATGGCGACATTGATGAGAGACTGATAACACTGGGTGACAAATAGGATCCTCATATGGCGACATTGATGAGAGACTGATAACACTGGGTGACAAAATAGGATCCTCATTTGGCGACATTGATGAGAGACTGATAACACTGGGTGACAAAATGGGATCCTCATATGGCGACATTGGTGAGAGACTGATAACACTGGGTGACAAAATGGGATCTTCAAAGTGCGTCGGTGTTGATGGAATGAGGACGGGGGATGACAAAATGGGATCTTCAAAGTGCGTCGGTGTTGAGGGACTGAGGACAGGTGGTAACTCAATGGGATCGTCATATTCCGTCTTTTGGTACGGAAAGGACAGGACACTATACTTGGTCCTCTTGGCTGGGGGCTCCTCTTCAGCATCACTCTTCTTTGTCCTCTTTCCGTTTATTGCCAGTCACAGATGTCACATGAGCCGTGTCCTCTTCCAAACCTACCTGATGATGTTGCAAGGGTACCGATAGGTCTGGACTTCTCTGGACGTAAAATGGGCTCTTCCTGTTTGTCAGGTCCAGATGGGAATTCAACTGAATTACAAGGAGCCAGGTCTTCTTGGGGCTTCTGAGCCACCCCTAATTTAATGTTTGGTCGAAGGACCTGGACAACCCGAAATCGGGATCTAAAGTCATCCTGGTCTCCATTACCTACCTCGTCTTCACTGGAGCTGTTAGTAGAGCTACCACTGGAGCTGGTAATATTGCTATCAGTGGAGCTGGTAGAACAGTCCACAGACTGCGGAGGTGAACTATACTTCAACTCCTCTCCGTGGTCTTCAGAAACCATGTCGGCTTCATTTAACCACAACTTACCGTGTTCCTCACCATTATCTGGACGTCCCTCCAACGTTGGGGATCCATCTGCTGGAAGCGCCATGGTATGGGCTGTGAAGAAAAAACCAAAGCCAAAAAAGCTATAAATCTGTATCTTGGAAAAAATCACAAAAGTCCAAAGCAATGTTTAGAGGGAACACTGAAATACCAACAATACAATAACCCAGCTTTGTGAATGTGTTTGTTTTTCTTGAATATATTTAATTAGCAATATTAATGCTATGCCAGATGTGATTATACAACAAGAACGGGAATTAAGAGATAAAATAAATAAAGCTTATATTTAGTCACAAAAAAAACCAGCAAAAAACACAATTTTACATAAAACCAGAACAAACTCTAAAACTCAGTGATCAAACACGTATAAACCATCAGCACTCAGACAAACAAACTTGCAATGCAAACACGGCATTGCATGTTTGCAAAGTGTTCCTTCATTTTTTATTGAAGTCATTTTAAATAATGTCACCAATGTATCCATGGAAACTAAATATGTTTTGTGTAGGGCATTTATCAAAAAGAAAAAAGGGCAAAGAACCATCCAGTTTACCAAGAATTGGAATCCAAAGTCATTGAAGATGATTTCACAAATAAATCATTATTTTGCTGTGAAAATTAGCTTTGATTGATGATCACTACGACGATACACGATTCATTGCCTATTAATGGTCTATCATTAACGAACACACACACTTACAATGCTTATTACTGGGGCGACAGTGGTAGGAGTTTGCCCTGCAATGGTCCGCCTCTGTCGTTGTGTCCTTGAGCAAGACACTTCTCTCACCTTATAGCTGGAGTTTATTGCTGGCAGCCATACAGACATCTGTGGCTACAATCCATTAGCTTATAAACATCAGTGGTGTGAACGCGGACATGAATGGAAATTGTTATGGAAAGCGTCCTAACAAACCGTTAGTCTGATGTCATT